>NW_027286985.1:96514692-97114692 GCF_022747635.1 Hetaerina americana
GGTGAAAGAAACATTTCACATTGGACGTGTTGGTGCGCAGTGGGTTCCAAGAATGCTCCTAGCCGAACAAACAAGGACGTTCGCCCGCGGGTTTGCCTGCAGTTTTCCTCTCCGGACGCCTCTGGGGCCGAGCGACCCATTAGGATTCCGATTAACTCTTGGATCGTCATCGTGTTACTCATCTGACTAACTCTGATGGCTTGAACTTAATGTTACAGGAAGATGAGGAGTGTTTACGAAGGTTATCGCAGTGGATGATGAACTAGGCTACATCCATTAGATCCTAAATGTAAAAAAAAACAGTTCCGAGTGGCAATCTCCAACGGCATCGCTAGCACCCAAGTTTAAGATACGAGTGCTGGGAAGTTGCTCACCCTCACTATACGTGATGCAGATGTATATCCATCAGAAGTAGTGAATAAGGCCGCTGAGACAATATTGAAGCATATATCAAAAATAGCTTCACAGTATGACTTCGAAGAGCGAAAAACAGGTTGGAAAAGTGAACTGCTTTTAATGGGAATTACTGCGAGAAGGGCCATCAAAATTTGAAGGATGGGGGAACGTATGTTTTTCAAGAAAATTACCTTCGTTTTTCATTGAACCACCCTCATATATAATAGCAAATGAATTTTGAAAAATAGACACAAAAATAGACACGGTCGCCATTCCATCCAAGCGGGTGAATGAGATGAGTCTTCCGGTACCATTATTTCTTTCAGGAGAAAAAGTATTTTAAAGTCATAAAATGCAGCGTCCGATGGATGTAACCTGTGCATATTTCGAAGTTCTATTAAAAGAATTCCATTATTTTACCAGAAGTCCTCCATTTGACGGAGGAAACTGAAAAAATGGGGCACGATCGTTGGGTTATGAAAACTGAGGGCTCTAGGATTCATTTATGTGGGACTGGAGGGAGAGGAGGAGGCCAGACGCCTTTCCAACCTTCCGTATCCTTAACCTCTACACCCCACCACCCCTCTTCATCGCGGGCTTGACATCATCCTCAGCATGCGTGTCTAGGGAGTCTACATCGCCGTTCAGAAGGGCCAGATATGAAAACCATTCACCACTGCACTCCACGTGGAAACCACTTCCAATCCTGTATTTACGTCTATTCTTTAAACATCAAGTCCCTGCCATCCACCAAAAGCAACTGCCCCTTTCTTATGGCCATTCTTTCATAAGTTTCATTTAGGTTCCTCCTATTCACTCGGGTATTCTCTATCAGCTAATGACAATGGGGTTCGAGTAATAGTTTTTTATGGGAGGCGACCGACAGCTAAGGTCCTTTACGCAATTAGGGATGGTTGGGAAAAAAAGGGTGAAGAGAAACCCGGTGTCGGCAGTAGCCTATTCTTGTCGAAAGGCGCCAAGTGGTCCGTAGTTTAACGTCCCATCCTACGGAAGTCGCACTCATTCAAAGTGCTCTCCAGAAAACACCCCAAGTAGGGATCGAGATACCATTGAAAAATATTTGTTGTCTAAAAGATTTGAACCAGGGCCCTCTCGATCGGAAGCCTGCACGTTTACCACCGCACCATTTCGATCCCCATGAGGCTCGAGTGCAACGGAACGGATAAATGAGGTTTGGCCGCTCTGGCTTTAGTCTTCGGTTCTCCGATTTATATTTCCATTGCATTAATGCTTCAGAGAATTTCATTAAGTGGATGATTTAATTAGCTCAGTAATTTGATTGATCGAAACGATTGCAGATATACACTGTTGTTACACTCGCCATTTCTTGGGGTGTTCCATTTTCGGATTTGTGCCTCGTCATCGACGATTTCCTCGATTCATTTTTAAGGTCTTCAAGTATTAGAAAGTACATTTTACACCGATTTCCAAAAGGTAAGGAAAATGATCTCGCGACGATCGTTGACCGACAGCTAAATCGTGGTTGTTTTCAAGAATCGTTGAGTTTAGAAGATATGGATCGCGGCCACAGCTGATAAATCTATAGTTGGGGTGATTGCCTTGGGCAATGACCTTTGTCGGAAAGGGGAATAGAAATATGAGAAATAGGATGGGAAACAATCATGGACGAAAATCTCGCACCCTCTCGCCCTCGGGTTCGCGTAGAACAGTGACCCTTGCGAGTCGCAATTACATGCAAACTCAGGGTTTACGAAGAGAAACGCATATGTTAGTTTCTTTCACATTCCTGTGCTCCTCCTCTCACCCAAGAATATGTCCCACATCAATTATACCAATCATCAGGGGTTCTAATGAATAAAATGATCCATGATGTTGCCTAGAATAATCATTATGCCACGAATTCGTGGGATTTACTGAAGAGCCTTACTCATTTACGTAGGTAGCTTCATTGAATGAAGCAATTGTACCGTGTTCAGTCGCGTCCCTCATTACAGGTCTATTTGCGTTCAAGTTCATCCACAGTGGTGAATCACGCGCATTTCATGCTCAAATGGCCACAAGAAAGGTGCGAGAGCAGGCAAGTGAGTCTCCGTGGAGGATTCCTCCTCGAGAGCGCACTTTTACGTTTACCAGGAGTGGGAACCAACCTCGAAGAAATCGAAAAGCAAGCGGAGACTTCAACGGTCGACATTGAAATTCGAGGCGAATTCTCGGACGAGTACCACACACGGAAGGCGCACGCGCCTGCACGTTGGTGCGCATGGTGGCGTGCGCAAGGCCTAGTGCACCACGACGCGACTATCCCCGCCCCCTAGTCGGCAGGGGGAGCCACGGCCACGGTCTAAGGAGTGATGCTCTCTGGGGCGCGAGTGAACTTAAGACGCTAAATACTTGCAGCATGCAAGCAAAGCGTCCGTGTATGACTCGTCCGAAACTTACGTAGAGAGAGCGAGGAGGATCGATATGGAAATGACGCTTTTTACGATACAAAAAGGCTTGGTTGTCCTGGAGGTTGAAGAGTGCGGTCGACGCAGGAATGGTAGGGAAGAGGAGGACGCCCATCATCGCAATGACGGTCGACGCCCTTACTCCTCGCACCACACCGACACGAAACCAAGTGCCGGTTCCAGTGCTCTGAATGCAGAGAGAGAGAGAGCTCTACCCGCCGACCTTAACCATCTAGAGAGCTTGGGCGGAGTGTTGAAGGCAGTGGCGCCGTGCGATCGCTGCCGCAATAGCGCAGTTTGTGGTCCCCAGTTTTACCTGACGAGGTAGAGCAGGAGTTGTTTGGGCGGTACGTAGGGGCGGCTGGAGTCGCGTGGCCCTGCAGTCTCCATCCCGACAAGCCCCGCGTCCCCCTTCTCGAGGCTGGCCCTCGCGAGGCCCTCAGCCAGGGCCAGGCACTCCCGCATCCGGGCGTGGCTCGTCCTCTCCGCGCACAACTTGATCAATTGCGCCTCCTTAAGGCGCCGAGCGACGGCGTCCTCCCGAGTCGCCATCGCGCGAAACCCGGAATCCGACGACACTCAGGTGCACGACCGCCCCCGCGTACCACCACCACCCCCGTCACTACCACGTACCCCCCGCGAGGAACCCGGCGCGACCCCCGCCGATGAATCTCCGAACACGAGTCACGTCCGTCCGGCAACCGTGCACACGATCAGTGCGAACGAATAGAAGAAATAAATAGGCTCCAAAGAACTCGAGAGACGGTCCCCACTTCACATTCATAAGCGGACAAACACGTGAGGCTAGAGTATTTCTTTTTTTTTTAGCGCCTCGTCCTACCGGGGCATGCGCCGCCGCCAGGTGCTCTCTTCCCCGCGGAAGAGAGGAGGCCCACCCGCCGCCCTCTGGCCGCTCCCTCTTCCTCCAGCGGGAAAGGGCGAAACAGTCGAGGATTGGGTTGCGAATTGTCACTTCGGAATAGAGTCGGCCCTCGTGTTTGCGATACACACACGCATTCACTTGAAACTGAGGAAAACCCCTGAGAGTGGGAAGGAAACGTTTACGATCCGACGAACGAGAACACAATGTCAGATGCTGAAGCCGAGATTGAGAATAATATGAGTGCGGGAGTGAGGCCGCCGGCTGTTCCCGAAGAGGAGATGAGGGGAGGGAGGGAGGGTGATTGGAGGGGGGGTCGTATTTTTTCATGGGAGCGAACCAAGGGTGGGGAAGGGTGGGAGTGAGTGGGGGCTGGGTGGATTAACCTTGTGGCGTATATCATTTCCTCCACAGGCTACCTGCGGACTCGCCTCCAGTCTCCTTCTACCGGCGGCCCCGCGCTGTGATGGGGAGGCCATGAATGAAGGCGCCGTGTGCGTAGGGGGGCCCGGTGGGGGCGGGAGGGGAGCGTGTAGGTCGACCGAAAAGGGTCGAGTGTAATGAGCACCGCGCGTGGGGATGAGAAGGCAGTTGAGTGGTGAGGGGGGACAGGCGAGCGGCAAAGGACGGAACTCTGAGCGGGAGATCGCTTTCGGGGAATGTCCGCGAAAACCTCGGTAGGCGAAAAACAAAAGCGCATTCTTTCACGTGTGAATACGAGAGCTCTTCTCGGAGCCGCTCCCCAGATGCCGGCTGATTCCTTATGATGTTGGCGACAACGATCGAGAACCGAACTGCGTCTGGTTTGCTCAAGATTTCAACCGTATACGAACGCATGAAATATGTCAAGATGCTGTCTGGGTGCATTTTGGTGATGCATGGTAGATTGTCTGAAAATAAAATCCAGAAGTATTCATTCGCCCCATCCGGAGGCCAGCATTCTCAGCCGCAGTCGTAGGCGGATTTAACTGCTGGCTCCCGCCGCATTATTTCGGGGGGTAGTTGCGTGTCGCCCGCTACCCCGGGGGGAACCCACCGAGGACTACTACCGGCCCCCCTGCCCCCCTAGTCCTCCCCCCAGGACCGAGCCCCCATCTTCCTGAGTCTTCACCCTCCCATGGTATGAACAAAGCCACGCAAACGGAACTACTTGCAGCTTCTATGGACTTAAATGTATCGTATACAAACCCTATTGCGTGATATTCTCCTCGTGAAATGTCATTTTCATTTAAAAGTGTGCACAGGGGGAAATGGAGGACGGTGGGTCAGAGAGGAGGGGAGGGCGGGGATGAGGGAGGAGGGTAAAGCAAGATGCGCCATTTCCCCCTCTGCGCACTCTGTTAAAGTCGAATATTTACGTGCCCACATTTCGTCTTCCTATTCAGCCTTTTATATTTTAATGTATTCAATGCGACAATGCATTATTCATTTCGTAAATAATCAAGTGGCTAAGGTAAAGGTGCACGATACGCACCACTTCTATGCGTAGGAACGGATTTGTAATGGCCCCATGGTGCTCGCTCGCATTCAATTGCGGTAACTTCGACAATATATTTGGTCGCAGCTGAGTGACTTGGGCGGAACGAAGTAATTTAGTAATTTGTGAACTCGATGTTTTTGAGGCTCCACTTGCTGAAAATTCATGATCACTGACTGAATGAATAAACTTGGTATTTTTTCACACAAAATTCAGTGAAAGTAATCTGTGTCCTCCACCAAACTCTCGTGAGTGTTTTCGGTGTTCGCGAGGCGAAGGGGTGGCGCGGCGAGGGGTGGTGGGGACGGGGGGCCTTCCATGCGCCACCAGAAGGTGGGGATGAGCCGACGGCGCAGGGAGGCGGGAGGAAGATTCTACAAACATATTTAGGTACTAAGGGAAACGGGAAGCATAAGGTAAACAGAAGGGAATAGCTTTAACCGGAGCCTCGACCTTTACCCGACCAATTGGTACGTGTAGTATCATATTATAATTCCTCTCTCATTGCCCTATTGCGTACATAAAACCTGTCCAATAGACGCAATAATTTCAGACGAAAAATATAGCAACCACTGGTGTCTCGGACATCCTGCGCCTAATAGGTTTAGAAAAACCGACCAAACTCAAAGAATATAGATTGAATGGAGAAACTTTGAGAGAAAAATATCTAAATACTGCACAATATGTAAATCAGCTACTGAGCGAGATAATAGCGATTTCCAGATAATAGCATGACAGAGAAATATAACAAAAAGTAAAGGTGGGATGTCATCCCGCGCGAACGCCAGCGGGATAAGAGACGCATTTCAGTCGACGATTAAAATATTATAAATAATGAAACGATATGGAAAGAATGTCACAGATAAAAAAAACGCAATTTTTCATCACGTTGGTGTCAAAATTTAACAATATTAAAAATCGAATGGCACTACGTCCATTCCCAAGGACTCGTGTCTCATGAATGACGCTTTGTAAAGGAATATTCTGATGGAGAGTACCGATTCTAGGACATCTCGGTATTTGTTAGCTGCCACGTCTAGCGAGGGAGATAACCGACGGCCACGCCGACGAGGCATTTGCCAACTCCTCGGTGGACGTAAGCGAGCGCTTCTCTACCGACAAAGGAGCCCGCGATTTTACATTCATAATATGTTGAAGATACAGAATGTGTTATTGTCTAAAACATTACTTCTGTATGTAAACGGAGCACGCTGAAAAACGGTGATTATCTAAACCTACGCAATTTAAAACAAATACTCGTATGTATATGTGTGCGTGTGTATGTGTGCGGGTTTATACATATATTTTATATCTATATGCATGCAATTGAATGTAGGTCCGCCATTTGGCGGATTTTTCATATTTGTATACGTATTTGGCCAATGTGGTTCGTTTCCTTCTTATGGCTCCGCCTGCCATGAGAAGGAAACGTGCGAAGGAAATCTGCGTGCACTGTTCCTAACCTTTATTACATCGTATGATTGCTTTCCTTACAAAAATTTCCTCTTGTATCGCCCATTTTTTCTTTGGTGCGTGAAACAGCTGGATAACATTATTTTGTGGCTGAAGAATCGGGGCAGTTGGTCGCATAAACCCCCCGCAGATTTCAGTCCCGGTCCCTACTTGAGGTGTTTTGTGGAGAGCGCTTTGAGTGAGTACGCTGTCCGTCGGATGGGACGTGCGGACCTTTTGGCGCCATTCTTGAAGAGTAGGTTCATGCCGACGTCGTCAGATTTCTCTCCACCCTTCCTCATTTCCCATTCATCCCTAATGGTGCAAATGACCTTAACTGTAGGTCGCCTTCCCCAAAAACTACTGCTTATCTTCTCTACTCTGGTGATTAATAACATCGGCCCGGCAAGTCGAAGATCCGTGGTTTAACTCACGGCCATGGAAACCTTTTTGCGCTGGTAATCTGCTCAATTCCGCCTTACCCAACATTCCTGTGTTTGTCTTTTGCACATATTGCCATCCCTTTTCTTTGTATCCATATCCATGTGAATGGCAATATTCAGAGTACCGGCGCCGCTGTGACCTCATTATTGCCATTGTGTGTGTTTCTGTATATGTATATATATATATATATATATATATATATATATATATATATATATATATATATATATATATATATATATATATATATATGTACACACACACAAGGCCGAGAGAGAGGCCACAGCGGCGCCGGCGCTATGAACGTTGCCATCAGACGCAGTGGGAGAGCGTTTGATGTTGCTGTGGTAAACATCCGTTGGGTTTCTCCCAGCAACTCGAAAACCAAACAAGCAGGCCAACAGCTCTAAATTTAGGAGCATTGCTTAATGTCTAAGGTCCTTCATTGTGGCCAGATCATTTCATAATGATTGTTGTTTATATCAAGTAGTTAGGAAGATGGACTAAATCAGAAAATCGAAGAATTACAAACACAGAAGAGTTGATAAGGTGGAGAAACTAATAGGGCGAAAGAAACGCGGGCTAAAGAGCGTTGCGAGAACATGAACATGTTACAGAAATATGAGGATATTTCCGCGCTGCACAGGAGTAAAAGAACGGTGAGGAAATAAGTGAAGGAAATCGGTTCACACGACCAGAGGCAAGACAGAAAACGTTTTAATCCAGGGAAAACATATTCATGAAAGATGGAATGCATAGAGAGAATACCTAATTATGACAAAGATTATAGATTGTAATTTTAGGCATACATGGAGAATGCGAGATCAATGAGGATAGATTACATCCTGACATAGTTTGGCAGATAGAGAAGACATAAAGGAAATGATAGGGAATAGGACAGTGAATGGAGATACATAACTTCCACGCGGAATCACTTTAGGGTTTTCCGAAAACTTTGTAGAAATAGTTCATACGGGCTTATTGGTAGTATTAATGGGGAGGAATTTCCCCAGAGGTCTACGACAATCAGTACTAATTCCCATCCCAAAAAATCGTAAAGCAGCAGTAAGTGAGGACTAAACTCCTCACTTGCTACTATTGCACCCACTTACTTGATTTCACGCACAGGAAAGGTGCTACTTAAGATCAGCAAAGGAAGGACGAAGGGGAGAGCAGATGAGGCCTTGGAAGAAGATCAGTTTCAACTTAAAAAGAGGGTGGGTACAGGTGATGCTATAGCAGTAATGCTGTCACTGATAGAATGGAAAGGAGAATACGATCAGTATTCAATTGTTTTCTTGGTACATTTTGAAAATAAGTTCGACAGAGTCGACGATTAAAAAAAACGCACATGTGTACGTAATGCCTATCAAAAAATCAGCCGAATGAGTCGGTGAGAAAGGGGGGGCAAGAGAAGGTAGGGAAGGAACGAATGTTATTGGGAGCTGATCAAGTCTATTCCATTAGCGGATGGCCAAGACTTAAGTCAGCCAAGGGATTGCAACCATTGCTGAACACATTACACAATCAGAACGATCGGTTTGGCATGAGAATTAGTCATAGAAAATGCAAGGTACAGAGATTTTTCAGGATAGAGGCTGCAAGAAGGTTAGGGGCAGTTGAACTGGAACAGGTTAAATAGTTCACCTATCTAGAGATTGTTTAATGAGGGTGCAAACTAGTACGATATACGGTGAATAAGCTTTTAGAAAAGGGAGGGGTTGATGACAGGGACCATGAGTAAATATTTAGAGAAAAGAATAGTGAACACTTTATAAAGAATTTACGATCGCGGTGCGGAGACTCTCGGCGAAAGAATAATCGTAGATTATCGAGGACTCGGCAGAGAGGCTCTGAGGGATGAGTCCGGTCTTTTAGTGAGCGTCTCACCTCTCCGGCGCTCCGGTGAGCGGTGATTTAGAGGCGCCAATGTCTTAATCCTCTCAAGCCGTCGCCCTCGCTTACGAATGCCTCGCTAGGCTTCCCGTCAGTACTTCCATGGCATCATGCGTCTCGTAACCAGTTTCTATTCCTGTCTATCCGCAGGTTTCGCTCCGAAAACCCTCTTTTGCTCTCGTCCAATTCGTAATTTCTTTTGCATTGTGTGAAATCAAAAATTAATTGTATGAATATGTTTATTTCTACGGAACAATCCAAAATCCTCCCCTCTTATTCTTTATCGTCATTCCAATTATAACTTTCGGATAATAACTCTAGGATTCGACCTTGTTATTTCGTACAAAAAAGATATATCTAAAACATATTTATTGTACCATATAAATGTTTTTATTTAGAAAAGGAAACCTGCATTCTCCATCAAGTGACGCTTGAGACCCTTAAGTTTATACACATAGCTTAAATTTTCGAGTCTTTGCGCACTAGAACTTCCCATAATAAAAAAAAACAAGTTTCCGAGAAAGGGATAAGAACGCATATAAAGGACGAACACAGGAGAGGTGGCGAAGGCGGAATCGAGCAGATCACAAGCGCAAAAATATTTCCTTCAGATTTGGACACCGAATCTTTCGGCTTGCCGGGCCGATGCTCTAACTACTTGACAATACTGTGACATTTCTTTACCCCCATTCTTTAATCTGAGTGCCTTTCTTACCACTTTCTTGCCAAATTTTCTTTTCATCCCCCATGCCTCCCTTTGTTGATCTCTACCAATCCATCTGAACACACATTTCTGCGTGGTCACCTATTCCCGGAAAAACATATACTACCTTGATCAAAAATTTCCCGGAATTTATTCAGAAAATTAAAAATACAAGTTTATTCATCTAAATCTATATTGTCCCCTTCAAAGTAATCCCCATCGACTGCAACACACTTATGCCAGCGCTTGATCCAATCCTCGAAACATTTTTTATATTCGGTTTTCGGTATGTCCATCAGTGCTTCCTGCGATTTTTCCATTACTTCCTCTCGCCTGCTAAAACGCGTTCCCCGTAATGGTTTTTTAACTCGATTGAACAGAAAGAAGTCACAGGGAGCCAAATCAGGTGAATTCGGTGGCTGTTGGATGGTATTTGTTGCATTTTTCGTCAAAAAATTACGAATAATGATAGCACTGTGCGACGGTGCGTTATCATGGTGCAAAATCCACGAGTTTTGTGCCCACATTTCTGGTCTCTTTCGGCGAATTGCTTCACGCAAACATCTCATAACGCCCAAATAATACTCTTTGTTTACTGTCTGGCCTTCTGGCAAAAATTCATGATGCACTACACCGTTGTAATCCATGAAAACCGTCAGCATTGCCTTCTTTTTTGACTGAAAACGACGTGGTTTTTTTGGTCTCGGCTCATTTGGTGAACGCCATTCACTTGCCTGATGTCTGGATTGCGTGTCGTACTCATAAACCCACGTCTCGTCTCCAGTAATGATCCTTTTGATGAATGTGGGATCGGATTCAGCCTCGCAAATCATGTCATATCATAGTATAGTCTTGTTGATGTTTGTATGTTTGTGTCCTTATATGTTCCTGTTATATGTGTCACTGTAAATTGGCAATCCTGCTGTATGTGCACAATTTTTACTAAATAAATAAATAGACGTCAAAACGGTCTCTTTTTTGCATGAAATTGAGGTCTTTTGGCACCAACTTTGCTGCTTCTCGACGGAAACCCAAATCATTAACCACAATGTCTTGGGCGGATCCATAGGCAATGTTCAAGTCCTCCGCTATTTCTCTGATGGTTAATTTGCGGTTATTGACCAACATTTCTTTTACTTTATCAATTTTTTCACCGACTTTCGATGTCGATGGTCTGCCACTGCGTTCATCATCTTCGATTGACTCACGACCACTTCTGAACCGCTCGTGCCACTGGTAAACGACCGTTTTTTTTAGAGAATCGTTGCCGAAACACTTTTCCAACATTTCCAACGTCCGTGCGCCACTAAATCCGTTTTTTACGCAAAATTTAATACAAGTTCGTTGTTGCAAATTTAAATCCATTTCTGCAATTGTAAAAAATCGCCAACACACACAGAGATAGATGTACTCTTGGCTACGTAACTTTTGCAAATGTCAAGTTATGACACTAAGATTTAAAGGGAATATCAACAACAGATGTACCAATTTAACAAAAAAAACAGAACTCAAATCGGAACGATGGGAGCGCCACACGGTGGTTATTCCGGGAACTTTTTGATCAAGGTAGTATACTACGAAATGGTTAGGAGGTCTAACAAGAAAAACGTTGAGGATTTTTTTCTCCCTAGTGGACTTATGTACTACCTGGGCAAACCCTTCTTCGTTAATGAGGCGATTTACATGATCTTATCCATCCATCCATCATTATGGTACCCGCTCTCTGGTGTTTTGCCCGCCCACCCAATTTCTGGAAGGTTTTAATCCCCAGCATTAGCAATATGATCTTGGGGGTTTTCAGGGCAATAGTCAGCAAGGATCTCCAACGAGTGCATACCTTCGCTTGGACTTCTATAGACAGCAATTATTTTTAACCATATGCTAGTTTTTGTTTCTAGTATCCTAATACACATCATCTCAAAGTCACTTTGTTGCCAATCTAAAAAGTTTATAATGTCGCTACAAACACAAACGAATATTCCTCCGCCCCTCTAACCTCAATCGTTCCTACTGACATTGTAATTTGACGGAAAAATTTCGGCTGATGTAACGCTATCGTTAAGCCAAGATTCTGTGCCAATTATGATATTGGGATTACACGCGTCAATTACCGTCTCTAATTCCCTAGTTTTGTTGGGAGATACTTTTACTGTTTACCCGGAGGATATTTAAGCCCTGAACTTCAATTCTACCTTCCATAACGTGCACGCCCTCGGGTCTGCTAGTAGAGCCACTGAGCAAACCCTCTGCTCGCTACGCATCCCGCCGTTCTTCGCCATTCCCCATCTTCTTGCTCGTGCAGCATCCTCCGCTCTCTGATTCCGGTCCCTGCTTCAATTCTTCTGTTTCTTCTGAAAGACTCTTTTGTGAACTCTCTCCCGTAGAATGAAGCTGTCGCACAGTAAATAATTTTGCCTCGACGGTGGCGGTTGATTTCCACTTCCAAATCACCTGGGTTGACACGTATAAGTTTCCCTGATTCCTGCATGGGTATATTAAATCGCCTCGTAGTTTTTCGTACATATAAGACACCAGAACTAGCAGACTCAAGGGCATCTTCCCACGGACAATACAGGATAACAATTGCAGGTTTATAGGTAAAAATACTGCCCATCCAAACCTGTAACATCCATGGAATAACTAGTTTTCGTATGCATGAATACTACACGTATTTCTTGTTTTGCTGGCAAAAATTCCCGCATGACACTTCCCGCATGACCGATTTGGAACGAAATACGTCTAACGTACAAGTACGTAAGACATATTTCATGTAGTAAGTGTTTAAACACTCCCTAATGATCTGTTTTCCAGCTCCCCCACCCCCTTCCTCCCCTCGTCTCTCTCCGCGGGGTTAATGCCTCGCGCGGTCCGCTGCCAATAGCGGGACACCACTTCAGTCTTTAGTACCTTCGGCCTTAGGGGTTGGCACCTCTAGTTTAATTCCCGTGGGTCAATAGAATGTTCCCCTTCTTGCTGTCCATGCTGCATGACCTGTCCCAATAAAATGACGGTCTATCGTATCATTGGTGATGTTAATTTTTATTCACTTCTATTTAATATACCCGAGAACTCCTGTAATGGGTAAAATCAACACTTGCTTAAAATTAAGTTTTCTGTTAGCGTGTTACATGTATGTCTGCACCACCATGCTCATCATTTTCATCGATTTTAAGTGGATGATTTTTTTCTTTCCCTTTCCCTCACCATTCAAAAACCCTCCTTTCTCACCGGTGCTTGCACCCACTGCCAAACACCTTTTCGGGGTATCATATTTGTGTAAATGTACACGTAGAAAGCAAGAATTGGGTATTGTATCGCGCCAACCCACTCGTCTTTGAACGCAGGCTAATTTTCAGGCGCCAAAAAAAGTTCACGTCCTACTCCAACCTCCGTACTCTCCCCAACTTTCCCCAAAGACTTTTTCCTCTTCCATAAGTTGAAAACAACCAGGAGAGGTCATCTTTTTCAAAGTGTAGACAGTATTCAACAGAGTCCGCCGAGACTAGCTATCCCATCTCCATGCCGCATCTCAGAAAACGAGTTCCAAGAGGCATTCCAGCAATGCAGGCAAAGGAGGGGTATTTTAAGTAAGGGATTAACATCTATAAAGCTGCATTAACAGTAAAAACGTTTGCATGAATTAAGTTTGGTCTTCTTTAGGACAGAGCTCGTGTTTAAGTCAAAATACGATGAAAAAATTATAATTAAGTGAGCATTTTCGAAATATCTTTCGGAAGGGTGTTAAATATTGGAAGGCTCGATCACCAAATGCCAAAAGAGAACTTGGAAACTTGGTTCGAGGCGATAATAAGTACTTAGTACGTAGCGATTTTGGGACCAACTGACTTGGCCAAAGAGGGAAGTATTGGAAGTCCAACGCTACGCCAGCAGATGTCATTAGCACGCAGTCACGGGAGCCTCGTGCCAGGCGAGCGTCCTCGGATGAGCAAAAAGCTCACTCCCTGGGTGGGAGGCAAAAGAGGGAGGGGAGGGAATGGCGGCAGTGATCACCCTGGGCAACGAGTGCGAGCCGGCGTCGAGACATGGGGGGGAGGGGGGGTGTCACCCGAATCCGCATGAAGTCGTTCGGGTCGACCACCATCCCGGCCCGCGAGGGCAGGCACGTACGCCACACAGCGACGGATCCCAACCCCCAAGCGGTCATTGGCCACGACAGCCGTCGCGAATCAGGCAGGGCGTGAAATTGGAATGGGATATCTATACCCATGGTTGTCCGAATTTCACGGCCAGCATTGCATAGCCGAGATTCAAGATGAATACATTTCGTGGGATAAATGTAGCCTTCCGCTTTAGCATTCTATTTTTTCAATTATAGAGCAGTGAAAAAGGAGATTATAATTTTATCGTAAGGGTATGAGATTCGTAACTTTTAGGATATTAAGTTAACGTGTTGAGGGAAAAATTAGGAAAAGAGAATTAGCTATATCAGAATGAGGAAAGATAAGATCCTAATATCACTATCTTTATTTCTATGCGAACGCTCAAGAATGAATTAAAAATGCGTAGAATCAATGGTGATCAAAACATCTCTGGGCAGTTTAAATAAATGGAATAGACCATCTGTTGGAGAAATTAATACAAAGATTTCTTTTCTTGCAGGCTTATTAATTGGCTGAAGTCCTCATTAAATCGGCGGAAACTTTCTCGTTATCTCTGCTCGCATCGTATCCGGGAGTCGTATCAGTCGAGTGCAGAGACGCGATCTTTGGCGAATGGCGAATAGGAGGGCAAGTCCCGTCTATTTCATTCAAGATGCAGTCGCCATATCTGCATTAGTATTTACAGAAATTCATATCAAGACATATATCGACGAGGAGAGCTCAAGTTATAATTCAGTTCATCAATTTGCATTTACCGAATTCCGATGGCTGTGAAAGCAGGAAGTCAATATAAACTTCTCAGTCCCTTAAAGGTCTTTTTTCTCAATTCTTGGATCCATTACAATCTTTTTCAAGTCAATGTAGGAAAGTCACAAGTCATGTGGCTTGCTCAAGAAAACAAACCCACCCTACATTACGTTATATATTAGTTTAAATGGCAAAACTTTGCCTTGGGCTGAGTCTCCTAAATTTCATGGGATTAAATTGAATTCCCAACCTCACTGCAATTTTCGTAATTGGCGTTCTTTTAAAGATACGTGTTTTCGTGCTTTCTTATCCGCACTATTTACTACTTCTGATGACGTCCTCCTCCCAATCTATTATGATCTTTTTTACTCCCTTAATGCACCTGATACATACATATTTTTTTTTGCTTTTCATCCCCTCTAGCTGTTTCTGGGTTCAAACTATAAAAGAAAATTTTGCGCTAGATATCCAGTTTCAGGTATGATGCCCCGAGTTTTCCTCTTTTAAGATAGTTCAACGTGTTGCCTATTCCATGCGTTTATATTTTCACTGCAAATGTGTTTTTAATAAAGAATATGACAATATTTTCTAGTAATGCTTAAGTACATACGTGTGGCACACGTAAGAGTCAAAACTTACATATTTCTTATGTGCGTCCTTATTCCCCCCTCCCCCTGTCACACCCCATAGCGTTGGATTGCAGGGTACTATGTACGAGGGGTAGTCAAACGAAAACCGAACCCACTAGCACCAACCACACGACCCTCACCAACAAGGACATAACTCAATAACTGAGTACGCTGGTGAGTTGTCACTATGCAGTTTTCCTACCACGGCGATGGCAGTATCGATACGTAACAACAGTATTACCACCTTTAGCGCGGACTGCGTGTTATGGCGGGCGTTCGGTTTTCATTTTACTGCCCATGGTACGTAATGTGATCTTGGACGCTTGAGGCTACTGAATGGCATGGAATTGTCCCGTGAAGGCCGTCGTACTATGAAAACGAATGAATGTGTGGATCGAAATTCTTTCGAATGGATCCCGTCCCTTTCGAAATCATTAGAAAATGATACCGGGGCAAGAGTGTAGAGGCGCGGCAAGGGAATGAATTACCTCTGTGTTTTGGTGGTTGCGGCGGAGTTACATATCGGCAAAGGAAGCCCACTGCTGTTCGCCCTCCAGTAGAATGATTGAATGAATAAATTAAGTCATCTGGCTCATGTCTGCCACTGGAATAACCTCAACACCTCATTTCGCCCTTTGTGGCACATGAGCAATACAAGTTGTAAACTTTTTATATGAGAAAATTAATTATTTAAGAATTTCATTACAATTTATATGAAAAGTAGACAACATCTGATAAGCTCAAATGCCTGATAATTGCACGATAAATTTCCTAAACTGTTCCACAGTTCACTATGCTAATGTTTCCCCACCAGCTAGACGCCGTTGAAAATGAAGAAATGAGAGAGTTTCAGCTCAACACGAATTCCGACGAATTGAATTCACCGTACGGCGCGCTAAAGTGGCGAAAAAGAATTTCAGGGCGTCCTAACATGAAAGAGTTATCACAGTCGAGGCAGTCATACCTACTGACAAACGACAAACATAGTGACTGTTTTTGAAATAGCAACTTGTGTCCAGGGATAGATAAGTTGCTGCACTTCTTTAGTACATGCGCTCAGTCGATCTACTTCAAGTATTCAATTAAATTATTTAATTAGCACTCAAAAACAAATGAAATCGTAAAAAAAATTATCAATAAAATCCGGAGTATCCACATCGCTGTATTTTGTTGAAGAAGTACTCTCTACTCGAATACGCCATGCAGATTTTGAAACTTTTTTACATCGATGATAATATTATAAATTTTCGGTAACGCCGATTCCGCACAGGGAAAACTATGCGTGGACTGTTCAGTAAAGACTGATCATAATATTTTTACTCGCATAATCTGATATGCAAAAATTTAACTTTGATACAGTTTTAACTGAATGTGCGAACTACAAGCGGTGCGACCATCCAATTACTGCATTTCGAGGCGTACTGACCTACTGCGTGCATCAATGCGGCGACCATTCGGCTCCCTCCACTAATTCTCACGCTACACGAAAACGGAGTTTACTTTCTGGGCAGGCCTTGTATATACATACACATTAAGCTAATATTACGATATAAAATAAAAGTTTTGCACTATTGATTAAAAGATATATGATCACGCTTTATTGAGTTACCCTGCTGCAGCAGTCAGAGGAAAAACTAAATACGTACCAACTGATAGAGGTAATTGTTCAAAAATCAATATTGTCCGGCGTAAAATAGAAACATTTTCGTCCAAAATATGTCTGGACTTGTGCACAAGAGGAGTTTTTGTGTGCTTAATTAAACTTCCGGGCTTTCATTTGAATGTACAGCGTCACTAATCATTGGCGGACCACTCACTCCGCCGTCGCCACCCTTGGCCTTATTTCGGAGCGGGGGAGGAGACAATCGCGCCGTCCTCAACAGCCTTAGCTCACCATCCCTCCTGAATGCCTCCCCTCGCTATAGACCCCAGCCTACATCTAGTCTTCCCCCTTACTCCTTCCCTAGATATTGAGCCACCAGATTGGACGTCACACGTAGGTTACAAGATTCCCAGTCCCCGGACATCGTAATCTTCATTACTTTAAGCCTTGAATGGCTGTTTTAAAAAGGGTTTAAATATGCACACGATTTATTTTTTGCACCTTGACGTTGTGGAAGGTCTAACAAGTTCTGATGACCTCTAGGTTTGTGCTGGTGGGAGCAATGAGAATTGCTCCTGGTAGTACCACCAAAGCGAGATAAGTCGAAGGGTAGGAGCCAGTCAAAAGGTAGTTCTCACGGCGACTGTACTTGCTGTAACCTGTCTGACCTCAGTGGGGCGGACATTTCACTGACGTTGTCATGATAAAAACACTTTTGAGGAAGGAAACGGTAAATCACCTCAATTATTTATCCCAAAAATGTTATCATGGATACAGTTAAGAAAGTCCTGGCAACTGCCGGACTAGGTCGACAGGGCCGTGTCGTGCCCAGAGGAGGTGGAGGCAAGGCCGATGCTATCGCCATCACCCGAAATCCTTGCACAACAGAGAGATTGGCACCAAAAAGAAACAAGAGGACCGCCAACGTGAAATTGGGGACTTGGAATGTTAGGACGACGCTGAGGACAGCCAAGATGGAAAACATCCAACGAGTTCGCAGTGAGCAAAGTTAAAGAATCACAGCCTGCCCACTACCACAGCTGGACGATTAATGAGTGCAGAGACGTTAAGACACCAATATAGTGGCTCTAGCCCTACCCACCGCTATGCTAGACCGAAACCTAAGCTACTTCCTGGACGCCTCATAGAGATGTCCGGGGATCGATCGGCCGACGTCGCCTCTTTGAGAAGGGATGGGGATCTTCCTCCCGCCGCCACCGGTGTCATTGCCCCCCCCCCCATCACCCGCGGGACTCCCCCACGGATGAGGGGGCGAGACGTGGAGAAGAACATCATCCCGCCCAAGGAACAGTCCCCTCCCGCAGTAGAGGGCAGGCACTTCATTCTTGTCCGAGAAGAGCAGTGCGCGGGACGGAGAGTTGGGACGACCCCCCCATGACACCGAGGTGCGAGGGGGTAGGGTGTGGGGAAGCTATCTCCATTTATGCTGCGCTTTTTATGTCTTAGGAGCAACTATTCCCTTCTTTGTTTTTACCAAAATTGTTTTGGCGATAAAAGTACTCGTTGGAATATTGCTCCGGCGCCTGAGTTTACATCGCACCGTGAACTCGTCCACAGGATGCCCTTCGCAGGACAGCGTCGGCATAAACGGTTCGAATCGGCAACTCCCGGGTGGACTTTCTCATCCCGTGGCATGACCATGCGGACGGGATCCCGCCGTGAATCAACTTTGCTCGCATTGAGTTTCTCGTATTTGTTTCTCTCCTGATTTCCGATTTGGAAACTACGCCGCATTGATAGACACGCGCGCTTCCGCTCCAGCTTTGGGGAATTACCAGGAGTCATCTTCTTTTTCATTCGCAAAAACAATTTCCCCAGTATCGTATTAATTTTCTACACTAGGATCATTTCCCTTTTATTATTGCTGATGATTTCAATTATTGTACATTTTGACTCGTTATTGTAAGCAAACGGCAAGCGACGCGACCTTCCAACCACTGCAGCTCGAGGCGTACTGACATACTCTGCCTCCACTAATTCTCACGCTACGCGAAAACGGAAGTTACTTTCTGGACGGAACTCGTACATATTATTATTGAGAACTTGAGAGTTAGGCCATAGCATAGATGTAATTGGATGGCTTCTATAGACAATAATTTTTTACCATGAATCTCCACTATTGCCTGCATGGACTTCGGGGAAAACACGTGAGAGAAATAGGGCGACCAAAGACGTGCATCGTATCTGGTAGCCATTGGATCGACGTTCTTCATTCGTCGGCAAGGGCGGGTATTTTAATACGTATGTCGCTCGATGGACGGCGGGGGCTTCAGCGGCGCGAGGATCAACAGGAAACCACCAAGCACGTTCGGCGAGGCTTCAAACCGTGCCGAGGTCGACCCCTCGCCGGCCAGAGCCCTTCGAGGAAGGCTCTTGACCGAGGGGAGGCGAAATAAGCTGGGTGCTCGGTCGCGGCAAGCGTCCCGGACCGCAAAGGGTGGTGTCCTTGAGGGAGTAAGAGGGAGAGTATTTTCGTGGGGGAAGAGGAGTTCCTGACCCACTTAAAGCTTGTGGAGGGGAGAGGCGGAGGAAGAGGTGAGGGGGGAGAACAGGGGCCGGCCCTGATCGGTCGTCGACATGAGGCGATGTCGACTTCATGCATCCCAGGGCGTTAATTCCCTATTTGAAGTTCGACGGCGAAACATTTCGGTGAGAATAGATTGGCGTTACAAATACGAGGAGATGTACTACGTCCGTCGCTCAAAAACTCCGTAGGAAAACGAAAAAAAAAACAAAAAAAGAAAAATAGAAAGTATTTAGGATATTTATTTCTTAAATATTTTTCAACATTAGGGGATCAGGATGTTGCGGTTGCTAATACACTGGCTTCTCACCTAGAGGGCCCGGGTTCGAATTCTGGAGTGAGCAGATATTTTTCAGTGGTATCCCGATCCCTATTTGAGGTGCTTTGTGGAGAGCACTTCGAGTGAGTACGCCGTCCGTCGAATGGGAAGTTAAACTGCGGTCCCCTTGGCGCCTTTCGTTAAGAGTAGGCTAACGCCGGGTTTCTCTCCACCCTTCCTCCCTTCCCATCCATTACTAATGGCGCAAATGACCTCAGCTGTTAGTCACCTCCCCTAACAACTACTACGACGACCACCTTTTTAACATAGTCTCTTTATGCACTATGTTTCCTTTCTTAGCATTTCTATTACTTTTCAGGCACTCCAAAAAGGGGGATTTCATGTGGTCCTCAAATTTGGCACCCGTGTTAGGTTGATGACCTCCTATGTCCAATGTGAATCGTTTTCCACCGAATCATTTTTCCAATTATTTCAAGAATAAAAAAAGGCACTGGAGGCCAAATCTGGTGAATATGGTGGATGCTGTAATAATTCGAAATTTAATTCGATAATTTTCCCCACCGAAACTGCGCATGTGTGCGCCCGTGCATTGTCTTGATGGGAGAATATTTTTTTCTTTGCCAAATCGGGGCGTTTTTTTTCTTTTCTTGGAAGGATTATTCAGGTTGAAACTCACTGAACGGACACTCGCACAGCTGAAGGCTCCCAGATGTCCCAATCCTAGTGATCCCGGGCTAACAGTTCGGTTGCCCAGAGTTCTACCCACTGGACGTCGAAGTACCTCGAAAGTACACTTGCCAGTAGTAGAAGCACCAAAAATAGGAGCCAAAGTAATTGAGGTGAAGGCGGTAAGAGTGTTTAAGGGGAGAAAGCCAAGAGGGCAGCCGAATGTTTGCTGTATATATGCACAAACGCAGGGGTAGTGCGCCTCCGGCTGCAGCATTTGGAAGGCCGCGGAAATTGTCGTTTGTCTACAGTAGCGAGTTAAAATGAACAATACAATTGTAAATTCCGCCAAATGTAACATTTGTTATTGATGAGGTTTTCACTGGCAATAAACTTCAATGCTGCTGACATACATCGGGAACTTTGTGTTGTACACCGATTGAGTGATGGATAATTGTGTTGAGCGTCAGTGGTGTTGTTGTTAGTTTAGGAGATAACAGACAAATGCCCATGATGTCCAAGAACTGGTCATTCGTCAGTTGATACGTCACAAGGCTAGGCCGACCACTGCGGTCTTCGTCGTGAACATTAGTGCGGCCATTATTAAACTGAATGCACCACTGCCTCACTCCGCCTTCACTCATTATACCGTCTCCGTACACTTCACGAAGTTGCCTGTGAATTACAATTGGCTTGTGGTTTTTTGCCAGTCAAAACCTAATCAAAGATCGAACTTCACAACTCGCGCGATTTTCTATTGCAGCACACATTTTAACAGTTAGCAGTGAGCAAATTAGAAGAACCTTAGTCTGCACTTGACCACAGTAAGATGCGTACTGAGAGTAGGGACGTTTAGACACCAAGATGGTGGCTCTGATCTTACCCACGGGCCCGCTAGGCCGAAACGCAAGGTATTTCTTCTTGAAAGCCCTCGTAATAACGTGCTGAACATTTCATCTTCAATATCAAGAGTAGTATGACGTAGAATGGAAGGATCTCGGCAGATGTCGAGCTAAGAAGGCGTTTTGTACGGAGAGGCCAGGAATGCGATCAAATTTTACAGACAAAGGAATATTGCGTGAAATCAAGGGTGCGGGGTGTGGCCCTCAGGTAATGGATCGAGACTTGGACCATTGGAAACGAAGACAAGAGTAGAGTAGTTAACGGTCGCAACCTGGTCCTGTCGGAGGATGCCGAGGACCAATGGATAAAAATGAGAACCTGTAGTAAGAGTTGTGGCGAGGAAAGGGTAAGATGAGATGGAGACGGTGCGTCCAATGCTGGGGATGGATGGGAGGAGAAGAGGCGAGGCATCCATCCGTGAGGTCGTATCCTGAGGAGGATGGAGGGGCGACCGGCTGCCAATCTTCGGAGTGGAGATAACGGTGACGACCGATTACGCGGCCGGGTTCATGGGCATGGATGAACTTACGAAATATTGTCTTTGGATTCTACATCTTGAATTCCAGTATTTTTTATCTTCAGGGTAACAACTCGGACTCAATTAAAATGGGACAGTTACTAAATATATGCTCAGAGATCTCGCATATTCAAATTAAAGGTAAGGTTCTGGGAAATAGGTCTAATCTGCTCCTTACCAGGTGCCGATGGCACCGGAAAAGCGGCCATCAACCTGGAGAGGGCGGTTGGATTTGTCGATAACCCTCCGTATCTGATCCTCACGGCGCGGCGGCCCACCGCAATGAACGTCCCCTCTTTTTTTAAGAGGGGTCGTTCATTGCGGTGGGCCGCCGCGCCGTGAGGATCAGATAGGGAAGGGCTATCGACAGGGGCAGAACGCGGCCCCTGAAATTTGCACATTCACGTGGGTATGGGGAGGGGCAGTTCTTTTTCCAGCGCCACCCGTGACTTCCAGGAGCCTTCAACAGTCGAATAGCACAACAGCAGTCGAACGCTCAATGCACTACAAAGTAGTAAGGTCACTGAAGTAAAAATACCAACGTATCTTTCCATTAAATTTTATTTGGTACAACTAATTCCAAGCAACTGCGGGAAATGCCGCCACGGTAACTTTTAACAGAGTCATCCGCAAATATGCATTTCAATACAACAATTTCAGAATGTAAAAATCATTCAAAATTTCAGAGTTCAGAGAGCATCTCGATAGCTTCACTGGCTAAAGCACTCGGCCGGGCATCGAGGGATCCGGGTTCGTATCCCGATCAAGTCGAATGATTTTTACACTCTGAAATTCTTGCATCGGTACAACTAGTTTAGACGCATCGGCGTCATCCTCAGGTACTAGTTGCACCGAATAAAATTGAATGGAAAGATAAATTGGTATTTTAACTTTATGATAGTAAATTTCCACAAATTTAAGCCAGAAAATATCGAATAAAGTAGTAAGGGTTCGATTAATACAATGACTTCACTGAGGAGGGACTCCGATAGCATTTAAATTGCCCAGGTGATGTAAGGGACTGTCAGGCGGTCATATTAATCGATTTTCGCTCTACTCGAAGAACTCACAGAGAGACGCATATCCCTCTTTGGTCAGCGGGGGAACGCCGAAGTGGGCACTCGGTGCGATACAAATTGGATTCCTCCTCCCTGATATTGATCGCCAACCTCCTGACCCCACTGCAATACCGTGGAGATGAGTGAAGTGTAAATATAATACTGCTGGTTGACGAATATCTCATTTTTATCATCATTATCACTTATTTGAAGGTGTTTACAGGAAGACTGAAATGTCGATAATTCGGTCAGAGCACGGAAGTTCTGTCTGAAGGCGAGCGACTTCGGACGGTTGGCCTGATTAAGTGCACCCCTCGCCCCCCCCCCCTCAAACCCACTCACTCTCACCTCTCCCTGTTGATGGTCACTCATTTTGACCGAAAACTGGCGGAGGAGTTCCGATCTTCATTTTGGAACTTAAAACAAAAGCACCTACGCATAGTTCATAAGAGTATAAAAGCTCAGGATCTCCATTGCTTGGCCATTGCTGTTGTTTTCGTAACGTTAGAGATCGTTCGTTTTCATATTTCATTTGTCATTGGAATAAAATTTCAGCACCAATAAGTTACCGGCGCATATAAAAATCGATACTGAATTAATCAACGAGTGAAAGCGGAGGAAGGTGCGTTGGAAATGAGGTGGTGGCCGCGGTCGGCGGGGGCGTGGACGCCGGGGGAGGGGGGACGGGTGCGTGGATGAGGAGGGGGGCGGAGGAATAAGGCCAGGGACACGCCGATGGATGGAGGACGAAAGCGCCCTTCTCTCTGGACTACAAACTGTGTGGGGCGGTCTTGCGTTCCGTGAATCGGTCTTGCTGTCAAAAATGCATATTAAAATATTCACAGCGACAACCGCGCCTTTGTTTCATTACCAAGGTGACTTACAATTAAAATACTTTCGTGGTAAAAGATGAAGGAAACTCAAAGATTCCTTCCTTTTTTTAAGTTTTATAATTCCACAATACTACAAGGTCTGCTCGCGGCAGCTTATCGTGATAACGCCATGGGTAGATCGGGTATATTTGAGTGGCACAAGTTGTTTCGGGAGGGTAGAGGAGATTTTGAAGACGCCGAACGCTCAGGACGCCCTCCACCCTCAAAAAGTGACGAAAATCTTGCAAGAGTTAAGGCTTTGATAAAAGATTTGGTGTTTTCCCGGCGTATCAGCTGCGTAAATTCCTCTCGGGTCCTCCACCGGGTTATATCTTCCATATCGGCCGACGTTTCGATGTCCGACTCGGTCATCGTCTTCAGAAGCCCTGAAGACTATGACCGAGTCGGACATCGAAACATCGGCCGATATAGCCCGGTGGAGGACCCGAGAGGAATTTACGCAGTTAAGGCTTTGTTAGATAGGGATCTCAGATTAAGTATTCGCATGGTTTCTGATGCACTTGGCATCCCTATAAATGCTGTGCATCGACTTGTGGCCGAAAACATGGGCATGAGAAAGGTGCATGCGAAGTTGGAACCACGAGTGCTCTCGAACGAACAAAAGAAAACTCGCACGCGAATCTACCAAGAGCTTCTCGACTATGTGACTCAGGGTCTAAATTTTCCAATTCAACAATTCCCCACCAGACTTCTTCCTCTTCACCTGCCTCAAATCCGCATTGAAAGGACGTCACCACGGCTCGGTGGAAGCGTTACAGCAGGCCCTGACGAGGGAGCTTGGCAGTAAGGCGCCGTCTTCCAGAAGGCGTACCAGGCGTGGAAAACCCGCCAGCAGCGGTCTGTGGTCGCACAAGGGTGCTAGTTTGAAGAACTTTAAGTGCATGTATCAATTATGGCAATAAATTATTTTCATTGACTCAGTCCTACTACTTTTAGGACAGACCTTGTATCCGAGAGATTCGTCTTCTGTTTTTAGCGCACGATCTCCTCCTTTTAAAACGCTCAACACATCCTCTCGACAAGCAGTTTTCGTTTTTTTGAATTCATTTACAGGTTCCACTGCCTTCAGGTGGAGGGATCCACTTCAGCCCAATCTCTTCATTTTATTGACGGCGGGCCTCGTAACGCCCCTCTGGCCCTAGCCACTCTGAATTGCGGGTTGCACACTTCCACGGCGTGGTGTCCAATCTCGCCATTTCTGTCTGCATTGGGAGCCGTGCTTGTCGGTCCGATATTTCGATTCGCGAAGTGTGGGCCTCTTCTTACTTTCGCCGTAAACGCTTTTCCCTCGTCGGAGCCCTGTCTCGACAGATGGTAATTCTGGTTTTCAATGATCCTCGAGTTTTTCCATAAATCATATTCTTTCAGGAAACGGAATGATGAAGTTCAGCAATTGATTTGGATTTTTTCCCATTGAAATTAATAAATATAAGAGGCAATTACTTATTATCACACGGTAATTTCCGTATTTTTCATTATTGCAGAGCAGAGTCCTGCTTTTGCCTACGGCAGAATTACAGATAGAGCTAGATCGAACTGAGGTCTATTATCACCGAAGATACATTAATTTTTTTGTACTTTTTTACGAATGTTTTTCGATTAAAACTAATAAAACTCGCCAGATTCACTCCATACACTTTTTTACACGGATAAACAAATGTTCCAATGAAAACGGAATAGAGGCAGTCCTGGCATTTTTTCCCTGTAAATCTGTGTTTGCGCATCCAGTTTCTACGAATTGAATACTCTTCTCAGATCTGAGGTCCCATCCTGTATTTGTCAATATTTCTAATCCAAAAATAATTCGCAGCTAGACGTGGGATTTAGGTCATTATTAGGCAACGCGAATCTTAAATTATTTCAGTTCCTTGGAGGGAAACCAATTCCGACTATCTTCTTTCTTTGCTTGGATCTTTTTCCGGTGTTTTTCTTGAATACTTCACTCGAGACTTCCTCAATATTTTCGGCGATATCGGTTCTTTCCTTATGTTGAAATTAAACATTTAATTTTCAGTTTTATAAAATAACTTATTTATTTCTGATATCATAACACATCACTGTATATAAATAAATAAATCCACTATTCTAAAAGGAATGTCACCTTAATGAAGATGTTTACCACGGAATAATTATTTTAATCACCCTTCTCGAGGTTCTTCACCCGTGCCGTGAGAAGAACAGTGGAGTATTCGGGTGAAGGACTGCAACTCCCTTCTGCGTCACTGGTTTTCCTCGGTGAAAAGGATTTCGGACGGAAGAGGAGAGCTCCGCCGCCTTGAGGGTGCCCTACTATGAGTAAGGGAGGGTGAGAGGAGGGGATGAACTGGAACAAGGATAAGCAAACGGTCGACGCCCTCTCTCTCTCTCTCTCCCTCGCTCCCTTTTGATGGCGGAACGAGCGCCGACAAACCAAAAGAAGTTGGATTGATGGCATCCAGCCTCGATTCATACCATTTATGCGGATATGCCATTTATTCTGCCATGATTCATTATGCGCTCGGTGCTTGATACGGGCAGTCTATAAAAGAAGGCTCTCGGGCATTAAGTATTTTGCATTCTGTCAAATTTTATTGCAGGTGATACTTGAAAAATCAATGCTGATTTTTTCGGATAGCGGTCGCATCAAATGCACTCAACTTTACTGAAAGGTTTGTATAAAACGATCAGTTACAATTTTTTCTTGAGGTGTGCGTTAAGTGCTGAGTTCAGACCGTCGGTTAAGTGTGCTCAATGATCGCAGATGGTATTGGTATTGATAAGTTGACAGTGTATTCACCATTATCACTGAAAATTTGGCGATGCGAAAGATTTGCGCTAAACTCGTCGTCCCGAAGGTCTTTCGTCGGAGTGTCAGAAGCAGAGTCTCTGCTTGCGAAGACCTGCAACGGCATCGTGACGTTTCCCCAACCTTCTTACAGTCCCGACTTGGTACCAGTAGACTAATTCCTATTCCCAAAATAGAAATTCTCCCTAAAAGGACCCTATAATGGAGCCCTAAGTGCCGTCAAAGAAGCATACACGCGTAGCCTTAAAGACCTTCCGGAATCCGCCCACCAGGGAGCGTTCGAATCGTGGAAAAGCCGCAGGCAAAAGTGTGTTGGCACTCAAGGGATTTACTTTGAAGAATAATGAGGCATTGTAGCTATGTCCGAAATAAATCTATTTGTCTTAAACTTTACCCGATACTTTTTATATTAACGAATCCTAATCGAACAGTTTTACTATTTTTTTAGAGGCAATGTTTTTTTAAGGCTGGCGCAAAACTATATAATTGTGCAATTCATGTTATTTGAGCGAACTGATCGTTACCGAACGCAGTCTCATGTATGTAACATGGACCGCATCCCCTGGTGGCGATGCTGTACTCTCACCGAAAACTCACCGTACAATAAGCCACGCGTTCTCTGTTGGAGGGGGAGTTTCCTATGGAGGTATACTGTACTTTGAGTATCTTTGATGCTAATGAAATGGACGCGATTTCCACTTTGCCTTCAATCTGGGCATGCCTGACGAGTGACGCAACAAAGCAAAAGAGCATTTGCACAGCGCCAAGAGCCTGGCGAAAATATCTAAGTTGCGCGGCCAAACGCAGATTATATCCGATGCCCGTTGACCCGTTGCAGGGTCCAGTTTGGACGAGTGGGGGCGTTTCCTGCGTAGCTCACTATGCCTGTGGGACAGCACACGCATCGGCTGGCGCGAATGCTCCACAAACGGGTGCGTCGTGGTGCTTCCAGTCCGTCCCACCAGACGTCAGCCTCAGAGCTCCTTCAAAGGATGCAAAAGGTTTGGGCCCGATTGATCTCACCATCTCTCTCGGGAGTGGAACTCGTAACCGGGGGGGGGGGGGGGGGCGCAAAATCAACGCTAACGGGCAAAACACAGGTTTGGTGCACGAGGGAAATTCCACCTCACTCGCCCTTCTAAATGAAAACATAGTCTCTTCTTAGAATGTGCTATTCCCAACCGAATGCTGCGTAGTTTCCCGAGGAAGTTTTGAGACGCGACCTTTGCTTTCTGGAAAATATTTACGCCTCAAAAGAGATACTGGGGTCGCCCTACTCGGAAGAAATCGTTTCCTTCTGTTCCTCGGTGTAATTGGTCTTGTGACCTTCGGGAACATGCGGTTCGATCAAATAGCGGGAAATTTCACCGATGGATTGAATAGACTGCTCTCTTTGGATCCATTATGTCAATTTGTTCCGCACAATCGAAACAGTAATTTGCAAAAAAAAACATTTTCCGCGAACAGGATGTCTTATTGACTTCAATCCTTGACATCGTTTATGCGGCACGGAGATTGCAATTTGGACCACTAAATGACAAATTTCGTGGAACTTTATCCAGTAGCTCTAACATTTTGCTCTGCTGCTACGCCATATCTTATAATATTAATTAAATTACCTTGATACTTCACTTCAAAACAATGGAATTGGATTATTTAGTAAATAATTGAATATATCCTTAGCATCACATATTTTTCTAATTAAAACACGATTGATCGAGCCTATTCTCTGCCAATGGATCAGAACTATCTCTGGTTAAATAAAGAGTAAAAAATCCGAAGTTCATGTCTAATATATGACCTATTATATCAGTTGATCGGTAAAATAGCTTAACTATTTTCTAACTCAATACTAATAACAGTTTCTAATACGCTCCAAATTCTTACCATCACAGGTGCGATTTCTTTCAGAGAGAAAAATTTGCGTCATGTGCGGGCGCTGATCTTGAGTTTGTCCTCGCTTATTTTGAGAAGGCAAGTACAAGGTTTGTATAAAAGGTATTGGCAAAAATATTTTCCTGACTTGAGTGTTAAGTGCTGCATTCAGACTGTCGGTTACGTGTGCGCATAATTGTAGATCGTATATTGGCATTGATAAGATGACAGTGCACACCAATATCACTGAAAATTTGGCGATGCGAAAGATCTGCGCTAAACTCGTCCTGAAAGTCTTGGCGGACGACCAATAGCAGAGTTGAGTGTCTCCTGGCGAAGACCTTCTGCAACAGCATCGCGAAGATTCCCCAACCCCCTTGCAGTCCCGACTTGACATCAGCAGGCTATTTCCTACTCCCGAAAGTGAAATCCTCCCTCAATGGACACCACCTAAGTGCCGTCAAAGAAGCTTGCAGCCGCCCTTTTAAGACCTTCCGGAATCCGCCCACCAGGGACCTTCGAGTCGTGAAAATGCCGCTAACAAAAGTGTGTCCACGTTTAATGGATGTCCTCAGAAGAATATTGAGGTATTGTAGCAATATCGTAAATCAGTGTTTTTTCCGAAAGTTTTCCCGATACTTTTTATACAAACTATGTATGTTCCTTTTGTCCACGCTGTCCAAAAAGCCCATTCGAAAATATCCGCTTTCTGGACCTCTCAAAGATAATCGACTGCTGAAATGCCCACCATGAGCCCTATGCATATTTCTTGATTTTTAGCCGTGTCATTTGGCTTGGGGGGCACTTTATGTGACCTCGAGAAACATCCGGTTCGTCCGGAGGGTTCGTCGAATCCAGACTGCAGGATCCTCCGGGGCAAGCCCATTTCTTTCAGTGCAATCAATATTTTTATCACTCTAAATTCTTTTTTAGACTTCGCATTACTTTTAAAATTGGTAATGACATTTGTAAGAATTTCTTTTCGGACCTAAGCATGCGATTGAATCTACGGAATAGTGGCGAACCTATTGCCTTTCTTTTGGTATTTACGAGATTATTTAGTTACAAATAGAATATCCTTTAAAATTCTTCAAGGGATAAAATCTGAACAATATATATTCCTACTAATCAAAATTAAATGCTGCCTCTTAATGGTCCGATTAATGCGCCATTTAGATTATCAACCTTCTCTTGTTCACTCTTGTCGCTCGTGATAGTGAACGTTGACGGCGCAAGTTGACTTCATTTTCTCTTTCTCCGAACGCTTTTCTCAACCTCATTGCACGTAGATATGTCACCAGCATCTCCTTAATTGATGAAAAAGTCAGAGAAAGTTCACTGAGTGCCCGCCTAGCGAGGCGCCATTTCCATTTCACGATCGAGAGATTCCTTCAATTTCCACTCATGAATTCATCGCTTTTCACCATTAACGTTTTTCTATTAGTGCCACTCGATCTTACAGATGGAATTTCTGATGTCGGCTTTATTGCCAAAGTTTTCCTTTTTTATTTTAATTTCAATTTGGTCTCGATACTGCGAAACACACAAGGAGTTTTCCATTGTCCTTAATATACATGTATGGAGTTTGCTATGAATTCCGTGTTTTAGTATCGGTAAACAAGTGGTAAGGTTTGCTAAACTGCTCAGTGTTTCTTGCTACAGAGTTTACATTGACAACAGGAGGGTCGTTGATAAATGATAAAGTTAGTCTTTCATATGAGTTTACTTACTTTACGACCATTGCAATTCTCTTCCGTCGCCGATCAACTGCAAAGAATGAACCAGATTTATATGCGAATAATGGTTGTGTAAAACTAGCGTTTGTAGTTTTATGGAGCTTTTGGCACGTAACTGCACACAATTGTTAAAATTTGGCATCCGTAATTCAGAAGTCACAGACCACGTAAATATTTGCGCTGACAAAACAAGGTGCGCTAATTACGTGCCCACCTTTAATTTGAAAAGAAGTTGCAATGCATTCAGCGTCAGCAATTCATGGAGAAAAAAAATTCATATTAAGAAGGTTGGATCATATGGTAGAATCGTTATACATTTATCGTAATACCTTGGGATTGGTATATAGTAAATACTTGCACCTGCCACTAAGGAATAAAAGTGAAGATATTAAGTAATACCTCCGGCCATTTCGGCCCTGAACATTTCCGAGATAGGTAAACCGTTCCACCAGCTCTGGTTTATGAACTCCACTTTTAATATTTAACTTTGCCCTTTGTCTTTCTCGAAAACCGCATAACCTTTGTTTCATTTTTATTGATTCTAATCCCATACCTATCCCACTGGCTTTCAAAATGCATTCAGTAATGACTGTCATCACATGGATGACTGGGGGACTAAAGCTTAATCATCCACAAATCTAAGCGATTTCATGGATTCCCCACCGACTTTCATTCCAATCTCCAGTTCTTCCCATGCCCCCTAACCCATTTCCTCCGCATATACGTTGAACAAATCCTGTCCTATAACTCGTTCTAACATTGCCGATTCGAACTGTCCATCCGCCACTCGCACCTCCAATCTAGTCTAATTGTCTGTAATAAATTCATTAACTCTATACCCCATATTCTATTCACCCCATACACTCTATCGAACGCCTTCTCGAGTACTAGGAAACCAGCAAATACATCCTGATTTTACTCTAAGCTCCTCTTCTCCATTAGTGACCTTATTACTGCTATGGCATCACGGCTGCATCTCCCCTTCCTGAACCCACATTCACCTTAGTAATCGCTTGCCCTTCCCGCCATCCTCTTATTGATAATCTTGAGAACCACTTAAGCCGCGTGCGAAATGAAACTTATTTTTCTAGACTCCACACATACGGCCACCTTTCCCATTTTTGGGGTGGGAATTAACACTGATCTGACGGAGTCTTCCGGCCAAGTTCCTCCCTCATGAACGCTACGAATTAGTCTATAAAAACTGTTCTTCCCTCGCTCTCCTGAACCTTTGTAGTAGTTCCGTGAGAATGTTGTCCACCCCCACGGCCATATCTGATTTCAATTCCCTTACTATCCTTTCTACGTCGCTATCGAGAATACCTTGACCTAACCTATCTTCAAGTACGTCATATTCTCTGTCTAACCTTGCCGGTCTAGTCTTCACCATACAGTTCCTCTATACATTCCCTCCATTTCTATTGGATCTTCCTAGTTCAACTATTACTTTTCCTATTTATTTATTTTTTTGCAATGATTATCTCTTCTTACTTCCCGACAGTGCTTTCAACGTTCTGTAAAGTGCACCCATTTCAACCTTCCTCGGTAAACTTTCCATATCCTCGCAATGAGTCTCTCTCACCTCGCTTCTTTCGCCCTATTAGATTCCCATCTTACTTAATCAGTCAGCTCTTTGTTCATTCTAATATTGTGACGTAGTTATTAATATACCTCTAATTAGAGAAGAAATTGCGATTCATTCAACACCATTTCTCCCTGGGTGGAGAAAGGAATTACATGCTTATTAACAATGACGGAACATGGTTTGTTGTAACGTTACGTATTTGTCGTAATATCGTTGGATTGCTTCAAATACTCGTCGCTGTGAGTAAACACGAAAAGTTACGGGGTAAGTTGAAGTAACACCTCCGACATGGACTGATGAGCGGTGAAAAACTGGGTATCAAAATTTGTTTTTTTTTCTTTCAAAAATTGAGTTTATGTTTGGGAATAAATTGTTCACCCTGCGCTTGGGTGGCACTTTAATCCTTTGATTCATATATTGTTTGTAATTAAACCATCGACATTGCCCATAACTAGTGGAACTTTGGCGTTATGATTGCCCTCCAATATCAAAATCGTTGTAAGTATACGTACTTATGCACGGAAGCTTACGGTCAGCGTCTCTTATTTCTTTTCTGACGTCATTATGGTAGTCCAACCGTGCGAACGACTGATCGCGAAACGTATCATTGTTTGAGTCGACGGCGGATCGACGATCGATTTCACGCAATATCCTTTGATGTATATAGACGGATCGTGACGTCATCGTTTTGATGCAAACATAAGAAATGGGGTGGTCAGGTGACATTAGGGGAAAAACACGGGATATACCAATGGTTCACCCGTGCTGTGCTTGCAGGTGCAAAGATATATTAATGAAAGGAAGCGCAATAACCTTTCACAGGCCTGTCATTTCAACGTGTTAGGTATGACCGCAATACTTACTTAAATGGCCGGGGATGGCTTAGGAAATTCAATGCGGATACATACAGCAAAAGCGAATGTACTTTTCCATTATAAATTCTATCTTATAGACGTTTCCTTTTCACATAAAGTCTTGCATGGTATTTCCTCTATAATATCTTAATTTGAAAGATATCAGAACAAGGTGAACTCCTTCTTCTCGTATTAAACAAATATTCGGGTTAAATAATGTGGTTTAGTATAAAATTCATAAACCTTGATAGCAATTTCCACAGTTTTTTTATATTTTCCTTGTTTGGGTCAAGGAAAACTGAAGCAGTGATCAAAGTGAGGGACTATTACGGCTCCGTCTACCGCGAGCCTTGTCCACATGATAAAAAATTACATCGGATAACATTGAAATCTTTTTAGTATTTATTTACGTATTGACATGATTTCCAAACATGAGAGGCAATCCACTATCACGTGGAGGTATTTCACTACCATTTGGTAGTCTACGTAATATTTGACCTTCTAGTTCTATTCGTTGGGGGTTTGCTTTATTTAAAAACCACTTCCTGCTTGAATTTGTTCCAATTGCGGTTTTTTTAACATCCAGTTTTTATTTATTTCTTTGGGCCCATTTGATCGGCTTATGTTAAGAAGTTCAATCAGCTCATTTGGTATATTAATTAGCGTGTAATAAATGGATAAATTCCCTATATCCGATAAGCACACCAATACATCAGCTGTCACCTTACTGTTAAAAAAATCTATACAGCAATTTTGAAATGAAGAAAAAAATAAAATATTCGTCAATCATGGATAATATAAGTCCTGCCAGCAACACGAAGAATCTATTTTATTCCTTAATTTTTGCTACTTAATTTATTTCATTTTTGTCAATTGAATTTTTTTATTTAATCTCTGAACCATTCCATAACAATGCTTCGTAATCTATGATAAAGCAGATTTTTTCCAAAAGTTTCTCCGCTTGCAGTTTCATATGCCTTTCGAGACCCCGGTGGCGGCGGGGTAACGTCCTCGTCTGCTATTCCAACGGTCGCGGGTTCGATTCCCGCCTGGGTGAGTTTTCCTCCACCTAGGGCTTGGGTGTTTGTGAATGTGACCATTGTTATCGTTGTTTAATAGTTCGATGTAAAAGCCAAAATGTGCTGTTTTCGGACTTATGCTGAATAAATAAAAATAAAATAAATAAATAAATAAAGATCTAACACCATACTAATTAAAAGCAGCTTTCCCACCACTTGGCTCCTCCTTTCTCCATCGACTAAATTTTAGTTGTAAATCATTTTCTTTCCAGATATCTCTCCTGAAACATGTCTGTTGTGCAAGCAATGTATTATTATCGAAGAAGCGATTATTAAGTGATTCATGAATCAAATTTAGCGGCAACTTCCGCAGTTTCTTTGGAAGGTTTGAAATGTTATATTGTCGAAAAAGAATCCCTTCGTTAACAATTTTCGTTTCACGTCTTCATTAGAAGGAAAAACGTATTGATTACAACGGAGATTCAGTGCATGTCGGAATTAATTTTTAAGTGGGCGATTGTGTCACGCAAAATGAAGAAATAAGCAAGATAGGACAGGTTAACGTTCACTCTTACCATATGTTTGCGCATTGAATTGCTTAAGTAATCAACGGTCACTTAAGTAAGTATTGCAGTCATCCCTACACGCTGAAATAACAGACCTGTGGAAGGCTATTGCACTTCCTTTCGCGAATACACTTGCATGTAGTCTCCGCAAGTGCAGCACATTTGAACCTTTGGGATAACCGTAGCTTCGTCACGTGATCTCACCGTTTCTTATGCTTGCCTCAAATCGACGACGTCACGCCCCGATGCCGACATTCAGCCGTTTCTTCGCCCAGTAATATGACGTCCGCCTGGAAGGAGAAACCTATTTCATGCCTACGGGAAAATTGCGATGTCGCCGAGGCAGACCGCGTTCCGCATTCACGCAGGGAACGTGCCGCCGACGAGTCCTTACCCAATAAACATCAGTAAGAGAACAAATTCAATTTTCACCTTTATTTCCTGGCCGTTGCAGACATCCGTCGCCAACGCGGACGGTATCAGTTCGACGGAAGGCCCCCGGACGAGGGGTACAACGTGGAAATGGGCCTTGATGGCCACTCAACTCTTGGTTCCCCACATTTTTGCAACTTGCACTCTCAGTGGACTCTGACGCCTATATTTCCCGCGCTCGTGACCTCGCGGTCACCTCTAGGGCACCCATCACCGGTACCCAACGAAAATCTGCTACCCCTTGGAAAACACCCTCGAGTCGACCAAGTCCCTGCTCGCTCCTATGGAACTTCTGTCCCCTTTCGGTGGAGTTCTTCTCAACAAACAATCAATCACGAATTTCACTGACACCAAGAGAATGTTTTCCTGGCACCCAGCCTTTTAGACAAACACAACAAGAAGATTGCTCTGGCTGAGGGATACTTTTACGTCGACATCGACACAATTACCTCGCGATTCACCAAAAAGGTGCGTGGCAGGGGGTGCAACCTCATTTGGAATATGCTGCTAGTCCATGGGATCCTCACGAAGTTGGATTGATTGCCGAATCGGATCGCGTGCAGCGTAGAGGAGGTAGACTTATAAAGCGGTGTTATGATACACTGAGTAGCGTGTCAAAAGTATTTTAGGAACTAGGCCGGGAAACGCTCACGGAGCGAAGGTTAAATTACAGATTAAATTTATTGTATAAATTGGAAAGACTTCTCTTTAGCGATGATGCTGAAGGTGTATTATTACCCCCATCGTACTAGGGCAGGAGAAATCATGTCAATAAAATTCGAGAAATTAAGTTTAGAACAATTAGATTTCAGATGTCATTTTTTCCACGAATGATAAGTGATCAGAATAGCATTCTGCGACGGTAGGGGTAAAAATATTCGGGTCAAAATTAGTCTTGTGTGTATTCACCCACTGTCATACCCTATAGCGGTGGCTTGCATGGAACTAAAAAATACTCAAAATGCTAAAATTTACTAAAATTACTAAAAGATACTAAAATTTATAAAAAATAATAAAATAAAATTACTAACAAAACAACAAACAATACTAAAATGTGTGATACTATGACACCAAAAACACTGTAGATCCAAAGCCAATGGAGACGAATAAATAAAACGAGGACAAGTGGGCGGGTGTCGTCCACCCCCACGCGCGGAGAGGGGGTATGGGGGACCGGGGTAGAGAGGGGATTGGGGGGGACTGGCGGAGGGGCCGTAAATGAGTTGGACCGCCGAATCTTGCTTTGTCTGGAACTTGCTTATCTTCTGCTTGCGTGCATTCGATACCAACACCTCGACGCGAGAACGTGAGCGCAGTGCTTAGCTTGAGAGAGCTCACTTAATTCCCTCAATACTCCACTCGATCATGGATGACGAAAAGGTTATAGTGCAAAGTTATCTTTCTCTCATTAGGCCTCATTTAAAATATGCTGCTAGCATAAGGCATCCTCACGAAGTCGGATTGATTGCCGAATTAGATCGCGTGCAGCGTAGAGGAGGTAGATTTATAAAACTTTGTTATGACAAACCGGCTGACTTTATTAAATAATATTTCCTTAATCCGTAAAGTGTTTTTACGGCACTGTAAAATTAAAAACCAAGGGTATACTTGAGATTGGCGTGGTGATTTACAGGGTGCGGGTATTTAAATCACCACACCAATCTCAATTTTACCCTCATTTTTTACTTTTACAGCAGTTTTAAAAAACCCTTCACGGCTTACGGAAATATTATTTAATATAATCAGTCTATAAAGAGGCCGTATTAAGTTCAATTTGTCATTTCCATGACAAACTGAGTGACGTATCAACATTATTAGAGGAGCTAGGCTGGGAATCACTCATTGGGGGAAAGTTAAGTTACAGATTAAATCTCCAGCATAAATTGGTAGGATGATGATGTTGAAAATGTATTATTACCCCCATAGTACTACATAGTAGTATTTATTAGGGGAGGCGACCGACAGCTAAGGCCATTTACGCCATTAGGGATGGATGGGAATGGAGGAAGGGTGGAGAGAAATCCTGCGTCTTGTATTGTATTTTGTCAACCCGGCCCTTCCGCTATTCGTCCTCATTTTCACCGCCGCATTCTATTCTTATGTCCGCGCTCCAGGAGCGCCGCCAATCGCGGGTGACGTCGGCGAGCGGTCGGTGAATGACACGAGGATCATTAGTACGGGGCCGATGAACGACGGCCTAAAAGCAGACAGATGCGAGGCGCTTTCATTAGCAGACGAGACAGCTGGACGGAACCGCTTTCGCATGTGGGAGTGCAGACAATATTCTGGCGAAGAGAAATACTGAGGCTCGTATTTCGATAGAGATGACGGCTCGGGGGAGGATTTAATCACTGTCTGTCTCGACGAAATGGTGCATAACCTACATTACTTAAGGAATTAATAATTAATATTGTGAACTTTTCTTAAATCTATTTAAAGTGTTAAAGAACATTATCACTCAGGGTCTAAACATTGTCGGTAAGAAAACTATTAAACTTTGTTTTTCTTCTTCTAAGAAATATACGCATGGCGGAATTTTTCAAACTGTTAAGCATTTTTCATAGTACCGCCTTGTTAAATTTTCACTAACCTAATTTTATTAGATTTTCTGACAGAGGGAGTGTTATCAGAGGTGCTATCAATCTTTCATTCAATGTTGGGATCCCGACGTGGATTCAAGGGATAGCCTTGAAATTTCGTAGCAATTTCGAAAAATCGTGCAAGTGCAAATTTTCTATTGCCACAGTTATAGCCTACAGCTGGCATCATGATACCAGAACGAAACAATACGGCGAAAAAATAGAGTAAACAAGGCCGTTCGACTTTTAACCTGTGCCACAGAGAAACAGTGATCTCTCATTCGTTTATTCAGTAGTAAGTGGGGGTGAAACACCTAAATTCATCAACGAATGAAAGTTCAGAATGGTGATTCACATATTCCACTTTATGATGACACCTGGACTAGAAGTTCTTAAACACTGCCATTTCCGTGAACTTTCGAAGCGCTGAAATACTTACATTGTACGCCGACTACATATGAAAATTGTATGAGTGAGAAACTTGAGCAGTCAAGAAATTACGAAATAAAACAATATTTGAGTTTTAAGCTTATCATTTGACTCATCCTTTTAAATAACAAAATCATCTCAAAGATAGGCCAATATCGGAAATGTGCCACCATCGGCCAACGTATCAGTCTGTCGCACGGGAGAGGGGCGCCAGGAATCAAGGCCAAGGCAGCGCACGTGGAAGCGCGGCCGGCCTGGGATCGAGCACAAGGGCGGGCGGACCGACGATCTCTTCCGCCGCGAGGGGAGGCACAGTTGTCCCTTGCTGCACGTGCGCGCCCCGCAGCCGTCGGCCGACCCCTACGGCCATCGCCGACTCCCTCCGCTAGAAAACCCTTCTAACGCGGACGTTGACGGACTTCATCCCTCAAGGGGAGGGTCAAAATGTGACTTGAGTCCTTCCACCCACGCACGCATGAATCCAACCTTGACCCCTAAGGCATCCTCGGCGAGCCATTTCGCACTCGCCCCTTCGCATTCTCCGCGACCTGTCGTCATTGCGATTCCCGCGAGAATTCCGAAAAATTACCAGTGGAACAACTGGGGAGCAAAAGGTGATTCTTCAGCACTTGGGCATGTTTTAAGCATCAAGAATGGTCGAGAGGAAACCCAGTGACTAACTATAAAAAATACAATCGACTGCTCACCCCAAGATCATTAGGGGATCAGATCTTTGCGCCTGTTGCTCTTTTCTCGCCTCCTTGGCGAGTGATCTCTATGATTGGCCGACGCTGGGGCTTCGTTTACTCATCTGTCATTTGGTATGCTTGGGTATTCAATTGCTTGTAAAAACTAAAGGAATCGATCAGCACCTATTTCCGAAGGAAATGACTGCTGATAACATTTCAAGGATATTTTATAAAAGAGAAAAAATATTTTTAGGACACATAATGCTAGGGATTTTGCTGTCCAGGGAAATGCACCAATTTCTAAGTATTAAATTTTTCGACTTGACCGAGATTCGATCCCGGTTCCTTCCATATCATTTTTATTAATGGTAGCGAATCACTCAGTTCAAGGAAATATCGCGGCATCTCCCGCAGTTCTTTCAATGTTCCGGGAAAGGGTCCGTTTGAAAATAAACGAAAACATTCCATTGCGTACTATGGGTCAATGATTGAATGTTTCATGAAAGAAAGGCGACATTCAATACAGCTAACGAATTACGCCTCTACCCAATGATATAGGAACCGTTCTCTGTGGTTTCAAGAAGAAGAAACAACGGCAATCTTAGAATGAACATCTGAATCGTGGGGCGAAAAGAATGACACTCATTCTATTTTCTTCTCTCGATGAACGCTATTCTCAATATAAAATCAGACCGTTACCTATTCTTATTATGTTTTTCAGCGACAGTGAATAATCCACAGATCTGCACTTAACTTCTTAAAAATCCTGACTTCGGCACTCCTTTTTCTCCGTCGAGGTAAATTTCTGTCAATGTCACGAATTATAAACGCAGGTGTTTGCAAAATTGTGCGAGATGGAACGAGACCATCATGCCGTTGTGGGGAGCCCACATTGTGTCGTGCCGTTTCCCACGACCAGATGCAGGGTGTCATGAGAGGCGTCAGCCGGGATTTGAACCAAAGCTCTCACCTGAGCCATCACCCCAGGAGCCCGCAGGTTCAGTTTCTACGTATGATGGGATTTATATTTCGCATCATTGTGATGGTTAACATTCTCCTTCAAGATAAAAATATATTAATTTAAATATTTGTGATAAAAATAAAACTTTGACTGGAAATGAACACCTTGGTTAATATTGATATGCAATTTTGCTCAATTGAGCACACAAGTTAAAAAGGTCTTAAATATTGCAGCTGACGTCACACACCAACTTATTTTTGTATCAGTCGTATTTTTCCAAATGAAACACGCGTTACTGTCCCATTATTAAATATTTCTCATTCACTGCAGACGCATGAATGTGGAAAAATCTATGATGAGTTTGATTAAAATTAGTGCCTACAATATTTTTTTATTTTATAATTACTAATGCAGTACCCTGCAAGCCACCGCTAGGGTGTGTGACGGGGTTGATTACACATCAGCCTAATTTTGACCCGAAATACTTTTCACTCATAGCGCGGTCGTATAACGTTATTCTCATCCCTTGTCGTTCGTAGGAAAAGGACATCTAAGTGCTCTACGCTTAATTTCTCTAATTTTATTTAGATGATCTCTCCTACCGTAGTAGGATGGGGTCGATGACACATTACAACATCATCACTTAAGAGACATCCTTCCAATTCATGCAAGAGGTTTAATCTGTAATTTAACCTTCGCTCCCTCAGTGATTTCTAACCCAGCTCTAATATTTTCGATAAGCTGCTGAGTTTATCGTAATAACGATTTACAGGGTTCGTCCGGAAAATAAGTGTACTGACTCCTGGGCTGGGCGCGCCTGGAGCGGCGCGCCCAGCACCGCTCTGACGGGCTGCGATTGGAGGGGGGTATGTTGGCAAGCGACGCTGAAAAAGGCAGTCGGCTCTGAGCTGTGGTGTAGTGAGGAGCTCTGTTAACGCGAACCTCCACGCTCGACCCACGTCACGGAACGCGATGCCGAAGTTTTTGGAGCAGCGTTATTCCATCAAATTTGCGGTAAAGCTTGGGAAATCGTCTACCGAAACTGTCGGTATGATTAACCAGGCTTACGGGGAGTCAGCCATGTCCAGAAACATGATCTTTCGGTGGCACAAGATGCTCGTGGAGGGCAGAGAAGAGGTCGACGACGAGTCTTCGAGAGGTTCCCGATGATGCCTTCGCGGGAGCGTTCCAGGAATGGGAACGCCGCTGGAACAAGTGTATCGACTCACAAGGGTCCTATTTTGAGGAATATTAGCTTAAGATATGTAAAAGTGTAATAAATTTTTTTTCCTGAGCTCAGTACACTTATTTTCCGGACGAACCCTGTACAAATCTAGCTCCTCTACGCTCCACGCGATCCAACACGGCAATCAGCCCAAATTCGTGAGGATCCCATATATTACCAGCAGCATATTCTAAATGAGGCCTAACCAGCGAAAGATAACATTTCTCTTTAACCTTTTAGTATCATTTTTTCCAATACTCTTCTAATAAATCCTATTTTTTTGTTACCTTGTCCACAAACATATTCCCCGTGTCTGTTACGCCCAGGAGAGATCGTGAGTGGGGATAAAATATTTCATTGAGTCTACACTTTCTATTTCGGTATTCCTGAGGCAGTAGACGTTCGCGAGGGAACTATTCCTCTTCTAAAAATTCATCACTACGCACTTTTTTAAGTTCAATTCTAAGGATTACGGATATCTCTGTAAACCACTGGATCATCGGAAAACCTTCCCAAGGCTTATTGCAACCCATAGTATTCTCATGAAATCACGTCAACCAAACACCTAGGGTGTCTGAAGAAGTGGTTGATCGGCACCCACAGTTGCAGGTCGTCGGCATTGTTCGCAGAAGTCGACCCGAAACTCTGCTTGCGGCGCCAGTCACAGCCTTTGGGAGTTTGTTTCGTCACATCCTCCTCTCTCAACTCCCTCGAGCGATAGCTAGCTGGGTCGAATGGAAGGATAAGACCGAAGTTATCTGAGGATGCCCTGCGGAGTGTGACGTGTCTACGACCAGCCGGTTCCATCCAAACCAATAATCACGAACGCGAGACCAAACTTCGAGTGAGGGGAAAAGTGCACAAGGCAAAGTTTCGACGAACGGACAGCAGAGATCATGTTTACCTCGTCCACGCGATGAAAGACCAGAATAATATTGCCCAAGCGGACAAGAGAGATCGACGTTGCGGGCGACAAATTTCCGGAATTTTCTGCCCAAAAGCACCTAAAAGCGCTATCCTACAAGAAAGTGAGGAATTAACACATCGATTTTCTCTATATGTCATTCGAATTATATAATAAATCAGGTGAATTTTCACTAAAATTCAACGAAGAGATAGCAATGAGCAAATATTACGGATAATTAGCAAGGAATACGATAAAAATTACATGAAAATAACAAATTTTGTATTTATAAGAATAAAAGTTGCAATAACTATCTCGTCCAAAGGCACTTCAGGTTGCAATTTGATGAAATGTTCGCAATAACTTGAGCATACAAAAAATACACAATTTCAAAATAATGTCATCATCAAGCGTGTTTCTTCGCCATCCTTAATTCAACAGTAATTAAAACCTCCGTCTCCTAATAGAATAGCAAAGCATATTACAAGTCACAGAAAAACGTAATCTGATATTGGAGCATTTTTTAAATAAGTGTTTACGATGTTATGGCTGTAGGATTCTGGATGTAGGACACCATTGCATTTCGCAAATAGGAGAACATTATCAATTTTTCGTCTTGATTCCATCTTGTTTGAAAAATTAATTGAGAAGCACACGTAGTTCCTTCTTTTGAAGGCTGTACAAATGGAAGGTTTTAATGTCTTCTCTGCTGAAAAATAATTCAATTATCTCGAACACGTCATCATTAGCCCGAGTCTTACGTATCTCTATTGAATGTTCACTTCTTTCCTTTGGTCTTTGCCTAGGTAGCCTCCCAATTGCGCCACGCATAGAAGTTTGTTTCAGCCATCATTGCCGCCGTTCTTTGTAGATTTAATTTGGTTGAAAAACACTTACATGGGGCTTAAATTTTCAATTCAATCACTTACTTGTAAAAATATTCAATTAAAACGCATGTAATTTTTCATTACAATTCAATGTTTTTCCCACCATAAGTTGTAGTAGGTGCATAAACAAGTGTGTGTTTAGATAGGTTTATAATCAGTAATCAAAATGAAACGATTTTGATAATAAACTGGACTAGAGTACAAACTATTTGCTGTCTCATAATGAAAATCTCGAATAATGATCTTGACCGCGATCAATTTAGGGTTCCAATCCGGAAGATCCTACCACCTTAAAAAATCCCCGGATTGATTCCCTGATCTCGCCCAGCACAAAAACCTATATACTCATGTCTAATTGTCACCGTAAAACTGAGCAGGCAGTTGGCAACATGATGCAAGGAATCGAAAATTGTGAGTGGCCGTTCAGGGGGGGGGGGGGGTTCGGCGCTGACCTCCGGCGCCAGGGGGCGGGGGGCGTGGATTTGGGATGGCTCTGCCAGCTGTGGAGTGCCCGGGGCCTGTGCCCGCCCACCATAGATGCTCTGCCGCTTACGACACGCTTCTTATCTTACTCTGGCGCGAGAAATCACAGAACTCGAGCATACGAAACTCTGTAGTAAAAGGAGGAGAATATACTGATGCTCAACGAAAACAAAATTACCTATCCCACGCAAAAAATATTTCATTCGAAGAAAAAGTTGTTGAATTTTTTCTCATAATGAAAATTTTCTCCCATATGAAATTTCATTCTCCATAATACCAAGTACCGAACGGTATGTTTGAAATTCATAAATTATCGAGTAGTGAAAGTCATTTTCTGTGCGTGAATATTTAAATTATTTAGGGGTGTGAAATTAAACTTATAAAAACTTCCCGAAAATTTAATTTCATTGTTTCATTACTATGCAATTTGTTTACCCATTAATAAGGCCTCTTTTTTTACTTGGTTGCGAATTGCTCCCAGTTATACGTAGACCAATTGGCCCAAATTAAAAGAGGACCAGGATCATCACTTCATTCGGAGATGAATATCGGCCAATGTACGTGACTTGCTGGATTACCCATGTAGTAAAGGAGCATGGGACCTGCACGCATTTTCTTTTCGTCGGTCACGAGTGATCATTCGTGGAAATAAAAAGGAAATATCAACGATCCACAAGACCGGGGCCCCCTTCCCTCCCTTACAAGGCCAAGTATTCAAGATCACGCACTCCGGAACCATCCCCCCATCGAGGGCCGTTCCAAGCGACAGTTGAACGCCATGGATGACCCCTTTCGAGATTCGAACGGTTAAGCAGTGACGGGAGCATTAGCATCGTCCGTTCAAATTTTCGACACGTTCCACGCCGCGCCCACCGCGAGTCAGGAATTTTCTTACATCGGTTTTCCAATTGGCTGCTCGAGCTCCATTACAGTAGGTAGTAGCCTCGTATTTCGACCAACACCGACTCAATTCTCTCCGCTATAGCATTTTAACATGCATATTATACTTTCAGCTGATTATTATTGCAAATTTACCAGGAAATATTACGACCAAGGTCGCAGTTTAGAGTTCAATATTCATTCGCGAAAAATAAATACAAGAAAAATAATCAACAGTAAGCATAAAAAAGATGATTCTGTCAAGGAATACGTTTGATAAGCAGCCGCTCTAGATCCGTTATGTCCGCTTTTTGTTTTCATTCACTCGCCCATGAGTGATCGCGCAATCCTAGACATGACGGCAGTAAAACAAACTTATCTTCTATCAGTCGAGTGCGCCTTCTAACGGCGTAACTTCTGATTGAAAATAATTTGTCATGCGGACAAAGTGCGCCTTCTACCATCAACACGACCATGGACTGCTTTCGCAGTCGATTCTATCGCAATAGAGATGACGGAGAAATAATAGGTTGTTTACATTATATTCCTTATTTGTTTTGACGATAAAAAATTACAAGCTTCGTTGTTCGTGAACACGTCTACATCAATATTTTTGCTGAAAGTACGTTTCGGAGTTACCATATTTCAAGTGCTAAATGTGCTCCACGTGTTGGCGTGAATGAGTTGACATTATTATTGCATTTTTACATAGTACCCTGCAAGCCAACGTCAGGGTGTGTGGCAGGGGTCGATTTACACACCAGACTGATTGTTAAACAAATTATCTTTCTTTCACTCCTAGCGCGGTCGGATAATGTCATTCCAATCTTTTATCGTTCGTGGGAAAAAAGGCATCTTAAATCTGTCTCTTCTAGACTTAATCTCTTTGATTTTATTCAGATGATCTTTCCTACCGTAGTACGAAGGACTCAGTAATATATTTTCAAATTCATAAAAACGAATTACAAATCTAATTACTCTAAGTTATCTAATTCGGCAATCAATTCAACTTCGTAAGGATCCCATATACTAACAGAATATTCTAAATGAGGCCTAACCAGCGAAAGATAACATTTCTCATTGATCATTTCGTTGCATTTCCCCAGCACTTTTTTGTTCGCTTGTCCACATACTCCCCGTGCGTGTTTCACACAGGAGAGGCCTTAAGTTAGGGTAACGCTTTAGTATTTATCGAGTTTACCCTTTCTATTTGGGAAATTCCTGATGCAGTAGGCGCTCAGGATGGAATTGTTCTTTTCCTAAAAATTCATCGCTACGCACTATTTTAAGTTTGATTCTAACTGCCAAGTGTCGCACCAGCGTTGAATAGCATTAATGTCATCTTCTGAAGCTACTTCCCCTTTCAGATACTTTACTATTGGCGCACAATAGAACAGGAAATAATGAGAAAATAAAAATAATTACGAAATAGCCTCAAATGGACTCAAGTAATCAAGGTGAGTCCCAGTAAACGGGTTCCATAAGTGGAATGGCTGACGCGCCTTAATTCCGCCGATCTCCGCGCTCATCGCTCGACGTACTTGCACTGTCCTCAATGTCGAATCCTTCGATCACATCTATTCACAATCCATTCACTTTTCATCTTCACTTCCCATTCGTTTCCGATCCCTTCACATCTTAAAGTCCACTGGTGGTGCTCTCTGCTACCGGATCCGCAAACTTACGATGCTTGCCTTTTCTTCAATTCGGTACAGTCACCTCGGATGCCGAGAGCGAAAGTGAATGAGGTCAAGGTCGACATTTTGTGCCCATGACGGTCGGCGCCGCCGGCCTAGGGGTCCAGCCCTCGTTTCCCACGCCTCTTCTCTATTCGAGGTCGCGGGCACTCGTCGCCGCGAAGGATTTTCGGTCGCGCCTGCCTATCCTCGATCGAGTCGACCAATCGATGCTCATCGGTTGGCCACAGACTGAGCCCATTCGCCGTTTGCCGCCGAATCGATCGCTGATTACCGTAGGATCTATGTCGATTCTGTTTGCTGGAGAATGTTAATAATCTTCTGGATTACAATCGATCCAACTCGACATTGCAATCCAACTAGACCATCAATTCAACTTCGCGAGGATCCCATATATTACTAGCGGCATATTCTAAATGAGGCCTAACCAGCGAAACAATATTTCTCTTTAACCTTTTCATATAATTTGTTCAATACCTTTATAATAAATCCTAATTTTTTTGTTAGCTTGCCCACATATTCCCCGTATCTAGAAGAGTTCTTGAGTTAGGGTAACGCCCATGTATTTAATCAAGTATACATGTACACATTCCATTCCGGTGTTCCCAACGCAGTTGGCGTTCGGGAGAGAGTTGCTCTTTTTCCAAAAAGTAATCACTATGCAGTTTTTAAAGTTTAATTCTAATGGCCAAGTGTCACACCAGAATTGTATAGCATTTAAGTCTTTCGCTAAAGCTGCTTTATCCTCAGGATTACGAATATCTCTGTAAATTTATTGCGGAAAATAAATGTATCTATTTACTACGGAGTTAAGGTCGCCTACGTAAAGAAGGAATAAAAGAGGTCCGATAACACTTGTTAACGATGTAACACATCATTACGATTTTATACTCATGAAAATAAAATTAGAAGTTATACGGCCGATGCCAGTCATTGGCTGAGGGTTTTTTGGCCTTTCTTTCGAGTCGCCCGCAATCCCTCTTTCGAAACACTTTAATCGAGTCGATCCATTTTTAGCACACAGGCAAATAAGAGGCGGAATGAAAAATGTTATCATCTCATTTTTAATATTTTTTATCGATACGAAATAAAATTATGGGCACAGATCTTACGAGTACTTTGGATATCCGGCTTCTAAATGCGCTGAAATTCGCTTGCATAACCAACAAGCAAGACCCGATGCCTTCTTCCCATGTATATTAAGGGCAGCTGATGTTTGTTCACTACAATATAATGGTCAGCGGGATTCCTTAAGAAATTGCATTCCTCTACGAATGAAACATCTCTCAGCCTTTGTCGGAATGTTTTCATTACCTCTCCCACCGCGTCGCTTTTTCCGCGGCGGGAGGGGGCGAGGTACCACTGAGTCAACCATCCTCTTGAAGCCCCTTTCTTCCTTGGTGCGGCAGTGATCTCGGGGAAGCTTGACTGACGATTCGTCACGCATGTCGGAATTGATTAATTTATCGAAACTGCGCGAGAAACGCATTGAGTAAATCTTGCTCGAGAGTAGAAATCCATCCATTCATTGATTCATTCATTCCATTGGAAAAAACAGCTTTTGTTATAATCATGCAAGTGAGAACGATGAAATATACGACTCCCATGCGCTCAACTCCTTCCACCATAAAAAGCAGCTATAATTACATTTCACAACTGCCATCACATACCATTACCCAACAAACATCAAAGCAACTGAGAAGTCGGCGTATCACACCGAGCTCTGAAGCAGATCCTTGATCGGAGCCACGACGGCGTCAGGCATCTCCGGAGATCAAAGGGTCAAGCAGCCACTGTGCTCACGAGCAAACGACAGTTCAGCGATCTGTGCGCGATGCTCCCAATCCCGAATCACGCCTTCCACCATTACACTCCCACTGACAAATCCTTCAGCTAGTCTAGTTTAGAATCCTACCCACCCACAGACTCTCCACTCAAACTTAAGACAAGAGCACTGGCATATTATGTGTCTCTTAGACGCCTTTAATTGCCCAGGGATTAATAGCAGACATTAATCTCACCACCCTCCAGAATATTTCATTCCCTCTCCTCTCCCAAACCTTTCCATCTCAATTTCATCCCTTCCATACCTTTCCCCGCTCTCTTGTGTTTGTGTGCGTGTATACTATTTTTATCGATGATGTAGAAGCACTCACGAGAGCAATATAACATTTAGATGGCACTATATATATGTGTGTGTGTGTGTGTGTGTGTGTGTACACGAACCTATAGGAACTGTAAATATGAAAAGGTCAATAAAAAATGAGTCGTGTAACAGAGGGAGCAAAAGAAGCGTGGAGGAGAACGCAGTGCAAGGATATGGAAAGTTGCAATAGAAGGGTGAAATTGATGCATCATACAGAAAGGTTGAAGCACTGCCGGGAAGTTAGAGAGGAAAATAGTAGCAAACAATCAAATGAAAGTCAGGAAAATTATTTAATAAACCAGGGAAGATTCATTAGAGTTGAAATGAGTATATAGAAAAACTATATGGGAAATACATTTGGCTAGCAAGCTAAAACATAGTAAGAAAATAAGACGTAGATGAGGATAGCTTAGGTCCAGGCTCACTATATGTAAATTTAGAAATAGTATTAAGGGAATTGGAATTAAATAAGGCGTTTGGGACATGCAATATTTCCGCCGAAGTTCTTAAAGGGTTAGGAAAAGTGGGCGGAAGAGTTTTTATGGAATAAATCGTATCAACCGTGAGAGAGGAATTTAGCCGGAAGATTTCGTCAGATCAGTGTTAGCCCCTGAACCAAAAAAGATTAAGGCTACATAATGTGAGGACTAAAGAACAGTAAGATTGATTTCGCACGCAGCTAAAGTGGTTCTCAGGATTGTCAACAAGAGGACGGAAATCAGGTCATTTGATTACTTAGGGGATGCTCAGTTTGGGTTTAGGAAGGGGAGAGGCACGCGTGATGCTATTTTAGAAATGAGGTCACTAATAGAGAGGAACATAAGACTACAATCAGGATGTATGGGTCTGTTTCCTAGATTTCCAAAGGCATACTTGGGAGGAATTAATGAATTTATTGCAGACCATTGGACTAAATGGACTAGCGGTGCGAGCCGCGGACGGAGAGAGGGTTGGGCAAGTTTTTTTTAAGAAGAGGGTTAAGGCATGGGTGTCCATTATCACCGGTGCTGTTCACCGAATATTTGGAGGAAATGATTAAAGAGACCTGAGAAGAACTAGATGTAGGAAGGAAATTGAGTGGGGAATTTATAAAATTAATCAAGTTTGGGGATGATTAAGCTTTAATTAGCCAGTCAGCCAATGGGCTGCAAGACATGGAAAGTACGTGGGATAGGTATGGGATGAGAATTAATGCAAGCAAAACAGTGGTTACGCGCTTTTCGATAAAGAAAAAGGCTAAGTTAAACAGCAAAATGGATGGTCATACACTTTAGCAGGTGGAACAGTTAAACTTTCTCGGAAGTGTTTTGGATCAAAATGTTCAAAGAAGATGGTACGTAAGTAGAATCGCACTAGGTAAAGAGGCTTCCACAAGGAGGAGGGAATTGATGACAGGGACATTGAATTAGGATGTTAAAGAAAGGCTCGTCAAAACTCTGATATGGAGCGTGGTTTTGTACGGCTCGGGAACGTGGTGGTTTAAGCAACACGATAGGCGTAGATTGAAGGTTTTTGAAATGTAGGTGGGTTGAAGAATGGAAAAGGTGAAGTGGACCGAGAGGAAAACAAACGAGGAAGTGGGGGAGTATGGTGGGGGAGAAGAGGGGATAGTTGGGAGAAACCCATAAGAGGGAGGAAAAATGGATGAAAACCATATGAATCAGTAGCGAAATGTTGAAGACTGTGATACGGGGGAGAATGTTAGGAAAACGAGGAAGGTGCACGAATAGAATAGGGATATTGGACGGAATGAAAGGAGGAAGGAAGTATTCAGAGATGAAGAGAGACTAATTTTAATATTGAATGCGAGGTTGTGTGTTGCAAGGATTGACAAGGGAATTGTCCTTATACCATTAGGTAGCTTCTGCCCACCCAAATCCTGGGCGTAATTTTTTAATAGGGGGTAAACGAGTTCCTTGAGCAAAGAAAATCCTTCGAAAATTTGTTGGTTTCCTGCATGTCTGCAAAACTGACAGACGCGACCAAAAATGACCCTGGAACCGCAAAATCGGCGAGATGAGAATAATGATTTTGTTAAAAAAATGAAAGGAATTGTTGCTTTAAACGCTCACGATCGTCCCGTTTCGAGTTCCGCTCATTAACCGTAGGAACGGCGGTTCGTGTCAGGTTGCCGCGACACCGGACAAGGATCTGCTTCGCGAGACGCCATCCGGCAAGGGATCATGCAGACAAGGGATGGCGAAGAGGGGATCAAGTGCAGAGAATGTACGATGGCTCACCACAGCGTGCGAAGCCATTAAGTTGTGCTCCGGAGTCGTTGAGGGTGTGATGGCCTCCCTCCAGTAAAAGGTCCAACGCTCGCCTCCCTCGGCTTTCACGAAGTGGCCCTCTTGCCGGGCTCTCCGCGCGGGGGCGCAGGGGGTTACAGAGGGGGGGGGTACAATTCCAATGGCTTTGGGGGCGATTATTCTGCGGGAGGGGGCGTGGTCCTTCAACGTTTCGGATGCTTCCTCGGCGACGGCCGTGACCTGCAAAGAACAAAGGAGGAATGATCAGGTGGTGTCCCACGCTTCTGCACCCCCCTGTGGGGCATATCAAAGCGGGGGTACTTTCGTCGCGCCGGTGGTACCACGGGAGGGTCCTTTAGGCACCGGCGAGATTCGCTCACTTTGTGTTTATGAAGAGACGTTGGAGGGGAGGGAGTGGACCAGGGATGAATGGAACCACCAGATTTCCAAATTGAAAAATACGAAATCAAAATAGGGCTTCATCCCGGATATATTTTGAAATAAAATATTTATTGATAGGTTGACCTGTGTAAGAAATTAATAGTTTGGCGTTAATGTGAGCATATTAGGGCGTTTACGTCTCCATCATCAGCGATTCCTTTAGCTGCCAACACCGATGCAAGAGAAACGCCTAGTTCATAAAATGATTCTCATTCCAATCTATCCATAATGGCATCAACCTCCCAGAAGAGAGTGCACCCATCGCATTCAAATGCACGAAGTGTCCCATCGCCAACTTGGCCGGATGCGTCACCCCGAGAAATTCTATTGCTCGGATCAAGGTCATTCATTATAATCTCTTTCAGTTAAAGATAACATCGGTGACGAGGCGGAATTAGCCCGAAGACTGTTTAGATTTCCGCCAGGATTGAACTCGGTGCACCCTTTTCATCGTTCGTCGACCCCTTCTGGCGGCGCTCCAAAGACAGAGAGAACTTGAAATGTCTTTTAAATCCAGGCGAGGATCGATGATCGCTCAAGCTGAATGCCATGCTTCCCTCCGAATACCTCCCTCGTTGACTAGCGCGCGACACTTTGTGTTTCAAATTGTCTCTCTTAACCCCGAAAAGGTCAACTTTTTTTGCCAATTTCATTTGTTGAAAACGACATAATTGATCACATTGATGGGCTTAATCATTATCATCAACCAAGAAATAAGAAGTTTTATTTGGCAGATTCCCATTCATGATGAAGATTCCACTACTTTAGTCCTATCATGCTAATGTTTGAGGTATCCCAAGTTGAGGTTTCAAAAGGTCCAATTGATTTCCAATGGCTGAAAAAACGAGATTAGAGATCCATTAGAGATCTTTAGGCAGCACGACCTTCGGCGCTTTGCTTCGAAATTATTTCCCACCCTTTGTGCATAGCACTGACATTAGCATTTATTTTTACAACATGGAATAAAACGTAGGCAATAGATGTTTTAAATTGCAATATGGCACTAATGTTTCATTTTCATCTCGTAGAACCATTATTCAAAGAAGATATAGTGTAATTCTGAAATTCCCTCGGCCAAGTTAATTAACGAAACCGTAAAAAGAGCCAAAAGATGAGCAACATTCCTTTAGGATGTAATCACGCAACGTTACATTAACAGTTTACTCCGTCCTCGACGTAATGGAATAGGATCACTCTTTGACAGAGACAAAGTTGAAAAAATAATGGGACGAGTGAAATCCTTTCTCCCAAATCGATTATAAGGAACAACGCCCAGATTCGAAATCAGTTCAGAGTGTTGTCTTTCAACATCTCAAGTCAACACTTTTCTGTTTAAATTCTTATTCTTATGACTGATTTTGAATTGCCCAACTCCCAAACCAACTTCCACTCCCTCGCACTTCGACCCTCTTAAGGGTCTCTCACGATGCTGAGCTAGCCCTCATTCGGCCACAACATGGGTCCGATTCCAAATTCCACAGATCGCCACTTCACATTGAGATGAGCTCAGCTAAACCATTAAAGGTATCCTCCGACTTCGTGATTTCATATCCTTCAAGCTTAGATCGTAATGTATAGTCTTTCGGGTGACGGACGTGTCTAATTCATCATGTACTCGCCAGTTTTCTTGAATAAGGTAAGCAAGGCCGAGTTGCCAGCACGAAACGACTCGAAATGAAACGTCGAGAATGACGTGTGCATTGCGATTCCTTGCAAAGAGGTGATGGCAAGGATGCTGCCACCACCGAGCACAATGCTGCCTAGCAACGTCCATGTGGCCTTCACGGGAGGAATAAAAGAGCAGTCGTTGGTGACACGACTAATGTCGCTAAGTAGCAACCGAATGAATGGTTAAACAAACCTCTTACGAAGCGAGTGTGGCGTGCTGTGGGAAACTGAGGGGCAGGGGATCGCCCATCCGCTGCATTTCCTCGGGGTGGAGAAATTTCTCGTCCCCTCTTACCCTTGCCAACCCCCTTCCAACTCTCTCTCTCTCTTTTTCTCTCGCTCATCGACTACTCTGCGGCGGTGAAAAATTACGAATTAGATGATCGCTGCTGCTAACGGTGAGCTCGATTTCTCCTTGCAGCAACCATGATGACTCATCGCATCCTCGGTGTAAGTATCCGACGCCCTTTTCCTCTTCACAACTGACGTTTCGCTCCTAGCTAACATTGCCATCGAGTGCGCGAAACGTTCCAATTTAAAATCCCGGCGTTCGCGTTGAATTTAGGTCGCGGGGTGATGGCTTCGATTCAATGGCGGTTGGCACTTCATAAAATTTCGTTCGCATTGAAACATAAACCTTCACTCGTGTTTGCGAAAGGTGTTGCTTATGGGAGTATCGGAACACGTTCACCGTGACCCGCGAGTGTTGACAAGAAGCCTTGCATGGCAACCGAAGGAACAAAACGGCAAGGGCCTCCTCCACAAAGCCCTGGTGGAAAGACTTGCGTGTGTGAAAGGTCGGAGGAAGCCATGCTTAATGAAATGGGAAGTTTTTGCTAACACATATTCCGACTCTTAATGGCCCGCACAATGTTTCCATCGGATATGAAATTGAATCAAGAAGACTTGCCGCTTTGCCTTGACATACATTTTAGAAGATGGCGCACTAGAATAGCAGATGAGCAGAATTAAGTAAGAGTAATGCAGATGAGGGAATGTAATAAACACGTGTCAATGGCAACAGCTCATGCTATTGATCAGCTTTCAGATCAGTAAACATTTAAAATCAATCACGAAAAGAAATAAAATTATTTTCGAACAGAATGGGTCCTTTTGTTTAGCTATTTGCGGCGTAACTTTATGGAATTAACACAACACATTGAAATGAAATAAGTAACTTTGTAATTTCAAACACACTGCGCGCGTGGAATTGCAAGGTTACTTATTTCATTTCAATACGTCCTTTTCCTAACACTTTGAGTCTATTCTCGTAATACTAATGGATCTGCATACACTTTAATCCATTAGCACACTTGGACTGATTCGCTCGGAATGCATTCTTGGTCGAACGACCGACCGTTTTGTCTGCCCTCCGCCTCGACCACATTACACGAACTCTTCGTCGGCGGCCTAACGGAGTGAGCGGCCGAGGTTACTGGCTAGATCGGCCACCCGCACACGAAAAGGGTCACACGGCGGAAGGGAAGCCAGCCACTTGCCGGCACCTGCGAAATGATCTCCACCGATGGTGCTCAGCCATTCCGAGGCTCGCCCCCTGCACCCACCTTATTTCCTCTCCATTTCGGTGCTGCTGCGGTCCACCTCGATGCGCTACTCCGTTCCGAAGGCAGACGTGCTCGCTCGCTTTCTCTCGCTCAGCTGTTGGCCCTCGTGGAACAGCCGGAGTGAGCATCAAGTCGTGGGGATCCCGACGTTGAGGGTCGGCGCTGCTCGCGACCAACGCTCCCGCCTCCGTTCCCGCCCGTTGGTTCGTCCCCTCCCCTCTCTCCCGCCCCCGCTCCCCCACCACACCTCCCCCCTCTCACACCATCTCCCTCCTCCTCCGTGACTTTCTCTAGCGGGGTGCCAAGTGATTCGGGCTGCGGCCGTCTCCGGCCTGGAGGGCGCCCGCTTCGCCTGTTCACGTGCAAAGTGATGCGGCCCACCTCTTCGTCACGTGCCTTCGTCCCAGGGCGCGTGCCCCATCCCGCGAGGGGATTTTTCGCGGACACTGATGGCAGTCGTTGGCGATAAAAACTGATGGCAGTCGTTGGTGAGAAAAGTGAATGAAAAAGAAAGTGAAAGGAGTGTGTAATATATGTTAATGAGACATCCCGTGTTTCTCTCGCGCTTGAAGTGAGCCTAAGTAAGTAACGCACACTTATCCCATATGGTTCAGTGTGTAAATAACTTTATCATTTTTTTCAAAATTGTAGCGTATCAATATTGAAGACTTTTTTTCTATATTGCGTGATTCTGTGAGATTATAGGGAAAACCGTAAGGGAACGCTTATATACTTCACATCATTTTACAATCGTCACAAAATATTCTCGTTAGCATAAAGTCAGCATTTTAAAAACTTTGAAAAAATAATAAAAACTCCTTCAACTTCATTGGAATAAATGCTTCAACTTTTCTTATCCATTTTGTCAGAATTGATCTGACTGGAAATACAAGTTTACCTTTGCCAATACACATAGGCAGCTGCAGTTTAGAACTTTGGCTCTATTTGATGAGGAACTTCGAGTACCTGACGAAATACTTTAACTAGAACATTTCAATCTATAATTGCTGCAGGTATAATAGAATGATCATGGATTTTTATAGGTAATCTACTGGTCAAGGTAGGTTTTGGATGGACAGAAGCTACCAAGTTAATATCATGTCTCTCCTAACAAAACACAACCCAACATCCTATTCTACAATAAGCCCCTCTTAATCTCCATATATTTCCTTCATTCCGTCCAACGTCCCTATCCTATACCCACCATTTCCTCGTTTGCATATCATTCTCCCCGCTATCACAGTCTTCAGCATCCTATCCCCAATCAAATTGCTTGGCATCCATATTTCCCGACTCGTTTGCATTTCTTCCATCAATCCACTCTCTTTCCCTTTCACCATGCCTAGCACTTCCTCATTTGTTTTTCTTTCTGTCCACTTCACCCTCTCCATCCATCTCCAAACCCACATTCCAAAGGCCTCCAATCTACGTCTATCCTCCTGCTTCAACGATCATGTTTCCGCGCCGTACAACATCACGCTCCATATTAGAGTTCTGACGAGCCTTTTCTGAACATCCTTCCTCAACATCCCTGTCATCAATTTCCTCTTTCTTGTGAAAGCTTATATTTGCCTTTACTCAATTCTCCTTATTTTCCTACTGAGGAGATGAATTGCGTCAGGCAAAGAAGCTTTCACGAGGAGGAGGAAATTGATGACAGATTTAAGTCATGGAATAACTGAAATAAAGAAACACTGTTACTGCACAAATACTCAGTAGAAGTATTGTTTTGAAAAAATGAATGGCATGTATGGATAGAAATTAAGTGTGAGAGACTTATGCATTTATTTTAATGTCGGGCAACGTAGCGTTTGTGGGCGTCGGTGCATCCCAGGCGGCGGGCGAAAGGGAGGGCTTAAGGGCTTTCCCCCGAGGCTGTCCCCGCAAATGTCGCGAGCTCCCACCTCTCCACCTCCGATCGCACCGCTCCCTTTTTTATTTTACGCGCGCCAATTCCCCTTTCGTTTCTTTTTGAACGTTCTCCTCGTGCTACCCCGGGTAATTATTTTCTCATCATAAACACATCACTCTTTTGAGTGTCATGCGTAATTACTCAATTTTGTGCAACAGTTGCCACGCTATTTCAAACAGAAATGCATAATTTATGAACAATATCGGTAAAAAATATGGTTGCTTGTAATAATTTTCTGAAAATTAATTAAATTTATTTTATGAGGTATATCGTAAAAATAATAACTACTTTATTGTAATTTACATTTATAGTCATCAAGAAAAGAATAGCCTAGAGGGTGGCTGGCAATTTTGAGAAAATTCGTGAGGGTGGTCCACCGACCGGAGGACTCCAGTTCGATTCCTAGTGAGGCCTTTGGGCACCCTAAGCTTCGCCCAAACTGTGTGATATGTTTCAGGCTCACCATATGTACGAGGACTGCCCAGAGAGTAACTTACGTTTCGGCCTAGCGCAGCGGTGGGTAGGGTTAGAGCCACCATCTTGGTGTCTAAAAGTCCCTACACTTAGTACGCATCCTGCTGTGGTGGTGTGCAGACTGTGATTATTCTACTTTACTCACTGCGAACTGTTAAAATGTGCGCTGCAATAGAAAATGTCGACGAGATTTGTGGTTAGGTCTTCACTGGCAAAAAACCACAAGTCAATTGAAATTCATAGGCAACTTTGTGGAGTATACGGAGACGGAATAATGGGTGAAGGCGGAGTGAGGCAGTGGTGCATTCAGTTTAAAAATCGCCGCGAGGACCAGGAATCACGACGAGGACCGCAGTGGTCGGCCTTACCTTGTGACAGATTTAATGGTTGACAGTTGATTTTCACCGTCAGTTCGGTGAAAATCAACGGAAAAATCCACGAAAATCGATTCGGAAGGCGAGTAGCACATCTTTCCAGCGATGAAGACGTGACTTGCAATACAGCGCTTTGACATTGAGGCAGAATTGCATACTGGTGTAACAGAAATTGTTAAAATGGAATGTGGCAGATTGCTTCAGAGACAGCATTAAAAAGCTTGTGTAGCGTTATGATAAATGCCTTAATTTGAATGGCGACTATGAAGAAAAATATTTTAAGAATGTGCATTTCAAATGTATGTGATAAAACATTGTCTTGTCATTAGGTTCATATTTTATGTCAAAAGTCACTCTCTGGACAGCCCTTGTATATTCCCGGGAAGTTCAAATCGCAGGCGGCACTCGAGGTGTTGATGAAAGAGCCGCCGACCTCAAGTACGAGTTGAGCTCATTGTACCCTGCCCACTAATCAAACCAGCCTTCGGCTCGATTGCCGCCCTGGTTTTAGCGCATGCGTACAAAACAATCTTGGTGAGTGAACCTTTTACGCTGTTTATTGGCTTCACATCAATCCAGATAGTTCCACCATTCGCACATTTCGGCGCGCGCGCGACAAGGAGTCTTCGGGAACGAAAGCCGGGTGGGATTCATGTCGCCAATAAGGTGTCCCTCCGACTCCTTCCCCCGCCACCCTCCCTCCCCCTCGCCATCCGAAGGAGAAAGAAAGTAGGCGGACTAAGGGGGGGATTTTTTTTATTCCGCCCAGCAACCGCGGGGGCAGCGGGGAAGGGGGGTAAGGGACATCCCCCTCGCCACCCCTCCCCCGCTCTGTCTCGTCAATCGCCCGTTGCGAATTAAGAGCGTTCGCGTCACCCCCCCCTCGCCCCGTCCACGGAAGTTAGGGGGGTCCCGATTTCGGCACCCCTCTATTTCAGCGAAGTGCCCCCCCCCCCCGGTAGACCATGCACCTTCTCCGGACAAAATTTAAATTTCACGATTCACGAAAATTCACTCGCAACCCTCTCAGTGAAATGGCACGCGCGCGTATTTCGAGCCTTGGCACTCAATTTCCTTTCGATGAAGTCAAAGCGGTCCGATAAATGCATCGCCTGTGCATTTAGGATAAGTACTAGGGTCGAAGATTCAATTCAATTCATTCAATTCTAGGCAATGAGTCAGAGCACCGTGGTGCCCTCTTGGCATTCACTAATTTCCCCATCAATTACTTCAGAGAAGGGGAAATACTTCGATCGGGAAATTAATTCATCGCATATACTACATCTTTTTTTGTGGAAGTTGCTCGTGAGCTACATCTACACAATGCCCTGCAAGCCGACACAAGAGCGTGTGGCGGGGGGTGTTAGGTCACCACCCGTAAAACAGAAAAAAACACGTGCAAAACTAACAAAGTCATGCCAATTCACACCCACAGAGACGTATGCATGTACATTTATATACATTAAAAACCTATTCAAACATAAAATCATGCAAATAAATATACTATCAACTAACATACACATGCACCTACGAATACACGTCATGTCTACGCAGCGCTGAATCTTGTCATCGCTTGTAATTCCACTGTATTCACTATTTATGCAATGAATACAATTTCTTACTACTATCGTATGATTCCCGATTGTGTGGGGAAAGAAGGAATATTTGTACGTGTCTATCTGTTAGGGAGTTATCACCCTTATCTTATCTTTGTGGTCTAACCAACCCAAATAGTGTGGGGCCATAATAATTCCTTTAGTGTCATGGTTTAACTCGTTTGTTCTGAACCTTTATAAAAGTCTCCTTGCTCTCTTCGCATCTCTCTCAAACGGCTCCCTGCTTAATTTCTCTAAAACACCTGTCACACTTGTCTTCTTATCGTAGTAACAATTTTTGACGAATGTAGCGGATTTTCTCTGAACTGTATCTATTTCTTTCAACAACGATTTCTCCCAATTATCCCAAATACGTGCAGATTGTTCCAAATATGACCTAACCAAAGCGAAATAACACATCTCTTTATCCATCGCTTTGCATTTCACGATCTTTAGAACCCATACGGAGGCCCAGAGAATGAAATGTGTTAATTGGTTGAAAGAGTGAGCCACCCAGCGGCAGTCCATCCAATTCACAAGGGCACACTCGCGACATCATCGGAAATAGGTCGTCGGTAGAGGACAGTCGGTCCATTTCAAGGCATGGTAAACGATTCGCTGGCGCTATGGACTCCGCGGGAGGGTCCCAAATTATTCTAAAAAATGCACTCATGCAAGAGAATCGCGTAAGAAGTTCATCTCCTCGTATGAGAGAACTGTCGATGGCATGCCCATTATTGTGATTTTGTGAATATCATTCATTCTATTTTCGTCGGGCACAAGCGAGTAGACGTGTCATTGCCTCTAACGCGCACTGCGGCCTCCCATCTTGTAGATAACATCGCAATGTAACGCGCAATGCGATTTCGGGCGGTCGCGAGCACTGGACCAGTGCGGTGGCATCCTCGCCCGTTGTTTCGAGTGAGCTCTTCGAAACATGAGGCAACAGCGATGGCCCCATTCGAGCTCGTGACCCATATTTCGATGACGGTTGTATCATCGTCGCGATGAGGCAGCCTTATGCGTTGTCGTGCTTCGGCCTCATAGATTTTAAAGGGCTTACAATGCACATGCAGCTACACTATTTGTATTAATAATAAAAATAATAATAGGTAATCTACCTGTTTAGGTAGGTTTTGTATTAACACAGCGACCAAATAAATACCTTGTCTCTCCTAACGAAACACAACCCAACATCCTACTATACATCAAGCCCCTCTTCATCTCCGTATACTTCGTTCCTCCCTTCATCCCGTCTAGCCTCTCTTTCTAATTCCTACCCTTTCCTCGTTTGCTTAACGTTCTCCTCTCTATCACAGTCTTCAAAATCCCACAGCCGATCAATACCATATTTGCAAGAATGCCCTACAATAGAATATGCCAACTCTTTCACTTTTGCAAGCTACATTATAATTTCGTCTATTTTCATTGTCAGGCGAAAAGTTTGTAAAAGTAAAAGAATTGACGTAATCTATTTTACGGTATTCTGTCACTGTCCCAGCTACAGATCGGAGGAATGGATTGTCTGTTGGGAGTACGGGACTGATTCATCCTAGTAGCTTTGTCTCACTAAAAATTGAGCGCACGGGACAGTGCAAACGCACTCTTCTGCTCCCATTCCCTGGAAACCAAACCCATCCCTCATATCTCTCGGATTAAATGTTTTCTTTCAACAACATTTTTAAAATGAAACTTACCAGGTGAAAACTTCTAGGGTATCTTTGCAGTAAAATCGGTATAATGTTCCTTCTCACTCCCCTAATTTTCAAATTAGTCCACTGAATATGTCCTCCTCATTGTCTATATCTAGAGAAATGTACAATCTGTCTACAACAATGTCCCAGAGGACGCAGTTTTTCTAGATTTTCAAAAAGCTTCAGGCGATGTACCTCATAGTAAAATACACACAAAGCTAGAAGCCTGTGACACAGATAAAAATATCCCAGGCTGAATTAAAGACTTTTTGAATGGTCGGTTATATAAAGTAATCTAAGATGGTGTTAGCTCTAATGCAGTGGAAATCACTTCATATCTTCCCCAGAGAGGTGTCATCGGCCCTCTTTTATTCCTTCTTTGTGTTAACGACATTAACTCGTGGTTGATAGAAAGATAATTTTATTTGTCGACGATGCAGTGGCTTAGAGATGCACCCATAGCCCTGAGGAAATCAAAGCCGAGTTGGGAGAGTTTAATGACACATCCACGCCTGTGTTTGCGATTGTTTACAATTGGGTTAATGAGTTAAAACGTGACCTTACATCCATAAATGATGAACATCGCCCGGGACGTCCAGTGGAATTGACATCCTCCGAAATGATAGACAAAATTCACGTGGGACACATCCTCGAGTTTAAATATGAGGAATTTCTCCATATTGCTAGGAATGATTAAAAAAATTCTGCCATTACACAATTCACAATTTATTAACGCATGAATTACATGCATTATGGTTTTGCATCATTTTCTCGCAATTCTTAGCAAGACAAAATTCAAGATTTGGTTTTGAGTCATCGACGAATCAATGTTAGCGAAATAATTGTGGCCACAGGCATATCACGAGGTGCTGTATTTTCAATTTTGCATGTAAATTGGGTTTGAAAAAAATCTTGGCAAGATGAGGGTCGCGTTTACTGTCAGTGAAGAATAAACGCAATCGTGTGGTCGATTGAGACTGCTTTGGTTATGTTCCGTCGCAAAAATGACGAGTTCCTGCGTCGTTACATAACTGTGGATGATACATTAATACTCTAGGAGTTACTCTCCACAGAAAATGAAACAGTCGAGGTTTCTAAAGGCGATCTGGTTGTAAAGAAGGTGAAGACAGGGAACTCGCCCGTCAAGGTGATGGCAAGAGTTTTTTGGGATTCCCGTGGAATAATGCTCGTCGATTACTTGTACCAAGGTCAGACGATAAATTGGAAGTATTATGCGTCGTAGTTATTTCACCGATTAAGCAAAGAAATCAAGAAAAAACGTCCTCATTTGGCAACGAAAAAAATTCTCTTCCATCAAGACATTGTACGGGTGCACACCTGCACAGTTTCGATGACAAAAATTATGGAATTAAAGTCCGAATTATTATTACAACATCCACCGTATTCACGAGATTTCCCCCAGCCCCCCAGCGAATTTTTTTTTACTTTTTAGGGAATTCCAAACTTGAAAAAAATAGCTCGGCAGAAAACGATTCACGTCGAACGAAGAGGTCATCACCAACGCAGATGCCTATTTTGAGGATCTTCCAAAATCCTACTTTTACGACGGCTTGAAAAAGTTGGAGACATGCTGGGAAAAGTATATCGAGCTAAAAGTAGATTGTTTTGAAAAAAAAATAAAAAATACCCAAAGTAATTTGTTTTTTTGTTATTTTCCTAAGGACGTATTGAACGACCCACGTGTATGGTGATTGCCAGGGGATTGTCGAAATAGATCGCGTGCAGCGTAGAGAATGTAGATTTGTAAAACGTTGTCATGATAAACTTAGGAGCGTATCCAAAATATTAAAAGAACTAGGCTGGGAATCACTCGAGGAGCGAAGGTTAAATTACAGATTTCAACCTTTTGCATAAATTGGAAGGATATCTCCTTAGCGATGATGTTGAAAATGTATTATTACCCCCATCGTACTACGGCATGAGAGATCATGTCAATTAAATAAAAGAGATTAAGTGCAGAACAGATATATTTGAGACGTCCTTTATCCCAAGAACGATAAGGGATCAGAATAACATCAGACCGCGCTAGGGGAGGAAATTATTCTGATTTAAGGGTAGTTTGATGTGTAATCCTCCCCTGCCACACACCCTTGCAGAGCGATTGTATCTATTAAACCTGCAGCTGCATTAAGATATATATTAGATAATCTTCCTCATTCAGTTGCTTATCGACGGTAGGGAGTTGAATACATCCGTCATTTTTTAAAGTTAGACCTATCATCGGAGATGGAAGATTTGGTTGCATTAATCATTCCGGGCTCAAAATCACGGCCACTGTAATTGCCTTCTTCTTCGAGAGTCGAAGAAGTCTTTTCTCCGACTGATGAAGACGGCATGACCGCCGGAATACTGAATTTGTCCCTTACCACATTTTCCCCGCCTGCACTCCTTACGTCTCTTGACGTACGTATTCCCTAATTCGGGCTCAAATTTATGATCACGAATCGTCTGCGAAGGAAGGGAGAGAAGTGTTATCCCTTTTGAAGACTGTTTCCTTTTACGCCAGCTATCTCTTTCAATCCGTTTGCTCATGCGACATCACTTAGGCAGCGAGAGACTAATTTGTTGGCGAATAAAATTTGGTACGGTGAGGAAGCCATTTTCTCTTGATGTATCCATATTGTGATGGCAAAAATTCAGCATTTTCACTAAAAGTAACAAAAAGAGCCACCTATCATTTCACTGTTAGTCTTTTAGTTAATTTTAGTATTTTTATGGATATTTCTTGGGAGGAGCCATGAACTATTGTTTTAGGGAATGTAGATCAACTCGCTGGTTTCGAACCTTTTATCAAACGAACTCGAAAGAGGGGCGAGGAGAGTTCTCCTTCCCGTTGCAGCATGTATCCAAGAGATGGAATGAAATGAATGAAAGAGTGAAGTTTGACGGTAACGTGATGACGACAACGTCAAGAATAAAGTGAGAAAGAATTGAAAACTTGTCGAGGCTTAGATTTGCTGCTAAAGATCAGAAAATATATTTTAAAAATACTTCAACGCAAGGTATACATATATACATGGAAAATATGTGGGAACTATAGAGAAAGTGATTCTTGGCAACTACGGGACTTGGCTGTGGGTCGTGCGTGGCAGTGGGGGATGCAAGGATTTCACGGTGGCTATCTCACGAATTCCTTGCTAAGTGTAAAATAAAATGACAGCAGTAGCACCTAATACACTCTAGAGGAGAGATTTAATTTGAATAGGGACTTGGAATGTTCGAACGATGTTGAATACAAGAGAAAAGAACATATTAACCAAATGTTGGAGAGAGGAAATGTAGATAATTTAGGGTTGTGAGAGGTGAGGTGAAAGGATAGCGGGGATTGCCGGAGCGATAATTTTGAAGCAACAACAGCAAAGGGGAAGAGAGATATCGAGAGATGGAAATAATATTGAACCAAAAAGTGGGAAGGGGCATAGTAAACATAGAGAAAGCAACTACTTAAATATTATTACTAGAAGCAAAATCTGGACCAACCACCTTGGCCATCATCCAGATCTGCATGCCAACAAGCTGCCATCAACACGAGATGATTAGAAATATAGGTGAGAGAAGGAAATGGAAGAATATAGAGGGCCAGAAAAAAAGCTATAGAAGCGTAGTGGAAGATGTACAAAGATATGGATAGTTCACAGAGGAAGGGTGAAACTCTTGAGATACAGGTATACAGGAAAGGTACAACACTCTCAGGAAGTAAGTGGGGTAAATCTGCAATCAAAATCAAAGATAAATCAGGAAAAGTATTTGATGAACCAGGGAATACTCAAGAAAGTTGGTGAGACTATGGAAGCTGGCCTAATATATGATAAATATATTAGGCCAGATACCTTAAAGATAGAAAGAAAATATGACGTAGATGAAGATACTTTCGGACCAGGCTTACTTGATGGCGAGATAGGAAAGGCATCAAAGGAATTGCAATTGAAAAAGCAATGAGGGTAGACAGTATTTCCGCTGAACAGCCTACTTAAAGGCTCAGGAAAAGGGAAGGAAGTGTTTTTATGGAATAATTCGTATAATCCTAATTTACGAGAGGGGAATTTGGCAAGAAGATTTCGTCAGATCAGTGTTTGTTCCAAAATAATGGTTAGGCATTCGTATGTGAGGACTACAGAAAAATAAATTTCATTTTCCATGCAGCAAACGTGGTGGTTAGCTGTTCAGTGGTACTAAGGTTTTGAATAGGATCATCAATAAGATGACGAAGAGGAGAGCAAATGATTACGTAGGGGACGATCATTTTGGGTTCAGGAAGTGGAGAATGCCGTAACAATAATGAGGTCATACTAATAGAGAGGAGCATGGAATAAAATCAAAATGTATTTATATGCTTCGTAGCTTCCGAGAAGGCGATCGATAGAATTAATTAATGTGTTCCAGAAAATAGGAGTAGAGTGGAGGGAAAGGCAATTTATCCGCAACCTGCCTAAGACTGCTCAGGTGTCTGTGGGGGACGGAGAGACCAGATGGGCAGGTTTGGAAAAGGAGTAAAGCTGGGTTGTTCCTTATCCCCCTTTCTTTTTAACGCATATGCGGAGCAAATGGTTAAAGAGAAATGGGAAGAACCGAAGGTGGCAATGAAAATCGGCGGGGAATACGTTAAATCGGTTAGGTTTGCTGATGACCAAGCTCTAGTTTGTCAGGCCGCCAAGGGGCTGCAAGCATCGCTGAGTGAATTGGAAATTCAATGCAATAGATATGGGATGAGAATCAATGCAAATAAAACAAAGGTCATGCGATTTTCCAGAAAGAGAAGGACTAGGCTAAGCGACAAAAAAATAGAGCATGTGAAACAGTTCAGGTATCTCAGAAGTGTTTTGGACCAAAATGGTCAGAGTAGCAGAAAACTAAGAAGAATTGCGTTAGGCAAAGACGCTTAGACAAGGAGAGAATTGATGACAGGGACGGTGGGTATGGATGCTTAGAAAAGGCTCGTAAAAACTTTGACGTAGGGCATAGTAATGCAAGGCGCGGAAGCATTGTCATTGAAGCAGGATGATAGGCATATACGTATTGGAGGCTTTTGGAACGTGGGTGTGGAGAAATATGGAGAAGGTGAAGTGGATAGAAAGGAAAACAAATGAGGAAGTGCTAAATATGCTGGGGAAGGAGAGGGATTGTTGGGAGAAATCCAAAAGAGGCAGGAAAGATAGATGCAGAGCATATTGATAGGCAATGTGTTGTTGAAGGCTGCGATAGAGGGGAGAATGCTAGGCAAGCGAGGAATGGCGAGGAATAAGATATGCATGTTGGACGGAATTAAGAGGAATCAAGTATGCGGAATTGAAGAGGGGCTCATTGTAGTGTTGGATGCTGCATTGTGTCTTATTAGGCGAGGCTAAGAAATATGAGAGCATGCAATATGTGCCCATCCAAAACCAAACCTAAACGGTAGACTGAGGCGAAGACTGTTTCATCTTCAGGCAAGGTCATGGCATCGGTTTTTTGGGATGCGCGTGGGATAATTTTCTTCGACTATCTTGAAAAAGAAAAAACTATCAACGGCGAGTATTATGTGAACTTATTGCAACGTTTGAGCCAAGAAACCAAGCAAAAGCGGCCGAATTTGGCTAAGAAAAAAGTGTTATTTCATCAAGACGATGCACCACCTCACAAATCCATTATTGCAATGGCCAAAAGTCATTTATTTAAGTTTGAATTGCTACCTCATGCACTTGGTAACCCCTTTTGGAGTTATTCTTCCACCGTGGAATACCTGGTCTTTCTATTTAGAGCAGACCTTTCGCGTGGGAAACATTTTAGCCGTTGCTCATTGCTTTCATTAGTATCTGGGGTTCCTCTCTGCCCTTTTTTTAGTAATCATTTAGCAGTTATCTGACCCAATTTCCCGTAATCGTCACATTTTATTTTTTACTCGTTGGTGGCATGTTTTTTCTCGTTACTTCTTGGAAAAATTGCGCCGTTTTCTTCCAAACTAATATCTATTTCAGTGGAGGGCAAGATTTCTTCCTTTCTGCTTCGCACTATCGTCTGTATTCCGTCATTAGAAACACCTGCACAAAACAAGATTAAGATAAATGATCAATTAATTTAGATTGCACCGAGGAGGCCGCCAGGATTGAAAATCCGTCTCCCCTCAGATCGGACTGCACCGCATCGGTAAGACTTCCCCGAGATACAACGGCTTCCTAATTACCCTTTTTAGAACTACACATCTTAACATAAGCATAAAAATCCAATCTTATTTTAGATACGATTTTTTTCTCAAGAATTCCTTTTTCTCGCTACCAGTATCACTTAACTCCGTAACCATCGATTTTAATCTGGCTTCCCCGTTATCTCAGCTTTGACACATTGTCACTATTGGCTTTGATTATTCGGGTCAACTAATTCTAGAGCCACACCAACGTTGCCAAGGAATTTTCTCAGCTTTCCTTTGCCTTAATCAAATGGGTTCGAAATAAGTTTCATTGCTTCCATCATTCTACATTAAATTGCCGAGGTTAGTTTGGTTTCGTTACCCGCCTTGTGTGTTGGCTAACCCGATCGCCGGTTCGTTTGTTGCCGAACAGTGCTTCCCTCTGTGATAGGGAATTTGTGTGACTTGCGCCCATCATGAACTTAAATAAATAAATGAATACATTTGCTGCCTCCCTCCTTTATGGGTTCGCTACCTTTTTTCTCTCGATCTCCGCCTCTTGGGTAGACCTCGCCCCCAGCAGCCTCTTCGACTCGTGCTGTCGCCCTCTCGAACCACCCGCTCTGCACCTCCAAACCATCTGCAGCAGCGCCTATCCTCTTTGACACTCCCGGCCGCCTCTGGTGGTCACGCCCTTGGACGGCGTTCGTCTTTCAGAATCTCTTTATGCGCGACGGCGGAATCGAACCAAGCAATCGCTTAGCCCAGCAAATCGACCACGTCGTTCCCTGGTGTGGTTGGAGACGCGGCAGGGATCTTTCTCGACGAAGTGGTCCAACCCGAAGGGTTGGGGCACCACATTCTGCTAGTAATGCTAATTAACAGGAGAGAGAGAGAGAAAGAATTCACAGTGGTGTCCTCCGGTCTTCTCTCCTGAGTGAGATTTTCGTGGGTTTACGTACTTCTATGAATCATAGTGTAGCAGTGTGGGAATGGAGGCTTTAGGGAATTTCCACGGCTCCCCCTCCGAGTGATGAAAATGGGGTGGACTCTGGTCCAACTTACAGATAGATGGCCAGGGTGGCCTCGTTGTCTTACCACCACATGCTGACGGAACTCTTTGCCGTTTTGGCGACACTCTTTGACGGAAGATATTTATTTCCGGTGACAGGAATGCTTCCCCGGGCTCATCCCTAGGTCGACCGTTTCAAATGGAAAATAATGCTCATCCAAATTTAAAACTCGCATCATGATGGAGTGGTATTGGTTTGTTTCTCCAGCAACAACATCTTGTTTACACGCCCGCCACGGCGAGAATATGGCGTCATTCGCTAATTCTCCGCCAAACAGCACAACAACAAGTGCAAGCGAAAACTTACGACAAGTGAAGTCGTATCTACAGTATTCTGGGCCCGCGCGAAGAAGCCTCTTCCAGGTTCACTTAACGCCTCGGCGCAAACTTGTCCTGTGGACAAAACAAAAGAGGTACCTGTGGCCATCCGGAACTATGGACCGGGGTGATGGTGACCAAGGGTCCCCCCCACCAGAGTGCCAATCCTTGCGTGGCTCAGCCGACAAAAAGACTGCTCTGAGGATTCAAATGGGAAGTTCTATAACATATCCAAGTTGCAGTTCGGACTTGGCTCCAAGTGATTAAGTACCAACTCTTCACGACGCTGAAGCCATTCCTGGCTCAGTGACGTCAATTTAAAACCCACTATCATCCGAGGTACAATGATTACTCTTGAGGTGTCTCTTGGGTCGAGGAAAAAAATAAAAATCTCAAGATCGGGGGACTAAGGAGGCATTCCAATTCTGTTTGTTCTCGTCTGTGAGACGGCGTGGTACCCATCGTGCACAGAATTTCACGGTATACCAAATGTTCAATAATGAAGCCTACACGTTCCTTGGATATTCCAATATGGTTTGCGATACGCTTTTAAGTGACGCGCCGGTCATTTTGAATCACATCTTCGACGAGATTGCGTTGTTTATCGCCTGTGGCGGTGATCAGACGTCCGCTGCGTATTTTATCAACAAATATGGATTTTCCAGGCCTGCAACCACGAAATTTTACTACCCATCGATTTACAGTAGACCTATCAACGTCAGCATCGTCACCATAAAGAGCCTTTAAATGACGATGACTCTCAGTTGGAGTCACTTTTTCAGCATTTAAAAATTCGATAACAGTACACTGTTCAAACTCGTGTTGTCATAGCACTAGAACATGTCTCCATACTTCCGCTTCTCAAAATACACTGGATGAATGTCACGACCTCAAATCTGAGCATGTGTGTTAAGGGGAAATGTTACTTCCACATTCCACCAGGAGTGCTTCTTAAGGTCATTTTGTTTGTGGTCTACAAGCATGTGCGCATTAGTTTTAAGCCTGCCTTTGTATTTGCAGTTATCACGGTGTTGAGATACAAATGATATTAGCAGTATCCAACATGACCAAGGCTAAGTCAAGCGAGAATTGTTTTAGTTCCTGCAAAGGAGCTAGGGCAAAAATTTTACATCCACTTTGCACAGAACCAGGTTTTGTAAAATTACATGCGTGGAATATTTGATAAACCCAGCCTCATTGCATTTCCCATACTGTCAAACAATATTTTCCATTTAAAAATTTCAATCTTTCTCAATGACTGCTACATTCCGTGCTGTTCCTGGCCTCCCAGAATACTGTTCACAGATGTGTGGCTATTTCTGAGTCAGTCCAAACACCTTTTTATTTGAGTTTTTCACATGTTGTCATCTCCAAATACCTGCCAAATCTTACTGTTTTGGTTAAGGAATTACCAAGCTTCTGATGAAACTTGGTGCAGAAAACCTAATCATCATGCTCTGCCATCTCAGGCAAACTGAAAATCTAACCAACACATAGTATGGCACCTCACAATATTTCTGGAGAAGATCAGGTATGTGCACCAAAGTATCTCTCCAGTATGGAAGTAGCACCATCCCACTATCACTATTTTGCAGAGGAAAATTTTAGGTGGTAGGAAACTATTAAAATTAAAAATTGGATGATTTATGTAAATTTCAGTTACCTAAAAATAAATTTCAGATTTTAATAAAGATAATCCATCCTTCATCTGCACAAGAGGCTGATCTGATTTGAGGAATACTCCAGTGTTCTTGTTCAAATCAGAGCAAGATCCTGTCTACCCTGTGAATGCCTGGGCTGAGATATGGAAGACGGTTGCCACTGTCTGCAGCAGAGTTCTTTCCCTTACGCGTGGTCCAACAGCACAAATCGGTGGAACACAAATCGTGAGGGAATTCCATGGCATCCAAATTTGTCCCACCAACATAATATGCTCTCAAACCCTTCCATCACTTTTTCCAGAAAAGCTATAGGACAAGCTTATGACTGCAATAAGGAAAAACATTTGCTCATGAAAGGGAAATGATTTAATATAATTTTCAAATGATATGAGTAGCAATTGACATGGAATACCTACTCTTTTTTTAAGAAGTTGACCGAACCGTAACATGGGCTTTCTTGCTCACATCAACCCCATTAAACTTCAGTTTGAAAATTACTTCTATTTAAGCATTTCAGAATATTCATTAAAAGGTTAAATAAACAGCTACAATCATTGAAACTGTCAAAAATTTAGGATCCTCTTTATTTAAAAAGTCCAAAGAACTGAGGGAGATATCATGACAGACTCTTTTCTAGTAGTCACCTGCTCATATGCATAAATTTCAAATTGTAAAAATCATTTGCCAAGACCTGGATTCGAATCCTGATTCCTCGATGTCCAGCTGAATTCTTAATCCAGTTAAGCTACCAAGGCATCCTATTACACTCCAAAATTTTGTATTTTTTGCAGAATCAATTTTGAATTCAATTATTGTTCAAAAAATTTAACAAAATAGCATTTTGCCCAAAAGTTAGTTTTGCTTACCCTGAAATTTATGGCAGACAATAGCTGCCAGCAAATTCTTCCCATGCCAGGAATCTAGCTGTTAACTTTTAAAATTGTAATAATAATAACATTTTTGTCCACTGATCATAAATATCATGTAGGTAAGGCAGTCATCAAGCACAAAAATAGAGGGGCATTTTGTCACAATGAACATGCTAGAAAAAACAAATACAAGAGAGTATGTAATGAAAATAATACAATTGCTTGTCATTTAAAAATTCATTCAATGAATAATAACACTTCATTAGAAGGAGATTCTTGATTTTCCATAGGAAAGAAAATTACTTAACTTAAAAGTTTGCCTCAAGTTTCTTTTACTTTTTGATGCATTTCCATATTCTTATCAGATTTCTTTAATGCCTTGTGACATCAGTGATGTTTTCAGAGGCAAATGGATATGAATGGCAAATGATAATACATTACAAATTGTATCAATGATTCCTTATTTCACGATTTCATATCAGACTGCATTACAGGCAATCCATGCTTATTATTAAGTTATCTACTGGTTAAGGTAGGTTTTGGATGGGCACAACTACCAAATAAATATTTTGTTACTCCTAACAAAAAGCAATCTAGCTACCTACTCAACATCAAATCCCTCTTCATCTCTGTATACTTTCTTCCAGCATCCTTATTTTATTTCTACCCCTCCCTTGTTTGTTTAACATTTTCCCGTTTTAGTTTTCACATCCCACTGCCTATCAATATGCCCTTCATCCATTTTTCTTACCTTCTTATGATTTCCCCCAACAATCCCCTCTCACCATACCAAGCACTTCATTTGTTTTCCTTTTGGTTCATTTCACCTTCTCTATCCTTCTCCACATTTCAAAACCTCCAATCTATTTCTTCACACTTTTTCAAATGTTAAAGGGCCCAATGGACATTTTACTCTCAGGAGATTTTATTTAATTTTCATAACTATTTTATATGTAACCATAATATCTCCTTTTTGAGGGTTCCCATTCTAATATTCATCTGGCTCAAGGAATAATCCTTCTTAGGACAATAACTAGATATTTTTTTAAAACTCACAGTAGCTATCCCTATTTTAGCATAACTATTATTTTCGAAAAACTGGCCTAAGCATTTCACCTCAGTTCCTCACGATGCTTCATTAGAACTACTTTAGCCAGGCATGATTAAGTTTTGATGACTGAACATTTTTCTTACTGTATGATGGTATGAGACCATGGACATAATGGCTAATAATTCCATATTTTTTCTCTTCAGACATTAACGAATGGTAATGCACTATCTTTTTTAATTTCATTGGTGAACTGTATTCCCAAATGAACTGTTTCATTTTACAGGGAAATCTTCAAGCTTTTCTTTACCTTTCAGTCAAAATATTATCCTCTGAAGAGTTCTATGTAAATGCTCTCTTTCAAGTGGTTACAACACTTGGCATAAAATTGGCTTCATCATCATCATGGAAATATAAAGCAAACAATCCTTTGCAAAAATGTTTCTTTGGAGTACATTATTATATAGATGCGAAACGTGGACATTGGGAAAAGGTTCGGCTGGAAGCAATGGAAATGTGGATTTGGAGAAGGATAACAAGATGGATGGACAAGAGAAGCAACATGGAAGTTATTATTATTAGGTAATCTACCAGTTAAGGTAGGTTTTTGGATGGACATAATTAATAATTACATAATTTGTGACTCCTAGCAAAACATAACATCCTACTTTACATCAGGTCCCTCTTTAGCTTTAAGTACTTTTTTCCTCCCTTCATCCCGTCCAACATCCCTATCCTGTTCCTTCCCTTTCCTCGTTTCCCTAACATTCTCCTCTCAATTAGTCTTCAACATCCCGCTGCCAGTCAACACCCCCTTCATCCACTTTTCCTGCCTCCATAGGATTGCTCCCAACAAACCCCTCTCTTCGCCCACCATACCAAGTACTTCCTCATTTGTTTTATTTTCTGTCCATCTCACCTTCTCCATTCTTCTCCACACCCACATTTCAAAAGCCTCCAGTCTACCTCTATCCTCCTGCTTCAATGACCATGTTTCCGCACCGTACATAGCTATGCTGCATATCAAAGTTTTTACGAGTCTTTTCTTAACATCCTTACACGATGTTCCTCTCATCAACTCCCTCCTCCTTGTGAAAGCCTCTTTGTCTAGCGCAATTCTTCTCCTACGTCCCTACTACTTTGACCGTGTTGGTCCAAAACACTACAGAGATACCTGTACGTAAACTGTTCTACCTGCTCTAGTTTTTGCCCTCCTATTTTAATGTTTAGCTTAGCCTTTTTCTTTCTAGAAAATCGCATAACCTTTGTTTCATTAATATTGATTCTCATCCCATACCTGTCGCACTGAATTTCCAATTCACTAAGCAATGCCTGCAACCCCTTGGCTGACTGACAAACTAAAGCTTGGTCATCAGCAAACCTCACTGATTTTACGAATTCCCCGCCCACCTTCATTCCTACCCCCAGTTCTTCCCATGTTTCTTTAATCATTTCCTCTGCATACAGGTTGAACAGCAACGGTGATAATGGGTAACCCTGCCTTACACCTCTTCCTAACACTGCCCATCCGGACTCCCCATTCCCCACCAGCACCTGAGCAGTCTGAGACATGTACAGGTTGCGGATTAGCCTCCTTTCCCTCCAATCTATTCCTATTTTCTGCAATATACTCATTAGTTTTACCCAATTCACTCTATCAAACGCTTTTTTGGAATCTACAAAGCAGGCAAATACCTCCTGGTTGTGTTCTATATTCCTCTCGATTAATAATCTCATTACTGCAATGGCATCATGCTTACCTCTCCCCTTCCTAAACCCAAACTGATCATCCCCTAGGTAATCATTTGCCCTACTCTCTATCCTTTTGTTTATGATTCTGAGAACAACTTTAGCTGCGTGGGATATCAAACTTATTGTCCTGTAGTCCTCACATGATGTTGCCTTTACCTTTTTCGGAATTGGAACTAACACTTATCTCACAAAGTCTTCCGGCCAGATTCCTTCCTCATAAATACTAAGAATCAGCCCATATAGCCTCTTCCTCCCACATTTTCCTAAACATTTCAAAAGTTCTGTGGGAATACTATCCACCCCCACCGCCTTATTTAGTTTCATCTCCCTTAATGCCCTTTCTATCTCATTGTCTAGGATGCCTGGACCTAAGCTATCTTCCTCTACGTCATATTCTTTTTCAATGTCTAACTTTGTTGGTCGAAGTTCTTTACTACATAGTTCTTCTATATACTCCTTCCATCTCTCTTGGATCTTTCCTGTGTCAACTATTACCTTACCCACCTTATCTCTAACTGTTAGCATAGATCTCCCTTTCTTACTTCCCGATAACGATTTAACTTTGCTGTACAGCGCACTGATTTCACCCTTCCTCTACAGACTTTCCATATCCTCACAATGCGTCTTCCACCATGCTTTTTTTGCTTCATTTGTTGCCCGCCTCAATTTATTGTTTAATTATTTGTACTTTATTTTGCCTAACTCTGTATTTACATTCTTCCATTTTCTCCACTCATCCATCTTTGTAATCATCTCATCCGTGATCCATAGTTCCTCGTTCTTTTAGCGTTAACGGTTCCAATAGTATCTTTACCAGCTTTCGATAACCCTTTCTTGATCCTTTCCCATTTTTTTTCGATAGTACTTAGCTCTTTACCATCCTCCATGAGTTCCTCTACCGCCTGTTTGTAATCCTTCCTTTTCAACCCATTTAATGTTTCTACATCCATTTTCTGACCCGCCTCTCCTGCCTTATCTTTTTGTAATGGACACTACATTTCATAACAACTAAATTGTGGTCAGAGTACGCATCCGTTCCCGGGAAGCGGTGCGAATTTATCACACTGTTCATAAACATGTGTCTAACCAGAATATAATGTAACTGATACCTTGCTGAGCCACCTGACAATTTCCATGCATACCTGGGTCTTTTGTGGGGTCTAAACCAAGTGTTGGTGATGACTAACCAATGTCTCCTACAGAACTCAACTTCTTTCTCCCTGCGGTCATTCCACGTGCTTAAACTGTAGTCCCCAACCTCATCACCATCTCTCCCTTCACCTACCGCCACATTCCAATCCCCCATCGCTATCAAATGTTTTCCTGTAGGAACACACGCAATTATGTCCTCTTAATTAATCGTATATCTTATCGACCTCTTCCCCGTATGGTTGCTCGGTGGCATGTACACTTTAATAATAACCAAGTTCGTCAGTTCTGCTTTTATCTCTACTAGTAGTATTCTATCCGTTGTCTGTTCTATGTTGACTACCCTTCTCCCTATGTCGTTATTTAAGACTACGGCAACCCCTCGTTGGCTCTCGCCCCCATCGTCTCACCTTGTATAGACCTAAAATATCTATTTTTCCCCTTTCCATCCTCGCCTAATATTTTCCCCTTCCCTGCCCTAATCATTGTCATTCCACGTTCCTATTCTAACTAATTTGGTCTTCTTCTCCTGCGTCTTCTGTCCTGCTGCTGCCGGTTTTCCCTTGCAAGGGTTTTGCCTTCCTCAATAGTTTTTAACGTGACACCATCACTTACTGGCCGCCCCACTGGGGTCAGACGCCATTGCAGCTGCCTCACTGAGGAACAGATGCTTCGTGGACTACCTTTCGTCTGGCTCCTAACCTTTGACCTATCTGGCATGGGTGACCCTACCAGGAGCAATTCTTATTACTCCCACCAGCACAGCTCTAGGGGTCATCAGAACGCCCAAGGCCTTCCACCACGTCAAGGTTGTAATCCGGGGAGGGAACAAGGAAGTACTGAGAGAAATTAAAGAGGAAAGGAATTTATTATAGAGATGAGAGGAAAGGCAAATTAAAATTGTTGTATGTTCTGAGACATAAAAACTTCCTGGAAATATAATGGAGAGGAAAATATTAGGAAAAAAGCAAGGCCAAGAAAGAACAGATGATATAAAAAGTACTGTGAGAGCAACAACCTATAATGAACTCAGAAGAATGGCAATTGAGAGAGACAAATGGTTGCAACAACAGGTATCCACCTTTAGAAGATGATGAAAATAGGCTTATAAGCATAAAAATTATCTCACCAATATTGATAAAATAAAATTTATCATCTCAAACTCAATTGTGTCTTGCAATTACCTATTTTCAATGTTCATTGGCTATTACCAAAAATATCACTATCTAAAATTAACAGATATCTTAATGGATACTCGAGAATCTTTATATAGCATTAGATATTATAAAAAAAACTTAAGGATAAATAAATTAATTAGGACATATTTCTAAAACCTTTACTGTCATATAACTACATAAGGAAACAAGAACAGCTTTGTCTTCTCATTCACTCCGAAAAAAATGGCACCCCCCAAGGAGATCCAGAGGATTCTTGGAAGAACACCAGCAAATAACCTGTGCGGGGGGGAAACATACAAAATTACATTCAACATGGTGTACCAAGGAGGCAGGCACCAATAACAACCCTGCTTTAGCATTGCTTTGATCATTTTGCTTTATCATTACAAATTTGAGGGTAAGTTCTCTGTATTTTACAGCTTGTAGTTGTCATTTTGGCTGGTAGGCATTTTAGTCAACAGTCAATCCCCAGCCATGTGTTAAAAAACAACAGCAATCGGCCAAAAAAGTATTCATTTATTTTTTTAAAGACACGACACTTTCAACAGCCTGAGTATGAAACGAAGAATATCCAAGAGAAATATCAATTCTCAAAAATCGACTTCCCATAAAAAAAGACATAGTATGGAGATATGTACGTATTTCCAAAAATTTGGTTAAATTTGACTGACTGGTTGATGCCTTCATCAAAGTCAGCATTGGATGACAGCGGAACATGTCTACTGGTAGATAAACTTAAGACATGTGCTTATAATTAAATTAAATGTTGAGTTGGTGTTACATGGTGCAAATTTCATACCATAGATACTCTTCCTTGTGATGGAAGTGTCAATAAGAGAAATGCCTGAGAAGACTAAATTAACTGAGTGTCATTCCCCTTACGAAATACATATTCTCCATTTTGCTGGCCCCAAATTGAGTCCCTATAGGATATCTTTTGATGAGAAAGAGCAACCAGCACAAGGCCATGACCTACTCTGGGCACCCACCATACATCTTAACATTCCAACAAACAAAATTGCAAGAACAAGTATTGCATTACCAGAATAAAATCATTGTTCATGCCCAAACTAATGTGAAAGCTAAACATGTCATCATTACTTGAAGGCTCATGCATGGAACATGTATCTGAGCTGGGAGGAAAGATTGGCATACTGTTAACTATTGCATTGGAGCACATCACTAAGTCAAATTCTGAGATACATGGCGGATCTTGAATTATGAAAACATTCAAATGTGTTTAGTGTTTGCGACTTGTGATGGTCAATTTGTTCTGCAAATACCGGAGCGAGGGAGTAAGTAGTTTTTCCAATTGTTTTAAATTTCAATCATTTGAGTGACGGGTCACTGGCGTCGGGTTTCCACCCCGTAAACCCTGAGTGTGTGTGTGGTTGCGACTTGTGAAGGTCAATTTGTTGTGCAAATACCTGATCAAGGGAGTAATTGTTAGAACTATTTATTTTATATTTCATTTGTCTGAGTGACGGGTCACTGGCGTCGGGCTTCCCGCCCCGTAAACCCTGAGTGTTGTGTGTTTGCGATTCACGACGGTCAATGTGCCTACATATACCGGAGTGATTGAGTGATTGCTATAACTTTCTCGCTCCCTGTAAACCCCCTTTTTTATTCCACCTATAAGTGCCCTTAAGTGTACGGCTTTGGGTTTTATATTCATTCCATTCACTCGGCCGTAGTACGTTCTTTATCTATTTATTCAAATGTCTCTCAGGGTAAGAAACTAAAGATCTTCACCGATAAAATAAAGAGTGATTTTGAATTGGCAATGAAGAATTGTTGAAACTAATTACATTAAAATGCAGCAACTTCATAAAGTAAAAATCATTCGCCTTGACTGGGATTCTGGTCTAGGCAAATGATTTTTACATTCTGATGATTTTCACACTCTGAAATTGCTGCATTGAAATGCACATTAGGGGATGACTCCATCAAAAGTTACTTCTGCAGCAACTCCCAAAGTTTCTTGGAATTTGTCAACCTAAGCATTTAACAAAAACCTAAAACAACCTAAGCATTTAAAGTTGGCTTTAACCTTGTGAACTGTGGTGCGTCGTGCATGACTACAATTATCTGTGACATTGGATGTGTGGTATTTCATCACAACATCTTGTTCCTTCTAAGCCCCCAAAATTTCAGAGTTTAAGAGGATGTCTCGATAGCTTAATTGGCTAAACCACTCGGCCAGACATCGAGGGATCCGGGTTTGTATCCCACTCAAGGCGAATGATTTTTACGCTCTGAAATTGTTGCATTGAAATGCATATCAGCGGATGAATCCGTTAAAAGTTACTGCTGCGGCATCTCCTACAATTCCTTGGAACCAATAACATTACTTCAATAATGAACGATAATCACCAAGGTATTGCTGCCATACTTTTCACATTAATGCCAACAATAGATTTGCACCTTCTTTAAAAATTCATGTGAAGATCATAACCGATCAACTCTTGATAACATGAAACGTTACCATTATATAAAAATGTAGCTTTAGATAAAAAATTTTAGGCTTAAATTGCTAACCTAGTGAACGATCAAAGTGCATTCAAAGATAAAATGAAACTAAGCAAACTTTGACAAAATATCACAGATTACAATAAATGATAACCTAATATGGCACAGTTTAAGAGTTTCAAATTTTCCAATGGTTAGTTCCCTGAATTTGAAGTTTGTCCCATGTAAGGCTGGAAGCTTAATTGACTTCAGTGCATAGAAGTGATTTAATTTACTGTATTTTCCCATCAATAACGCGCACCCAGAACTTTGTAGTTATCATGAATTTGTATAGATACCGTGCACCCAAGGCTTCATAGTTATCTAGAACGTGTATAGATGCCGTGCATCTGTATATACATATATATGCGTGTAAAAATAACATATAGTGTGTATAAATATGTCTACAACAGATGTGTGTGAGTGAAAATACCTCATGTTTGGATTTGTTCAATTTTCATTACATGATGCGCATCATCATTTTTTCAATCATCTGAACATTTTTGTACAGATAACGCATGCATTATCGATGAGAAAATACGATATTTACAGAAAAATCATGACTTTAACAAAAATGTAAGATGTTTGGACATTTTCACATATAATTTGCTCTTTTTTTCTGATTTAAAAACCATGAAGGTGATGGTAGAGTTCACCCAGTACTTAGTCCAATGGCATGTGAAATTTACAAATCAGGGTAGGGTGGCCAGTTCCTTTCCCTGTGCCGGATATGGTTTCCCAGGAAGATCTGGTACTTGAAAAAACAAACAGCTTGGGTGGAGCTGAGGGTGCCCAGGGGTCATACCTGGGCCCTCCAGTCGTCCAAAGCTCTACCCCCGAACTACCCCCTTTTCTGATTATCAGATAGAAAAAAAATAATTTTTTCAGATTTTGATTAACTGGGGACCTCCTGCCCAAAGTAAACAATAAGTCCAATTTTGCTGAAAGACTGAAGCATGAAGGTGTGAAAAAAAGATTCTTTATTTTACGCCACCTCGGCTGTTCAATGTGTCAAAGGAGATTAACTTAAAAATGAAAGGAATTCAACCCCTCCCCCCCAATGTAATTTGCAATGGCCAAGCCAATTCCTCCTCATCCCTTCTACTGTTCCACCACTTGGGTATGTACACATATTGCTCTCTCTCAATGGCTATATTTCACCTGACGATTCTGAATGTTGGTGTAACCATGGTCATTTAATAAATTGCCAATGCAGAAGTGAAGTGTTATTATTTTTCTCCCGGTCTTCATAATCAAAATACTGCATCAAGTGTGAAGTCAGAAAGTGTCTTATGCTCTACATACAACCCTTGGGAAAGGGACAATCCACAACTGTCTTCTGTTTTAAGCCTATTTGCATGAATCTCATGAAATTGCAAATACATCAGGATATGCAATGCTGGACGGTATAACTTGGTGGAATTCCTTTATGATACATAGGGAATGAAGCGCACAGCTATTCCACAAAATATAACTTCACTGCAACTGGTTTTGAAACAGTGTATCATCATCTGGCGATTTGACAAAGTTTTCACATGGTTATATATCACTGGATGAAAGAGTACAATCACTTGTTTACCAGTGACTGCAATCTGAGCTACATGGGAAAACCTGATTGGACTTTTCAAACAAGAGCCAAGGAACACAATTCTTGCTTGGCTAACAACCATTCTACCTCCAACTTTTCCAAACGACTCATAGATCACAAACACATTAGTGATTTCAAACCAATTATCCTACACAGAGAGGCAAATGTTCCTAGATTTGACACACTTGAGTAGCTTGAAATTCGTAAAGGTCAAACTTCTACTCTTGAAAACATAGTAGATGAGTAATAGCACTCTTTTCAGTCACCCCTACTTAATTTGCTCTCTCCTAAATCCAAACCAAAACAAACCCCTCCCTCCTCATCCTTGCCAGTGATCCCTTCCCCATGCATCCAGCGCTATAGCACAGAGTGAAAACTTTGCATAATTGCCAGATGGTGACAAGTTGTTTCGAAACTTGTCACAGCAAAGCTATATTTCGTGGAATAGCAGAGTGTTTCATTACCTATGAATCACATGAGGATATGTCTACTACAGACTAATCCAAAAAATATTTTTTTTTACCCTTTGATCCCTTGACTGGCATAGACTTCTTTTAAAACAGAAATGACACTATTAACTCTGCCTGGACTAGAATCGAGCATAATTCTTGTTTTGGCAACATCCATTGGTGTTGTAAGCCCAGCAGATATTCCTCCTGATGATATAAAACCAGAGTTAATGAAAATGATAGCAGATTCACTGATTAGGCAGTTAATCACACTACCAACAACTCATAAAACATGCAGCCATTAAATAATCTAACCTGCAATTGCTCCACAGACTGCCACCTGACTTGCACCCAACTCATCATGAAAACCACGAGCCTTTCGGTGAGAAATCCAGTAGGATTTTAGAGCTTCCCAGAGTGGGAATTGTATTAGGGAGAATGGTATTTCACGCAGGAGAGTGGAGAAGTATCCTTGGTAGAATCCTCGAAAGCCATTCTTTTCAATTATGCTGCGAATTACAACAGAAACAGATGTGGTTGCAGCCACTTGACATCGCTGTTTTATAATCTCCACAGGAACACGTACCACACAAGCAGACTGGAAATCGATAAATCAGTCTAATTATACTTGATGCATTACTGCATAACATTAATAATTTTAGTTATCGATCATGACACAAAGTATTACTCAGAGAAAAATACTTCCATGAATTATATCACAAGTTCATTAAATAAGAATTTAAAGACCACTGAAAAGAGAGCTAAAGGATACTAAAACATGGTAATTCAAAATCACTTTGATGTTTAAATGAGAATATATAACATAAAAGACATTTATCCTTACCACTTCACCACAACAAGCAGCAAACATGTGCACAACAGGTTTCCAGCTTTCCTGAACCAAAGGGCAAGTATTCCGCTTTATGAAATCGTAAGTACAAAAGAAAACAGCAGCTAGGAAAGGAAGAAAAAGACATATCTGCACTCCATATTTCCATCTTTTTATTATTGGAATCTACCGGATAGGATTTGGATGGACACAGGCTATAAAAGGGTACAATGATAGATTTCCTGACCTCTCATAGTAAAACACAACCTGACCTCAGGTACTTCAATAAGCCCCTCTTCAATTCTGCATACTTCCTTCCTCCCTTCAGACCGTTCAACATGCCCATCATATAGCCTTATTCTAATCCTTTCCTCGCTTCTCTAGCGCTCTCCCCTTTTTCGCCGTCTTTACCATTCCTTCGCATAACATGCTCTGTATCCAATATTTTATCTCTTTATTTTTTACCTAATAATTACAACATTGGAATCATGAAATGGCCAAGTCGGGAGTTGTAAAATTGTACATTGATATCATTGTAATTGCCAATTTCAATGAGCAATCACGACGAAAAACTATCGCGGTTACAACCAAAGCAGTGGAAGGAACAACTAACAACGAAAAAACTTGTAATGACTGGGAATTACTTATTTAAATCATGAATTTCGCATTCAAAGCAAACAATTACACATTGAAATTAATGCGGCAACACTTTCTTCAATAATCTGTAGAAACCATTTTGATTTGAAAGTCGTGTACTCAGCCCAATATTCTAAAAATTGGTGGAAATTAAAATAAACGAATGGCCCAAGTAGATCGTAGATACCATTTGGAGCAGAACCAGCAGCAGCAGGCCCTAGCCCTGCATAAATTCCTCGGAATCCTCCAGATTTCAGAAATCCTTGTTTCGACTGAAGTCTCGTTTTCAAGGTATCCAAAGGAAATAACGATACATCAACTGCTGTTCCAGCAGCACCTCCGGCCTTAATGAGTAAAAAATGGTTTTGTAGGACTGCTTATCAATGATCAAATGTTTAATTAAATTCACCACATAACCAACTTACAATGAAGGATATTAATAACTCTGAGCTAGAATTATTCATCACAGAAACAAAAACTTAACAACCACAAAGGCCCATTCATATGCTAAAGTTGCAACCATTTCGGTAACTTATTCGGATACATTTTGAAAGATTAACTTTCCTTACACAATTCCCACTTTTGAAAACATTCAGAGAACTGACTTTGCCGACACTTTCGTATGTCACATGTTAAAAAAAAACTTTATTTCGGCTTTCGTTTATTTTAACCAGCGATATTTAAACGCTATAAGCACTTTTGAATGTTGGTGGGTACCTTTAATCACTCAGACGTTACGCAAAGACGAAACCCTCCGGATATTTTATTTTTTTTGCAGGAAAAACCTGCTGTTTGAAATATCGTACGAGTTTCAATAAACCTTCTGCTGAACTAACAAAAATATACTAAAAACTAATACAAAATCAAACCTTTTGGTTTAGATCTAATATTCATTATTACATAGCAGTTTTTTGAAAGTACTTAAATATGAATCAAAGAAATAGTAGCTAATAAAATGCTCGTTGTTATCACGAATTGGCCAAATATAATACTTTATATAATAATATACTTTTGATAATTACGAAAGGGAAAGGAACTTCAAAAACTGCCCAACTTCTAGTTTTGGCTGAAGTAACCCTAAAGGTTATCAGAGACAGTAAGTTAGAAAATCTCACTATATAAACAAGTACATGACGCAAGAAGAATATTCCAAGATGCTTGCTACATGTCGAAAGCGATGGAAGGTTTCGATTTTGACTCAGATTTTCCAAACCCTTAAGATGGGAGCCTTATTATTATAATAGGTGTCTATGATAAATTTTTATTACGTTGACCTGCATATGATTTGCATCTCACCATTCATTTAGATCAGCAACACTGTGCTGAATTCTTTGATACCATTGCAGCAGGTAATTGGATGACATTTTTTAAAAATCATCTGCATATAGGATATCAGTCACTAAATTGGGCCTGTTGGCATTGTACATCGTATAAAGATCTCTTCAGGTCATCAAAATCACACTTTTTAAAATCATTGAGAGTAATGGGCTTAGCAGCAATATATGCACTTCTGTTTTTGAATATCATGTATCAATCAGTATTAATAGGCAGATAACACAAGTCGCGTTTGATAGAAGGGTCAGAATCCATAGACATATGCCTCTTCACAATTTGAGAAGGGTAAGTTGTGCACCAAAACAAATTTGGATTTCATCAATTTGTTTTAGTCCTAGGAAGAAAAAGCATTCAATAATAACTCTGGTCTGTGGAGTAAAACCAACCGTAGCCACATCTTCATTTATGTTTCCAGATGGCACCTGGTAAGATGTAATCCCATAGCTGGAGAATTTGATTGTAAGAAAATGGATAGAAGATGCCAATGTAAGAATAATGGGTTTCATAGATGCTTACAGGTGAGCCAAGAGGAATGTATACTGACCTATGTAGAACGTTCTCCAAAGCAATTGTTACAATTACAAAACAATTGTTCAATATTATTGTCAGGTATACTTATTTCATTAGAATTGAAGTTGAATATAATGACCATTAACACTTCATCACAAGCACAAATACTATGATCTTTCCCATAGATAGTGAAGCTAAGTCAGTTTAGTTCTGAAGGAAGAATATCCACATTAACCAAGTGAAGCAATTTATTTTTGTAAGTTTCTTTACCACCAATTATCTAAATTGTACCAAGCTTATGTATGTGGCAAGGGAAAAGTTGTTTGTAAGATCTCAGTGGAACTTAATTGTCTAAGTTAGACAATATATCACATTTCTCTATTAAAAATTTCACAATTTAGTTTTTCTCAGCTTTCGTCAATTATTTATTCCCCAGGGTAATGTTGATTCCACCTTTAAAAAGGTTACACCCAGTATAGTTCATGAAAACTAATATTTCTATAATAATGTATCATGTTCCAATTAAAGCAGTATTTTCTACTGATTTTTCCAGAAATATATTTGTAATGAAAAGCAGGTAGATTAAGTAATTTACTGTAATACATGTATGTAAAGGAGGAAGAGGTTTGGTTTCATTGGGGTTCAATTAGGAAACTTTACCTGCTGTCTACCTTTCCATAACTCTGAGGTGTGTACAATTCCTTATGCATGTTTTTATTATTTCATCTCATTATTTTACAATGGTAAAATATATGATGTCATATAACAACAAAAAAGGCATAAATCCTTGGTTATAATTAAAAAAGAATGGTTACAACTTGTCATACCTTGATGGAAAATACTCATTTAGGTCATAAAACAACTTTTGATTAAAAAAGATTTTCGCCCAGAGTTAAACATCTGATATGAGTTGCTATCTTTTATACTTCCTGGTTAATTTTAACGTATATTTTCATGCCAACATAAAGGGGTCCTTTTTGAATCAAATAAGTGGAATGCTGTATTACATGCACCTTTTTGTCTTTGTCTCATACTATGTTCGTGACATCATTTATCTCGCGGGTAGCTATGAAATTTTGGCCATTGGTGCTTTTAGTTGCTTAAGATCAGAAAACCATCAACAAAAATTAAAAATCGTGGAGTGGAATTCATGGTAGACTTGTATTGCAGTCATCTGCCCAGGGATTTGCTCATTTAGTTCATCTTTTTTATGATGGCCTGAATATCATGTAGAGATATTTGTCTCTCCTACAGCAGGGGGTCACAATGAAGTAAGCTGACTCCAAAGAAATCAAGGCCATCCAACCATCATGGTTGTTTCGTTTGAAGAAAGGCTACAGTGAGTGCTAGGCATGGTGAAGCAGGAGAGGGGATTATTGGGAGAAATCCAAAGGAGGCAGGAAAGGTGGATACAGAGCATTTTGATTGGGAATGCGATCAATGCAACAATTTCAGTGTGTAAAAATCATTCGCCTTGGCTGGAATGTCCTGTCGAGTGCTTCAGCCAGTTAAGCTATCAAGGCATCCTCTTAAACTCTGAAATTTTGGCGGCTTTAAAGGAACAATATGCTGTGATGAAATACCGTACATACAATGTCATAGTCAAGGCGAATGATTTTTACACTCTGAAATTGTTGCATTGAATAGCATATTAGCAGATGACTCCGTTAAAAGTTACTGCTGTGGCATCTCCCGTAGTTTATTTGGAATTTGGGAATGGGATGTTGAAGACTTTCTTAGAGGGGAGAATATTGGGCAAGCAAGGAAAGGGCAGGAAGAGTATAAGTAGGTATGTTGGGTGGAATGAAAGGAGAAAGGTAGTATGCGGAATTGAAGAGGGGCTTCTCGTAGAGTCAGATTTCAGGTTGTGTTTTGTAATGATAAGCAGAGAAATGCAAGGTTGATCATGTCAATGCAAAACCTATTTACCTTAATCGGTAGAATACCAATAAATATGAACAGTGATAATGAAGGAAATTGCTTTTGAAGGAATAATAGGTTTCAGTCGCATACAGAAAGTTTTATGTGTTTATGTGTTTCCCAAGTCTCCCAGAGTTGGCCTCACAATATGCAATGAGCAATTTTTTCATGAATTCTACCACAAAACTATGGTGTTTTTCAGTTAGTGTCGTTTTTAAATCAGAAAAAGCAAGATCCACATCAACTGAAGCAACTATGATAAACTTCAGCTTGTTGCATTGGAATTTTACACTCAGCGCCACCGGATTTTCAAGTTTCATCCTACTACTGTGTGTGCATGGCATCTGCAGCTCTGAGTTCTTTTGTAGCATCTACCCTAGTTATGCTCTTGCAAAGAATGAGTACCCTCCCATCTTGTACTTCCTTGACTTATTTTCAGTGAATATAGCCAACCAATATTTTTGGATAGGTTTTCTCATACCCAACAATTCAACAATGAGTAAGAAAGAAAATACTTTGCTGTCCCACCAATATAATATTATATGTAGCCGGCTTTGCTACAGACTATCATCATCTGGCAGTTTTCAAAGTATTTAATTGGTACTGGAGGGTTGGGGAAGGGAGAGGGTAGGTGGGGAAAATCGGGAAGGAGAGGGGAAGGGGGGAAGCTTAATTTTGAGATGGAGAGCAGGGAATGGGCTGCTTCTGCATGGAGTTAACTAAGGTCGGTGTTGTGCATCTGGATAGAATTTAGAAGAGAACATGCTTTAAGAAGGGGTGACCACAAAGAGTACACTCGCTCATTCACTATGTTTTTAAGTGGTGAGGTTTGACCTCATAGAATTTTGAGCTGTTCAAATGCATCAAGTCTTGGGCGGTTCTTTTCTTTGTGCAGGAGAATTGGTTAAAATCAATATTATGATTGTGATCTAGGAAGTACTTGGCAAAGTTTTTGGAAGAGTTGTTTTTCATGAAACAGGAATGGGGTTCTTGCAGTCTTGTTAGGAGGTTCCATCCTATTTTTCCAATGTAGCTCTAGTTGCAGTTACTGCAATGGAGCTTGTATAGTTCGCTGTGTTTTTCCTTGCTGACTTTGTCTTTTGCATGACCTGATGTCCTAAGGTCCTTCTATTGTGAAGAGCAGCTTTTACTTTGCCTTTTGGCAAGAGTATTTCTGTTCTGTAAGATATCTGGCCAATGTGTAGAATTCTGTGCCATTTTCTTTTGTCATCTTTCACACTTTGCTTATAGATTAGGCTGACTGCGATTTACTTTAATTTTTTGAGGTGCAATTTTGTGAATCATATGGATTTGTAATTGTACCAAGGTTTCACAAATTGGTAACTGGGTAATTTTAACAATGAAAATGCTTTTGCACAGTGGAAAATTTACATTGGTGCCAAAATAATTATTAAAAACATCCATCAGAAGGTAGGACTGGTGAATTTTCTTTCATTGGCATACTATCATTTAACAATGTTGTGGATTACCTGACAGTAATGAGTGACAACTGGATATTTTGCTGAAATTGGATGAATGATGGCCTAAAATTACCAAGTCCTCAATTCGTGGGCAACATTGTCTGTCAATTTTGGACAAAAGGCCATAAACAGACATTTGTTCTATCTCCTCGATGTATTAGTGATGATCTTATGGCAGCAGCAGCTTTGTTTTTTGGAAGAATTTTCTGTTTAAAACGAAGGAAGAATTCTTTTGGTAAAATCCTGCAAGGTGAGGAAAATCCTTACGGATTCCTTTGTCGGTGAGGCTCTGGATGAGATGGATGACCTATGGAAATATTAGTTAGCAGAGACACGACATCAAAGCTCACAAGGTCTTCATCTTTGACCTGAAATCCCTTAATGATATTCTTGAAATTCATTGAGTAATGCAAAAACGATTTAATTCACTGGGTGTATGGTTGAAGAGTGTCTGCCAATCACTTTGACCAGATTCTTCCAGGGGAGAGTGAGGGAATGAAACTGTTGTCCCCTGAAACTATGCCCGAGATGGCAATCAGGAAAGAAATATGACTCAAGGATATTAATTAGTTTTTACCTAAAGACCCACCATTTACTCATATGGTCTTATACCTACCTGATATTGTAGTCAAGATATGGCTGATGGATAGCAAAGGATTTAAAATAAAAGAAGAATAACTTTATACAGTATATTTGTTGTCATAAAATACTATTTGTTGTACACAAAACTATATAATAATATTTAAATATTCCACATAACAATACCATCTAATGGGAGCATAAAATTCTATTTACACAAGTATTTTAGTTGAAAACATCACCTTTCTCTGAGGAAAGACTGAACAAAATAATTAATAAGTAGTATATAAAAGAATAATGTGTGAAACATTAAATCATGTATCATAGATTCGGCTGCATAGTAGCCTAGCATTTTATGTATATCAAGAAAAGATATGACCTCAATTAAGTAGAGCTTTCTACCAGGAAGTGTAAAAAGCAATATAAACGTTTTAACTTATAATTATCACTAAACTAAAAAATTATGTTTGTCTTAATAAAAGTAAATGTAATAATACAATGAGCTACCAGCGAAGAAAATTTGATTTACCAATGTGGTATTGAAGTGGTTAGCAAAACAAATCCAAGTAATAAAGAATCATTAACTGTGATGTAAGATGTTGTAGGCATCAGAAATACTGACGAATACATGTACATACATATCACATGAAATATCAGAATGCTTAAAAATATATAAGCACATTAATAATGCAATATTTATATCTTTTCACATTTTATGTAGCTTGAGCATCTATTGACATAACATATCACAAAGTTTGTCTTATGCCTCAACTAGCACCACTCATCTTACAATATTTCATTTTTAATCCAAAATACTCTTATCCTTTCAAAGTGGTTGTTTTGACTGTGGACGGTTGATAAAACTTTAATCTATGAATTATGCATAACAGTAAAATATCCATTTGCTAATATGCTCTAAAAGTGTCACATTGCAGTTACTTAATCTAATGGACACTGCTGAACGACTAGTTTCAGCTCTTTTTGCTTTACTTTCGGGGAATTCATTTTGAAATCAAGTTGGGATTTTTGTCATTTTTTTTATCTAATCACTTATGTGTGTGCACCCCCAATCGTTTTTCATCTTGTACTCTCAAAGAAAGAACAAATTATTGGCATAGTGTAAAATATTTTGTTCGGACTTCAAAATATTCTAAATTTGATTTAATTATAAAATATCAATACATTTATGTAATAAAGTATGTATGTATTATGGAAATAATAACTTTGTGGAATACATTAACAAGTCAATGCAACAATAACAACACAACAGGCTGCCCAGCAGTCTTAATTCCAAAATATAATTTATACATGTTTTCTCACAGGTGCAACAGTTTTGTATTCAGCACACTGAATGCAAGTTCTTGGAACCAACATTAGTAGTACATGATATTTCAACTACAACCTCGTTTGGCAATATAAAAGATCTCTCTAAACACTCCACTGAAGCGTGGCTGATACATCAATAGGTATTCGCAAAAATAATGTCATGTGTGTTTACTTTAAAATTCTCATATTTCAAGTCATTGGAATGAGGTGGAGTCTTGGAAAGATTTCTTTTTTAAACGTTGTTTTAGCAACACTTAAAGATTTGAAGATTAGAGCAGAATACTTAAAACGTTGAGTATCCAACTCATCAATATGAACTTTATTAAGGATAATGATTTTGAGATAAAAACACAATGTATCATGGAAGAGCTGTTTATCAGAATATATAGATATTCTGCTACATGAGAAATAATTTTTGATGAAAATAATTCTGCTCAAAGCCATATCTAATGGTTTTTCCAGAATTTTGAAACTTCTTTGATAGGTAAATGACTATGGGCAGTGTCTTGACTAACAGCAGCTATGAATGTTACCTTTCTCCATGAAGATGAATTCAGGGAAGATCTCCTGCCTTTGTATTGCTACTAACCAAAGAAACAATACATTAAAAAAATGAACAGAACAGCAACCAGAGAAAGCTGCATTAGGTAGGACTTCTGTAACGATCTTCCATCATCACTCAAGGAGATAAACATACCTATACAATTTGACAGAATTTATCTCAGAGGTGATGGGACTTTTATTTTCTTCTACCTTTCCATACAGAACTATTCTCATTCTCCTCCTCTGTGCCAACACACCCGTTCTACCTCCAAACACCCCACCCACTATTCCCTATCCTGTCCACATCATTTTTTGCCAAGTGACTGCACAATTTCCTCTATGCTGGTAATGGTGCCAGTGACAAAGCCAAGGATGCCAAAGAGCACAATAAGTGTGTTCTTCACCAGCCGGCATGCTCTGACTGAGAATACTCTGCAGCTGGGTGTAACAGGGATCTCAGTTTTCACATCCTTGGCCTTTGGAATGACAGTTCCACTGCCTGATTCTTCATTGTCTCCTGAGCAGCAAGCAATACTTTTGTCCTCATCTTCCTCCCAGAAAGTGACAACTTCAATTATGGCAGGGAACATGAGCCCAAGTGTTGAAAGGCACACTGCTCCAACCAAGGAGATGAAAGGCCCAAGGTTTGGTAAGGCTGCAGCGGTTGCAACTGTGGCAGAAATGATTAGAATGATGAGTTGTCCAAATGAGTTTTTAGAACACATTCACATTTAATGCAGTAAGGCTCTGATATAGCTAATCCATATTTAGGAGATTATGGAATATTTTCAATATTAAATATGTCCATTATTGAAAATAATTATGGTGCTGCCTTTCTGAGAATAATTTATCATTTATCTTAAAATTGTGAATCTCATGAGGTGCTTGTGTATTAAAGAAATACAGAAATCATGAGAAGCCACCAATATAACTACAACATCAGCATAAGCTGTGCTATTATTCCTAAATATTATAAAAAAATCATCAATAAACTTGATCTCTCATATGACCAAGCACGAACAATTTTAGGCCATCCATCTGTATAACAGATTAACTGTTGTGACACTATGGAAATAAGTACAGCAGGCTCTGGATTATTTGGGATGTAAGTGAAATAATTATCCTAGGTAATAAAAATCCTGGTTTTTACCATCAAATGTACCACTCTCTACTTGAAAAATGTAGGCATTGAACGCTGTATTCAATGATTATTTTTGTACTTGGTAGAACAAAATGTTTCCATCAAATTCAAGATAAGACATTATTCAGCGGAAAAATGCTAGGGGTACTTGGAATTTTAAACAGCCTACATATTGCACTTGGGACATATTAATGTCATCATATATCACTCACATTGTTAGCCATGAAAAGGCATGACCTCAGAAAGCCTATATGCCAGGAATGTTAAATTATTATATGGCATGCAGGGCTCATTGAGTTAAGAGCTTGGTAATTTTTCAACCTGCAAACAAACTGATGACCCATATTATGTGCATATCGAAGATAATACCTACAAATGTAGTAATGATCTTATATAAGGTTTATGTATATGATAAAAACCTTAGTAAAAATGATTCTTGAACCAGTGCCTTTTGTTTTGATTTCAGTGAAACCAGGAACCAAAGAACCAAACTCACCTATCAATATGTACAACCAATGCTAATGAAAACATTGATGATCAAATATATATGTAAGTTGGATATCTGTCTATTTTTAAGCATGTATAAATTTGTTCACTTAAAATACACATGGCACATTACTTGTCTTGCAGCACATTAAGTTATTTGAATGCATGATACTGTGACATAAAAACTAATTTTTCTTCAGGCTGAATTTTAATCGCCCACAAACAGAAATACCCATTTCTCAACTGGACCTTCCTTTCTATACCATTCTTGTTCAATCTTTAATTTGGCTTTTTAAGGTCCCGGTATGGCAAAATATTAATGTGATTTAGCAAGTGCATACAAGAATATTAGTATGAAGATATTCATCAATCGTAATCATTTTCGTGCAACCAGTGGAGAGAGGTGAGTTTGAAAGGATGCGTAACTTACTGGTAGTCACAACCAAAATGGTGCGAATAATATACTCAGCAACTAGCGGCCGATTAGGGAACCTGGGTGCAACGCTCTTCCAGATGATCTCCATGGGGACGTAGAATTGTAGGCCATAGGTCAGGAAAATGGCCACAGCAATCATCACTTTCACAGACTGCGCCAGGCTTTAGGGGAAAAAAATTAGATCAGTAACGAAATGGCATTACACTAGTTTTTAAAAATTAATCAGCAGTACCAAAAGGTTTTACTTTCTGGACCACAATAAAACTATATTTCCTCATGCATATACAGAAATGTCATTATTTTGTTGATACCATTTTCACTGATTATGATATTATGAAAGAATTCCATTTGAAATTATATTAATAGAGCATTTAGGCTTTGCCTCATGCTTAATGTGGTCTGTAACTTGAGTATTAATGTTCTCTCTCCAAACAATCTAGCTGATCAATCTCCAAATACTCATATGCTTTCAAAGTGTGCATCGTCTTGATTATGGAATGTGAAGACATTGGGTTTTCAGAGGAAGGAAGAGCTAAACTTTTTTGCAGGCAGGAAAATGTTATGCAGGAATGGCTGGATTCAAAACTCATCAAGAACCACAAGGACTTTTGATGTGCTAAAAAAGCAGGGGATCAGTTAATTTAAAAGGAAATGTTTAATTATTTTTTTATGTTCTTGATGTGAAACCTGTGCCGTATGTTTGATTTAGCAATGCCTTCAATATCATATTTAAGACCAAAATGTTTTTAAAAAACAATTAAGGGTAGGCAATTTAGCCTCTTCCTCAGTTCTGCCATTTCATAGTGTTTCAGAGAGCCCTTGGATAGAAAATAAATTGCCCAAATAAAATTTTGAGGCAAGTGAAAGACTTGGAAGATATCGTGACAAATTTGTCTGTGCAATTTTCATAACTGTGTTCCTTAATTTAAAAAGGTTGCTCGTGTACTAAGGTGACCTTAAGGAAACTATAGATATATACATTTAATTTATTAATGCAGTAGTTCCATTTGAATAGGGCAAAGTAAGGCTTTACTTTTTGAACAGTATTATTTTTTCATTTTTGGTGATAACAATTTCCTCTGCTCGCTATTCCACTCTTAGAGAAGAACTTACTTATTTATTTCATCATCTCCCAGCATTATAGATATAGTTCATGTGAAATATTGAGTGGACCTATTTTGTGAAATTGGCAAATGGTCTATTAAAAGTATTGATATAACAATTTTTACTTTCTGGAAAGTATCAAATCAATCTATTTATGCTCTTTGTATTAACTCCAAAGAGTAATATTGTTTACCTCGATCACTCCATTTTCATGCATTTTTCTCTTACATACTACGTCATTTTATCATACTATGGTAAAGCCAAAATTCAGTTGACCGATTTTCAATACTCTAAATAATATTGGACTTAATAGACATTACTGATATCAATCTCTTCAAAGTAAAAGCCAATTATTTCCTTTGGAAATTTACTTAACAGGCTCTTTGAACCTTATTTCAGGTGGGTCGTTGCGGAGAAGTGGTGCAAAGAAATATAATTCAGTACAACATCTTTCAAAGCTATGATAGGAATCACTGTTTTGTGAAATGTCCACGACTTTATTTCTTTCTGATGAATTATGTTTCATAGGAACATGAAATTAATCTGTATAGTGAGAGCTATTGAATCATGATTTTGAAATTCACGAAGAATTTTATGTAACAACTTTTATTGCATTTTTTGTTTTATTTCGATTCCCTTGCATATTAGCTTCATTATTTCAGGAGTCTTCACAACTTAATTTTTTCAACACTTCTGTCATTCAACTTGTCACATATTTCCTCATTTTTATGTAGTACATTTTCTGTAGCAGATTTTTGAATGAAACTTCTATCAATTTAATGTTTGTACTTTCCCTGATAATACATTGTGATGAAATCTAAATATGGATATATAAATGTTTAAATGATTTTTTCAAGTACAACAGTGATTTCTGTTACTTTCCCATTGCACAAAATATATGTTTTTAGCTTTTCTGTTTCCCACCTCCTGTTTACTGAAGAGTGAACAGGAAGCCCTCACATTAACATTCCTCTTAACTACGACCGTAGGCTGAAAACTAATGCACACATACTTGTAGACCACAAACAAAATGACCTCCAGAAGCACTCCTGGTGGCATGTGGAAGTAGCATTTCCCCTTAACACGCATGCGCAGATTTGAGGTCGTTACATTCATCCAGTGTATTTTGGGAAGCAGAAGTTTGGAGAAGTGTTCTAGTGCTATGTCAACGTGAGTTAAACAGCGTGCTTTTATTGAATTTTTAACTGCTGAAAAAGTTACCCATACTGAGATCCATCGTCGTTTAAAGGCTGTTCATGGTGACGATGCTGTTGATAGGTCTACTGTAAATCGATGGGTAGTAAAATTTCGTGGTTGCGAGCCTGGAAAAGCCACAATTGTTGAATGAAACACGCATCGGATGTCCGATTACTGCAACAGGCGATAAACATCGCAAACTCGTTGCAGATTTGAGTCAAAATGACCGGCGATCTACTCAAAAGCGTATCGCAAACCATATTGGAATATCCAAGGCAGCCTGGCGCCACTAATCTTGCAACATGACAACGGTCGTCCACACACCTCGCGCCCAATTGGAGAGGCTCTGCGAAACCTGAAATTGGAACTAATTCCACTCCCTCCTTGTTCCCCCGATCTTGCGTCTCGCGATTTTTATATTTTTCCTCAACCCAAGAAAAACCTCAAGGGTAATCATTACACCTCGGACGATGAGGTGAAGGCAGCTGTCAAGTCTGGGATCCGAGAAAAGTCGAGAGAATTTTTCACTGACGGAATGAAAAAACTTGTTACACGGTGGAAGAAATGGGTCAGCATCAACCGTGACTATGTTGAAAAATAAATATATGATTTTGAAACTTAATAATTATACTTTAATGTACTCTTTACCCGATCTTGCTAGTTGTTTTTGGTTTAGGTCTACAAGCATGTGTGCACTGCTCTTCAGCCTACCCTCGTATTTAAATATTTCAAGCTAAAAATATTGTTCTGCTATTATTTCTGAAAAGCGTTTCGATAACACATGGCTGACAACAGCAGATTTACACCATGAAGATTGTATTATTATATACATATTTTATATTTATCCTGTACAAATAAACTTAGTGGTGACTCCTCACTGCCCCGGGTGTGGAAGTGTTTCGATATACTAATATTAGCTTAGGCTTTGCAGCCAATGGTAAAGCTACTCGGTCAGGAAGTTCGTGGCGCGATAATCCTATCTGGGCGCACTTTCGGTTGAGCAATTAAAACCGTGAAAAGATCAGGCTGCGAAATGATGAATCGACTTGGAGTGAGCAATAAGTTGGCTGAAAGATAATATCAAGATTGCGGACCTCTACTTTGAGATTGAATCGCACCCGATTGTCAATTTTCTCGATAACTTATTTGAAATTTTCAATTCTCGTATTCACGTCTAAATTAAGAAAATTAACTGTATTTAAGTACGAGATACTGTTATGCCTATCGAATATATGATGAAAAAACTTTTGTCGTTACCCCTGCTCATGAGCATTATTTTTCCTAGATTTCTGAAGTTCACAGTGAGTCTACTTTATTTGCGTACGTAACTGTTAAGTAGAATCATCAAAAAAGTAACAATAGTGAAAATGAAAAAAATGTTCGGCTGCCATGTAGCTGAAGCTGTATGAGCACACGCATTCCCGAGTTTAGCTAGAGGTCAATATTTTTCAATTTAGGATTTTACGTACATCTTCTCCGCTGTACTTGGGATGGTCGTAATAAGTGAAAGTACGCTCGTGTACGTAATATTGTAGTAGACTAGTAAAGATTTTTCCATCTCCCCCTACGAAACCCCTCCAGCCATCACTGGGTACAGTTGATAATACCATAATTTATTCAATAATTTAAAGGCATATATAAAGGAAGGAACTATGCATTTTTTTAAATAAATACTTATTACGAGCGTGACTTCTGGTGTTCAGTAAGTTCTACATAATACGTGCCAAAATCGGAGCACACTTACGGCGATATTTCATTTATTGCAGATATGTGAATTGTTCAGAACTTTTGAAACTTTAAATATTTTTGTAAATTATAATGTGGAATATTTCTAAAAATTTGAATTCCAAACTGCAGGACTATCTCTTCTTCTCGACCAATCATGGGCAAGGACGGAATGACCAATTAAATATCAGCCAGTAGAGACAGGTCAGTTTCAGAGTTCGAAATTTAATGTTTATCGTGTTTGCGCTTAATGTATTGACTGAGGTGTTTTTAGTTTCTATGTTTATGGACGAGATTGATTTTCAGTTGTAGCAGAATGAAGAGCACTAGTTCTTTAGAAGAATTGTTCGATGTTAATCTGCTGATGCCAATAAACGATATTGACGTTTGCCTCTGAAATTTACTATGAATATTCTTTTTGTTTGCAAACTTTTGTTTTTTCTGAAATTTTATAAACAATACGAATACAATAATGTTATTCAGATGGCATACTTCGGAAATGTCTCGTAGGATGCATTCCTGAAATTTCAAATTTATCCTTTGGGCGTTTTATATGTTCTCTTATTTTAGCCACTATTAAAAGTCCAAGCCTCAATAAGAAAGGAATGTTTTACCCAATGGTTAATCTAGTAATAGGGAGTCATGACACTCAAAGTCATACTTGGATGATACCGAAGATGGAAAGCAGCGGTCATCGCGGACATGGAAAAAGTGAGTATACATCTTTTAACTATTTTGGTGTTATTCATCCTAATTCCAATATAGAATCGAGCAAAATTAGCTGGTTCTCATCCCCGAATGCGACAGACAATTTTGTTAGGATACTTTTTAATCTTAAAATTAATAAGTACATAGTTAGATAATGTCTTCCTATTTAGTCAAAGACGTGAAAATTTCTCTTTTGCTTCTGATAAATGTCATTCATATTCATTCTCATCGCTTTCTTATAATACAAAGTTTTAATAGATGAATATGTTCACCCAGTTGCGTCCAATTCGATTAGAAATTTTCTGGTAAAAGAAATTGTTTTCATTATAGAATTCGAAATATTAGATATTTTACAAATTTAATGCATCAAGAAAAAGTAGACTTCATTTACTTATTTTTGGTGTGTTTTCCTTATGATGTATAATGAACTCTTGATCACAGATTTCACTCATCATCCTGCTATTCGATTGGTCATTTAAGTTATTTCTATGTTAATTTACATTGAATATGTATTAAGCATACAATCCATTTAAATAGAGATGCTTGTACACAAATACTAGAGTTTAAAACATTTGTCTGTGAGGAACATAGTTCTCAAAATGATATTCACAAAGGGTGAAAAAATTGAAGTTGACAGCAAATATAGTTGACTTAGGTAAAGTTTTTTTTTCATTAAGTACCTATTATCGATTGCTAATAAAAGCTATGGCTAATTAACTTCCACAGCAAAGAAAATCCTTTTTCATGCTAAAGATGATCCTCCTAGTGCACTGAGAAAAAATATTACAAGCCTCATAGGAATTAGGATAATATATTCTCAATTTTTCAGACTTCTGATAAATAGTCATTGTGGATGAAGATGGAGTATCTTATTATGAACATATTCATAGACAAACTATAAATATTGGTGGAAAATAGATATGAAATGCTGAGGTTATAAAATAAATAGTCATTGTGGATGAAGATGGAGTATCTTATTATGAACATATTCATAGACAAACTATAAATATTGGTGGAAAATAGATATGAAATGCTGAGGTTATATACTCTGATGTGGGCCTTCCATAGGGAAAATTCTAGTCAATTGAGTAATGACAAATCTCTAAGGCCCAGTATTTTTGCTAATATCTGCAAAATATTATGTACTAATGGGCCAATGTTGGAATGCTGCCTGGCTTGTACACATATTCAGGCATGAAAAACCGCAAAGTGGCAAATACGTTCATTCACATGGAAGTAGATATAAGGAAAAGGTATAGGAACACACGTAAAAGAGGAGTAAATGGTGTGAAAGGCAGAACTGAGCAGATCATGAGCACAAAAATTTTTCTTGACCAGGAGTTGAATAAAAACATACCATGTGAATGAATGCCAGTGGCAGTTTTTCGTCTTTGAATGTGTGTATGGCCAACATGGCTCGTTTACATCTTGCTATGTGTGCCATGAAACCCTAAGTTAGCTATATACGTGCCATGTTAAGAAAATGCCCATCAAAACTTTGATATGGAGCGTAATTTTGTACAGCGTGGAAACATGGTTGTTGAAGTAGGAGGATAGGCGTATATCAGGAGGGTTTTGGAAAGTGGGTTTGGAGAAGGATGGAGAAGGTGAAGTGGACAGAAATGAAAACATATGAGGAAAGGCTGGGCATGGTGAAAGGGGAAGAAAGGGGATTGATCGGAGAAATGCAAATGAGGGGTGAAATATGGATGCCAAGCAATTTGATTGTGGATGGGATGTTGAAGGTTGTGATAGCAGGGAGAATGTAAGGTGAGCGACATAGGCGGAGGAATGGGATAGGGATGCTGGATGGGATGAAGGGAGGATGGAAGTACACAGAGATAAAGAGGGACTTGTAGAGTAGGATTTTGGGTTCTGTTTCGTTAGAAGATACAAAATATTTATTTGGTAGTTCTGTTGGTCCAAAATCATCTTAACAGGTTTATTACCAAATAATGATGATGTTCAATGGAAAATTTTTCCATTCATCTCACAGGGTGAAAATTTTTATTCATCTCACAGGAAAAGGGTGATTACGAGTAGAGGTAATAAGTAACTGTAATTTATTAATTCTTTACCTACAGGATATGAGGGGGTCACTGAGGGGTTATAATGAAATATTTTCAAGGCATGAAAATTTGCTTGTAAGGGTTAAAGTAGCTGGAACAGATCACAAATTTCACGGTATGTGTATGAATGATAGAAGACTTACTGTGTACAACACGTGTTAAGCAGGTACTTACATATCCACAGTCGGCAAGTTGAGAGTAATGGAGCCTAAAGTATCATCTCCATATTTCAGATATCCAAAGAATCCAAAGCCTGAGTATAGAGTGACGACGATGAACATGCCAATGTTAAGCACTCCCGGGCAGCCAATGAAGTGGCTTGGTGTTTTCATGTTGTTCTCTAGTGGCATCACCTGAATAAGGATGTAAGTAGAGTTCCATCTTTTGGTGAACGGCAAAACTATACCAGAATTATGGTAATGGATGGTCATTTGATTGATTTTAATTTTTTAATCCGGTAGTAGAAATAAATCGCATAATATTTCATGAATAGAATCATTTCTTGAGCATATAAGTAGCTCTTTACTGAATATGGGACTTATCATTTACATTCCCAGAGGAATGCAAATCACTCAAAAATTTGCAAAATTTTACACTTACCACACCAATGCCTTCCAATGCAAAGATAGCTGTCCCAAAGAACAAGGGTAGTTGGTGAAGACTGGAAAACTGTGGTCGATCAGAGGGAGACGGCAGTTCCGTGAAGATATAGTAAAAACTGATTGCCATTCCTGTGGCTATGAGAAGGTTGGCAAGCATGGAAAAAGGAGCGAGGTGTTTTAGATTTCGCACCCATGAAAGGAAGATGCATGGCACCAGCAGCATTGCCATGTAGATTCTCACGTCGTAATTGTGGGAGGTGTTGAAATCCACTACCTAGAGTAGAAAAAGAAATTTATGATAAATTTTGCTTTAATCTTAATTGAGAATCATATGAAAAACTTTACCTCCATTCTGACGATTGCTAAAGAATAACTGCCCTTCTGAAATAACTTAAGAATGTTGGTTTAAGGCATTAAAAACTAAATACTTTAAATTCATTTCTTTGTATGATGCACTGGCGGACTTAATTCCTAAGGGTTGCTGAACTACTCAATTTGGTTGTCTCGTACGGGAGTCTTAATACTTGTCCTTTGTCGTACACACGAACACACATATCTATGTACATGTGTATATGTATGGTACAATAATTCAGCAGTATAGATACATCTCCTTACCACTAATAGCAAAATACAACATATCCCACACTATAAGCCCCTCTGCAACTCTGCATACTTCCACCCTTTATCCTATCCAACATCCCTATCCTATTCCTTCCCCTTCCTCGCTTGCCTAACATTCTCTCCTCTATCACAGTCTTCAAAATCCCTTAGCCAATTAAAAAGCTCTTCATCCATCTTTCTGCTTTACATACTACCTTGATTAAAAATTTCCCGGAATTTATTCAGAAAATTAAAAATACAAGTTTATTCATCTAAATCTATATTGTCCCCTTCAAAGTAATCCCCATCGACTGCAACACACTTATGCCAGCGCTTGATCCAATCCTCGAAACATTTTTTATATTCGGTTTTCGGTATGTCCATCAGTGCTTCCTGCGATTTTTCCATTACTTCCTCTCGGCTGCTAAAACGCGTTCCCCGTAATGGTTTTTTAACTCGATTGAACAGAAAGAAGTCACAGGGAGCCAAATCAGGTGAATTCGGTGGCTGTTGGATGGTATTTGTTGCATTTTTCGTCAAAAAATTACGAATAATGATAGCACTGTGCGACGGTGCGTTATCATGGTGCAAAATCCACGAGTTTTCTGCCCACATTTCTGGTCTCTTTCGGCGAATTGCTTCACGCAAACGTCTCATAACGCCCAAATAATACTCTTTGTTTACTGTCTGGCCTTCTGGCAAAAATTCATGATGCACTACACCGTTGTAATCCATGAAAACCGTCAGCATTGCCTTCTTTTTTGACTGAAAACGACGTGGTTTTTTTGGTCTCGGCTCATTTGGTGAACGCCATTCACTTGCCTGACGTCTGGATTGCGTGTCGTACTCATAAACCCACGTCTCGTCTCCAGTAATGATCCTTTTGATGAATGTGGGATCGGATTCAGCCTCGCAAATCATGTCTTTTGCGACGTCTCTTTTTTGCATGAAATTGAGGTCTTTTGGCACCAACTTTGCTGCTACACGACGGAAACCCAAATCATTAACCACAATGTCTTGGGCGGATCCATAGGCAATGTTCAAGTCCTCCGCTATTTCTCTGATGGTTAATTTGCGGTTATTGACCAACATTTCTTTTACTTTATCAATTTTTTCACCGACTTTCGATGTCGATGGTCTGCCACTGCACTGCGTTCATCATCTTCGATTGACTCACGACCACTTCTGAACCGCTCGTGCCACTGGTAAACGACCGTTTTTTTTAGAGAATCGTTGCCGAAACACTTTTCCAACATTTCCAACGTCCGTGCGCCACTAAATCCGTTTTTTACGCAAAATTTAATACAAGTTCGTTGTTGCAAATTTAAATCCATTTCTGCAATTGTAAAAAATCGCCAACACACACAGAGATAGATGTACTCTTGGCTACGTAACTTTTGCAAATGTCAAGTTATGACACTAAGATTTAAAGGGAATATCAACAACAGATGTACCAATATAACAAAAAAAACAGAACTCAAATTGGAACGATGGGAGCGCCACACGGTGGTTATTCCGGGAACTTTTTGATCAAGGTAGTAGATTATTCCCAACAATGCTCTATTCTCCTCAAACATGTCTAGTACTTTATTGCTTAATTTCTTAACCATCTATTATACCCATTCTATCTTTATCCAAGACCACATGTCCAAATCCTACAATCATCCAAAAGCCTCAAAGGCACACCTATCATCCTGCTTTTAAGACCATGTTTCCATGCCGTGTGTGACTATTCAACAAAGATAAAAATTTTTAAACTGTCTTCCATGTTTCATCGTTTTGAATGGGACACTAAACTTCATTATTACTATATTATGGACCGAGCTCACATGGGCTGCTGGGAAACTGTGTGAATTAATCATGCTGTTCCTAAATCTATGCCTAGCCATAATATAGTCTTAACTGATGTCTTTCTGAATCCCCGGACATTTTCCAAGTGTACCAATGCCTTATGTGGTGTCTAAAACCATGTATTCGTTATGATTAACCCCCGTCTCCTGCAGAAAGCTATTGTTTTCTCCCCACGGTCATTCCTTGTGCCTAAACTGTTATCCACCCCATCTCTTCCTTCCCCACCATTACATTCCAATCCCTCATCACAATAAAATGTTTCCTACCATGATCACCCACGATTATATCCTCTAAATGATCATATACCCTATTATTCCTCCTTCCTATGATTGCTTGGTGGCAAGTATACCTAAACAAGACCTAGTTTGTCAGTTCTGTATTCAATTCTACTAGTAATATTATATCTGTTGCTTGCTCTATGTTAATGATGCTTCTTCGTACATTTTTATTCAATATTATTGCAACCCCTTGCTGGCTCTTGTCTTCTCCATTATATATTACTCTGTAACTAGCGCTCCAGTAATCTCAGCTATCCTTCCATCTCACCTCACATAGGCAAAAACATCTATATTTCCTCTTTCCATCCCTCACTTTATATTTTCTAATTTTCCTTCCCTCGGCATCATCCTAACATTCCCTATTGTAACTACTTTGGTCCTCTTCTTTGTCTTCTGTGCTGCTACAGCTACTTTTGCTTTGCAAGGATTTTGTGATATGAAGACTGCGGAAGTCTTGCTGCCAGGCATGGCACATGGCCGATTCAGCCAAAGCCTAGTTGCCAGGACTCATTTCCATTATTTTGTTCATCATGGAATTCTTGGGATGAATAACTGAGCTGGTTTCCTTTTGCCTTCCTCTGTAGTGTTTTTTATGTGACACCATAACTCAATGGCCTGAGGTCAGACGCCTTTGCAGTCACCTCACTGAGGAACAGAGGCTGAATGAACTCTTGAGTTCTGTCCTTCTCTTCCTTGAGAAAGGTGGCATGAGCCACCGAAAATTTGAAATCTATTGAGTTTCTTTTCTTTTTTTGTGTGTTTCTGTGTTTTGTTTCTTGTTTTGTTTTTGTCTTTGTCCACTAGTGCTAACTTCATTTACATTATTATTCATGTCTGTGAGACTTTCATAAAAGTGTTAGTAGTATTAGTATTTAGGGGAGGCAACCGACAGCTGAGATCACTTGATCCATAGGGGATGGACAGGAAAGGATGAAGGGTGGAGAGAAACCCGGCGTCGGCATTAGCCTACTCTTGTCGAAAGGCACCAAGGGGTCTGCAGGTTAACGTCCCATCCGACGGACGACGTACTCACTCAAAGTGCCCTCCACTAAGCACCTCAAGTAGGGATCAAGATGCCTCTGAAAAATATTCAACACCGCCGGGATTTGAACCCAGGCCCTCTGGGTGAGAAGCCAGTACGTTAGTCCCCGCACCATCTCGATCCCCCCCCCATAAAAGTGTTATATATATAAGTGTTTATATGTATGTATACATACATCTCCATTCAACCTTCGTCCTACCTCTTTCCATCCCTGCACCCTGCTCATACATATTTTCTCCACTCTTCCCGAGAATGACATTCTGAATACTGCATGAAATGACTGACAACCGACATGTCAAACATATTCATGAGTGACCTTCTTCCGTGCATCTGTGCTCAGTCAAGTTTTGAATTAAAGCTCATAAATATAATTGTGTTTTCACTGAAGTGTGTTCATTTTCAATTTTCACGTAAATATATTCATGATCTTTTTAAATTATATAATTACCCCTGCATTTTGCACTGGAATTGTTCTAATCTGCAGAGGTGCATGAAATACTATTTACCTGTAGATCACACACATATATGTATGTTTGATGCACACACATTGTATGTAGTTACAAAAATTGTTTTTAAAAAAGATTAATTAATATGAAATTACTCACATTTTTACGCCTATAATCTGCTAGATTCCATTTTCCCCACCATATCTGTGTTTGCCTTTTATAGGTGTTGCTACCCCTTTTACTTATATCCATATCCATGTGAATAATATATGTGTGTGTGTGTGCGTGTGCATGCTATATAGTATTTCATGCCTCAGTTTATATGAGTGTAAAACAGGGCATCATGCCGGGGTAGCTATATAATTTTAAAAAAGCTGGCATGAAACATGGCCCTAAGTTGAGACATTCCTCTTAAGGTAAATAGTGATTTGAAAAATCTCCTGAAAGAAATCCAGGCAATGACCACTACGTTGCATTGATATTGCTATCATCCTTCATATATTGTCCAAATCATACATTATTTGTCAGGGGCATTTTGAAATGAAAAATCTTGTTCTCTCATGGTTTGTTAACAAATAATGTAATTGGAAAAAATTTTGAAATAAGAGGAGATATTTTCTTTTCCAACGGATGCATTGGTGTGAAGTAGAGATGATGAATCGCCAACTATCTTGGTATTATATATGCAGAGACCTCAAGGGTTGATACTAAGGCGGTACTCACTTGTTTAATGTTTTCTGCCACGAAGACCACATAAACACAGCAGCAACCAAGCAAGTCAACCACAAGAAACAAGTTAATTGTAGCCCTGAAAACAGAAATATATATTTTATTGGTTGCATATACATTATCCTTAGTGCAATAATTCCTCAGCTGAGTTCAGGAAGAATTGAAAATTCAAAAACACATAATCATCATCCTTTAGCTTACTTGGCAACCCCTGAGAATTTTTGCAATTTCCTTGGACCACAGAGGAAGGCAGTCTCTGCAACCTCTGCATACCCCAGTGCTGGTGTTCTCGTTCGGTGGCATAGGTTGTGGGCACATTTCACCTAGTTTTTAAAAGAATGAAATATTTCCTTCTTTTGCGATTCACATTTATATTAAGGAGTATTCTTTACAGTAGAGATGGTTTCCCTTGAATTTAGAATATCGATTTCTTACAATTATACTCGGAAGTAGTACTGCTCTCAGTTGGCATTCTAATTCAACAAAATAAAATATGACTTTTGCTGAAGGTGTCGTACTTCATTATCTACAGGATCCTATGATATATAAACTAATGGGAAAGAAGAATGATACACATAATTGGGGCATGTAGAGAAAGACAGTACTGCACATGTCCTCCAATAACATCCAGTGTGCACCTTGCAATCTCCAATCGAGGGTAGTTTGAAAAGTCAATTCAAATTCAGAGAGATGGCACCAAAGGTGCATGTCGAAACCATTTTTAGTGAGCAGATTTACTTGATGGAACATGCATACACTTCCGTCAAATGGATCTATTACATAGTGTTTAGTCTTTGTTTGAATCAAGCAAGTCGAGTAATTTTTAAAAGTGGGATGAAAGAGAATTTCATGTGCTGATCAAACATTATTTTTTGAAAGGTATAGCTGATAAACAATATAATGAATGTGCACCATCAATTAGAATAGTTTAGAAGTAGTTTCAAAATTTTTGGATTAGCTGGCCATATGAGCACCCACGATTGCTCACAGTTCGCTAAAATCAACATTGTGTGACTTGTCCTAAGACTGGTTTGCAGCTGTTTCAGCAAATTCCACAGGACTTATGGCATCATTTCTTAACTGTGGAAGTAACATGAATAGGAAACCATGTGACTGAAACCAAGGAATACTCCAAGCAATGAGTTACCAGAAGGGAGTCTGCACACCAAAGAAAGTGAAGACCTTCATCTAAGAAGGTAATGGCGACTGTTTTTTTTTTTGGGAATCGCACATAATGGATCTTCTTTGACTCTTTGGAGAAGAGCCAACCTATTACAGGTGGAAGAAACTGCATCTCAATGCAACCATTTGAAACCACCCAAGCTGTAAGAAAAACGTTGTCAATTTGCCAACAATGGAGTCATTTTCCATAGCAACAAGGAACCAGCTGACTCTTCTGCAGTTGTGGGGGCAAAATTGTTGGAATTGTGATTCCACCTCATTCCCGTCCCTATTCTGCAGATTTGGATCCCTCAGACCTGTCCTACAATATGAAGAAATGGCTTGTCGGGAAGGGCATTTTACTAAAATAAATAAGTGATTGCTGAAACAAATGCTTATTTTGGAGCGGTAGAACAATGGCATTCTTTGGAGGGGATCAGTAGACTGGAGCAGTATTGGATGAAATGTTTAAGCTTAGAGAATTCTAAGTTTAAAACTAAAAGTGTTTCCCTTAAAACCCTTGGGGACATACTTTTAATTTTTTTTGGACTTTTCAAACTACCATATGTTAGTACAATGCATCTCTCCAGCAGTGAGCACCATGAAGCACTTGCTCTGTGGGTGGTCAGAGTGGTGAAATTGGGATAGAGAATGGGAGGGAAAGGTCAGCTGTGAGCTTTCCCCAAAAACAGATTAGAATTTTTTAAACTATGCATTTGCAAGATCATCAATCTGCTCTTTAAGCAAAAACATTCAAAATGTTTTCCCAGGAAGAGGTTACCCTGAAAGGATGCAGACTAAATACATGCTCATATCGTAGGCTCTTCTAACAAAAAAACGACCATATGACATCCCGTGCTCAAACAAAACCATCTTGAATTCCACGTACTTCTTTCCTCCTCTCATTCTATCCAGCATACCTATCCCCTCTCCATCAGTCTTCCGCATTCCATCAGCTATCAAAATACTCTACATTCACCTTTCCTGCCTCCATTGGATATTTTCCAACAACTCCCTCTCCTCCCCTCCTCCCTAGTTCTTCTTTGTTTGATTTCCTTTCCATTTCACCTTTTCCATCCTCTAAATACCAAAAGCTTCCAATCTATGCCTATCATCCTAATTCAATGACCATGTCTCCGTGCCACAGAAAACCATACGCCATAAGGAAGTTTTTACTAGTCTTTTTTTTAACATCCTTACTCAGCAACCCTGTCATCAATTCTCTCCTCCTGGTGAAAGCTGCTTTGCTTTATGCAATTCTTTGTCTTATGTCCCAACTACTTTGACCATATTGATCCAAAAACTTTCCAGTTAGATTAAATCTAGTTTATGTCCTCCAATTTAAACATTTAACTTGGCCTTCTTTCCTCTCGAAACCCCCATAACCCTTGTTTACATTGATATGCATCCCATCCCTGTCTCACTGATTTTGTAATTCACTCAAGAAAGATTTTATTTCTTTGGCTAAAAGGCTATATAAAGCTTGGTCATCTGCAAATATCATTTTATGAAATCACCTGTGACTTTCATTTCTAGATCCAGTTTCTCCCATGGCCTTTTTAGCATTCCCTCTGCATATACATTGAAAAGCACAGGTCATAATGGACGCCTCCATCTTACTCCTCACTCTAACACTGCCCATCCTCCACCAAATGCACCTCAGTAGAATGAGATACCTGCAGGTTTTAGATAAGTCACATCCAATCCTTTTTTATTTTCTGTATGACATTCATTAATCCTACCATATATACACTATTAAATGCCTTCTTGAAATCTAAGAAATGAACAAATATGTACATTTGGTATCATACTTGCATTCTGCATGTGCATTTTACTTTCACACTGTATGCTTTTTCTTCCCCTTCTTGTCACATTTCTAAATGGGTTGGATCCTATTAATCAATCACATACATACTTAGAATTTCATTTCAGGAGACAGACTAGTTGAAAATAGAATGTGTAAGTGGATGTAATTTATCATTATTGTATAACTGGTCATTAGATGACACAATGGGTTTTCAGATTTAAAAAAAATTGATTTATGAATTCAGAAATTAAGTTTTGCAATTATTTTAAAATTTTACAAAGATTAATGGAATTAAAATACTAGATGCAGTTTTAAAAACCACAATTTGAGACGTATACATTCTTTTGCCAAATATGGATCACAATAAATATTGGGATTCATGCCAATTTGTACTAACCAGGATATGGACGCAGTACGTGCAGATGAAACCGATCAAGAAGGTGGCCACCATGCCAAAGGCTAGACCTGAATTCTTGAAGGCCAGGGGCATGGCAAGGATTCCAGTGCCGAGGCTTCCCTTGAGCAAGTGGATGAGCGTGTCCACATCACTGGGGAGAGACAATTCAATGTTAGGAGAAATATTCCACCACCTAATAGTTCTATCTTTCTCTTGATATTCTTTTCTTATGGGTTCTATGTTTTATATTTGTTAGGTTTTGCTGTGCGTGCATGAGGATATATTTTTACAAACAGGGCACATGAAAGGAAGGAAGAGTTAACATTATATGAGATACACTGAAGGAAGAGTTAACATTATATGAGATAAAAACAGTGTTTTTAATGGAAGTACAAATAGATACTCCACTCACAGCTTTTATAGGTTCCTTATGCGATGAAAATACTCGAGAATAAATAGATTCCCCCAAAACGTATTGCCTTATGCTAGGTGAGCATGCACTTAAGTGTAATAGTGTGCAATAAGTGCGGTATAGTCAATAAAGGGGCTGGTGTTCTCATCATAAAAAAGTTGATTGTGAGTTTCTTAGCTGATTCTGATATGTAAATAGGCTAGTCCAATTTTTCATGTTTATGTAAGAATTGTTATTAAACCTGATTTCCCAGAGGTATATTAGTTGTTATGTCATCTAAAGCAGAGGCTCACTTAGTTTGAATTTGAGTACAATATATCTAATCTTATATAAATAATGCTACTGGAGTAATTTCAATTCTATATCTCATTGTATGTTGTAATCACATGAACATTTAATCATAATTTTTACTTGTGGACATTATGGAAGGTGTCATTAGTATACAATATTGGTGAACTGTTGCTAAAATATCCAGGATAAAAATTAAGGAACATGACAAAAAAATTCTCATTTCTACATTCTTCAAAAAATTCATGACCTAAAATTCTTGGCCAACCCATTGTTTTGTCCCGTTATTTCCCAACGCATCTTCCCCTTTACTGTCATCTCTGATCCATGTTGTCATACACAAGGTACACCATTTCATAGAAAAACTTAATTCTATCTCCTTTCCCCAGAAAGCCTGTTGCATTATTATGGCCATTATTAATGTGACCTCTTTATATGTCCCTTCTCCATGAAGGAGGTATTTCTTCTCTCCAACATTTCCTTTCCAAACGTCCCACTCATTAAAGTCCCTTACCACAAATTTCCTTTTACAATTTACAAAACTTTATTCTTTCCTGTACATCCTGGTCAGTCGCCTCCCCTAAAACTACTATTACTTATGTACGAAAACGTATTTTATGATTTATGCCGAAAAATGAGCATATTTTTTGTACAGCTGCCACAAAATTTGATAGTCTCGGATTATTTTTTTTAAAGTACATAATTATTTTGGTATAAATATATAATATACATTTATATGTATAATGTAAATCAAGTTAGCACTAGTGAACAAAAATAAAAACACAGAAACACACAAAAAAGAAAAGAAACAGTGCGAAAGTGACCATTCTGCGAGACCCAAAGAAAGTGTCCTTTCTTTGTCTCGTATACTATATGCTGACACATATATAAGCCCTTCTTTTTCTGGAGGAATGTGGTTTGTTCACCAAAAAATCAGAATACACATATGTGTGAGTTTCATTTCTGTGTTTTTTTGTGTTGTTGTTTTGGTTCGCTAGCACTATTTCACTTATTCGGTTATGATTTTTAGGTGAAAATAATTGAATTCATACTTAGTTGGATGGTCCAATTTGCGATGCTTGAAAGGATTGTACGGTTCTCCTGGAACACCTGGATCATTAGAACCCATCTCTGCATCAACTAGTGGTTTAACTACACCATTATCATATTCAGGAATTCCACTTGTATTTCTGCCACCTTGGAATCTGAAATTATATTTCGAGAAACTATTTATCAGATGGGTACATATATAAGTTTAGATTTCAAATATTATATAGCCTTTTTTCACAGAGTCATAATTGTAATAGACCATAGGAAGATCAAACCCAACTTCTGCCAATGTTTTTCAGCTGGCATGAGTATATTTAGAGGGGATAATTTGTGATGCAAACTTTCTAATGACCTCTATTGATGAGCTGAGGTTGATAATATTCCATTTGAGAATCTTGACAACCTTGAGTTTCACCATATAATAAATGTTGTGGTAACCATTTAATAAATAACCTTCTGTCTTATGTCAATCATTAAATAACATAGTGAATGATAAGGATGAAAAAATGCAGACTACCAGATTCAACTCTCATAGTAATCAGTTTGATAGGTGAGACTAGAGCTCACCTCATCCTAAGCCAATTTATGCATGGAATTCAGTAAAGATGAAGCCACTTGGCTTAGGAAATCAGGATCTCCCTGGCTGCAGAGTAGGGTATGGTTACCGACTTAAGTGAAAGCCATGTGGCAAATTTATTTTTTAATATTCTAAACCATGCAAATTGTCAATGGAAGAACTGAGTCATTTTTTAAGCCACCTTTTAATTATCAGAGAGACACATACTTAAATAGTGAGAATATGTACAAAACTTACTTGACCAATACAACATCTGCCAAATCTGTTTTCACTCCTCGTCGTGGGTCGTATTCAGCTATTATCGGCCTCAAAACGGGAGCATCCTGTGAAAGTACGAAAGTATTCGTTAATATGCGGCAGTGTTTTCTTAAAAATCTGTAATTAAAAAAAACAATCGGTTGCAAGATATTTCCGCCGACTGCGTGCACTCGTGTTTTGGCAACGGGGACGACGGCTCCTCTGCCGCACGCATGCGCACATTATGTCGCCACTCGGATCGCCGCTCCCGTAATGCAGGACCTCCTGGGGCCTTTGGATTTCCCCAGCACTACTGAAATCTTTCCCGGCCGCTAGAAGGAATTGCCCTCGGTTTGGTTCGGCCTTCGGCACGCAAAATGTCCGAGTTGGCACCTTAAAAACGCTGCCTTAACCCCAACGATGCCCTAGTATTTTTGCGGTTTTAGTACCCTGCAAGCCACCACCAGGGTTTGTGGCAAGGGGCGAATACACATAAGACTAACTGACCTGAATAATTTTACCCTTACCGTGGTCGGACAACGTTTCCTGATCCCTTATCGTTCGTGGAAAAAACGCCATCTTAAATCTATCTGCTATGCACTTAAAATCTCTAATTTTATAGAAATGATCTATCCAACCGTAGTGCGATGGAAATAATAATTCAGATTCGACATCACTGTTTAAGAGACATTGCTCCAATTTATTCAAGAGATTTAAGCTGTAATTTAACCTTCGCTCCGTGAGTGATTCCCAGGCTAGTTGCTGTAATATTTTGGATACGCTACTAAGTTTATCATAATAACGTTATACAAATCTAGGTCCTCTACGCTGCACGCGATCCAACGCGGCAATCAATCCAACTTCGCGAGGATCTCATAATATTCCAGCAGTATATTCTAAATGAGGCCTAACCAGCGAAAGATAACTTTGCACTTTAACCTTTTCATTACATTTACCCAGTACTGCAGTACCACGTGAGACGGTTTCCCAAAAAAACAAGCAAGTGCCGTTGCTCATTTGGGTGACGCGGCGCCCGAAGGGAACATACGCCTGAGGTGGCTGTGCCACCACACTCGCATGCGGCCCTCTGACCGGAGGGCCGGCGATAGATCTTCGTGCCTTTTTTAAATTTGAGGCTTCATAAACCTTTTGCATTAACAAATTTTACCGCAGTATCCATTAGATTTTTCTTTGGATCGATCCTAATCTTCGAATTTGCATTACTCATCTGATTTTCGAGATTGGATATTTGTTTCTTCGCTGAGTGATATATTGTATGTGCTACGTCTATTGAAACTGACCACCGTCTTTCTCACGTAAGCGCCCATCATAGCAAGCAAATAGAGAAGCACTCCGTGGTGGTACCTCATGGAAAACCCCAAATTATAATCATCCGTTGAATTCGGTACCTTAATGAGTACGATCGCCGACTGAAAGGGCGACAAATGACCGAAGGTGTAGGGATGTAACTGAGTGGGCCTATCACATGTCGACAGTGGAATTGAATAGAGAAAATTATCAGCTGGATGCTTGCCGCGACTCTTGACACAGGATCACAAATGCATCAGAATGGAAATTTCCGGACAATGTTTGACCCGTTTTAAAAGCAACCAACAATATTTTCTGCGCCGGTTTGTGAGCACAGATGAAACTTGGGTCGAATACTATACCCCAGGGATAAAACAACATACAAAGTAGCGGAAACATGTTGATTCACAACCACCAAAGAAAGCAAGGGCAATACAGTCGACCTGAAAGGTGATGGCTTCAGTTCTCTGGGATGCGAAAGGGATTCTTCTGATAGAATTTCTTACCACTGGTCAAACAAATACTTGATAATATTACGCTAACCTCCTCGACCAATTACAGCAACAGATGCGCGAAAAAAGACCAGGTTTGACGAGGAAAAAGGATTATCTCTCATCGAGACAATGAATGCATGCTCACACCCAAGTGTCGTTGCCATGGCAAAAATAGGTGAACCAAGATACGAATTGTTGCTGCACCCGCCTTATTCGCCTGATTTGGCTCAGTTAGATTGTCTTCTCCAAGTTCAAAATTTTCTTCGGTGGATGGAGATTCTTTTCAAACAAAGAACTAACAGCCGAAGTAGACGGGTAGTTTCAGACCTGAAGGAATCTAATTTTTGAGATGGGATCAAGACATAGGAATATCGCTGGACCGAATGCATTGGTGTAGAGGTAGACTACATTGAAAACTAAAAACGTTTCACTGCGGTAAGTCGTTTATTTCTATTCCATGCCGAGAATTGTTCAAAATACCTTCGTATTTTATAATTATCTGCAACGGGGTATGGATTTCTGACATACTACAATGAATGTGAACGGAAAACTGTTCATTCCTCCGGGGGGAAAAATAGGTTTTTATTTTGGATGTTTTACATATTTCTTGATGACGCAGGTGGAGACACATTGCCTTCGAGTTATGAAGTTGGGCTGCTAGTTGAAAATGAAGACGACGCCAAGGATTGAGTTTCGGCGGAAGCGCGCTCCCGGAGCTCGGCGCGGTACACTTAGTTCCGCAATGGACATGGCAGCAATCTCGGCTGCGAGACAGCATTCGGCTCGCCTAGTGTCCTCTCCCACCCACACTCCCTCCCCAATCTCTTTCACTTACCGCCCACCAATTCGTAACGTCCCTCGTTAACTTATGATTTGCTAATCAATTTCACTTTCTCATCCAACGCACGACTCGACGATTCTTCGCAGATGTTTCGCGCCCCCCTCCCACCCCCCTTCCCCACTCCCCCACACCTCCTCCCCACCTCCCTCTTCCCCCCACTCCCCATCCGCCTGGATCCCAATCCCTCCCGACTAACTCCCTCTATTGACTCAGCCTTCAAAGTCAATTGAAAGAGACGTGCTTCGGCGTCTCGGGGTCGATTTGCTGCTGCTCTCTATGACTTTGCTAATTCAATCCGTTCGCCTCGATGAACACGCAGACTTTCCTCCGAACCCTCTCTCTGTGTGACTTTGGAGGTACACGGGAGAGGGGTCCGGATTTCGATTGGGAATCGGAGTCGCTCGGATGAGGAGGTGGCTATCTCTTTTGCTCACGCCGTGATTTCAATAATATGGCACTTCACGTTTTGAATTTAATCGACGAGTCTAGAGAAAGAGAGTGTTCAAAGATAATCAACAGATTTGTCGAAAAATTAGCATCAAAATTCGCGCAAAATTATTGGACGGACAAACAAGCAGTAATACCTCCTTCATCTGAAAACAAATGACTTGGATTATTTGTGCTTTGGGAAATAAATTAATCTGAATAAATTAGGCAAGATTGAGCAATTAAAACGTTTGCTATCACCCCGTTAAATTGAGTTAATTAATAAGATCGACAGATTTCCGAATGATTTGAATTTTTTCCTAAGCACTGGCGGGGTGGAAGCATGCGTGCGGAAACTGCCTTTCTGCGGTACGACTTCGATATTCAACATGTTGAGGGGCGTGGTTTCGTTCTCGCCTCTGCATTAGCCTTCCTGAGAAAGAACAACACACTCAGTCTCAGCGCTCTGAATGGCTGACAGTTTTCCGATAGGTTTTGTAGCAATAGCCCCCATATAGACATCCTTCGACACCTGATTCCAATTCTCTGCTATCGTTCGACCACCTGACGGCGGTCAGTGCGGAGCATGAGCGGAGGTCGTTTGCGCCATTAGGGATGGACAGGAAAGTTGGAGAGAAACCCGGCGTCGGCATTAGCCTACTCTTAACGAAATTCGCCAAGGGGTCCGCAGTTTAACGTTCCATCCGACGGACGGCGCACTCACTCAAAGTGCCCACCACAAAGGGCCTCAGATAGGGATCGGGATACCACTGAAACATATCCGCCACTTCTGGAATTCGAACCCGGGCCCTCTGGGTGGGTAGCCAGTACGCTGGCCGCGGCAACATCCCGATCCCCTTCGTCATTGGATACGTCACTTCAAAATTCTCTCCCAATCGGAAGTTAATACGCCGTTTAATCGCTCCTGTGTCGATTGTACATATTTCTTGACTCCACTAAAATATCCCTTCAATGAATTTGACGGAGAAAGTCATCAAAATTTCCCTTGCGTTTCAATCTGGACGGTCGGGGATCCCCATTTCAACTCGTCTTTTTGCCGAGGAAACTTTCTGCGTCTCCCGCGTGTCCATCGCTCCCAGGAATACTACAATTACCATGTTGACGACGGCTTAGAAATTTTCATGAAATTCAAAGCTTAAATTCGGGTGCTGTCCAGAAATTAAACTTCCTTTTCGTGTAGCGTGAGAATAAGCGGAGGGAGTCTAATGGTTGCCGACCAGACCAGACTCCTTATTGTTTGGGCAGTTGCCCTTCATTTTCAATGCTGCTTCGGTGCAGCAACATTGCCGTTGCTGTATATATACATACACAAATGATTGCATTCTTTTCCTCGTAAAATTTAATTAGAAGTATTGTCGACCGTAGTTTCAACACTTTTGTTTTGAAAAAAAATAAGTTAGTTTCTTCATTTAATGGGAAATATTTAAAACTGATATAAGTTTAAATACTTTTGGATTGAATGAAGGTTCCTGTTTTTGGAATAATGGATTCGGAAAGTATGAGTTTGCCGGTCTGATATTTCTAAAGTATTCCACGCATATTGAAATTCACCTTTTAATGAATAAATGCAGAAACGGAACCCTCGCATGTGTACGCCTGATAATTATTATTGTTATTGATATTCTTGATGGACACAAGCTGTACGAGTACATGGGTACATTTCTTAGCCTCTCCTGACAAGGCAAAATCTGACAACAAGAAACTTATTCAATTCTGTACAAGTTCCATCGCCCTTCATTCTGCACAACGTTTTCTCTTCCTTAGAATTTCTCTTATAAATCCTCCCTCCTCCCCCACCATATCCAGCACTTTCTCGTTTGTTTTCCTTTTTGTTTTATTTCACCTTCTCCATCCTTCTCCACACCCACATAAGTCTCCAATCATCTTACGCCTATCATCTTGCTTCAACGACCATGTTTCCGCGCAGTACCAAGCTACCCTAACCTATCAAACCAACCGTCGGCTTGATAACTATGTTTTTATATAGTTGTTGGAGAAAGTATAATAATATGTGAATTGGATTTTACGACGATTGAAAATTAGAAGTTGATTTCATAGCGAATGTGGCCCGCAATGCCCATCCCATCCACAAAGATGAGCAAATAATGGAGGGAAGGGCAGGAAAATGGAAGACATCCGGCAGAGCGGCCGATTCGGGTTCAGTATGAGCAAGGGAGAGGAGGTCAAGGATCGATCCCATGTAGGATTGCGTTTAAGAATCGTGATTAACGTAGATACGCCCAACCAAACCTTTGGATGTGGCATTCGTGGAATTGGATGAAGCCTTTTACGACAGGTTTTGGAGTGGAAAAAAACGTTAGAATGACTTGAAACACTGGAAATTGATCGTAGCGGGAAAAAATAATCGAAAAACCTCACCTAAACCAAATCTTCACCACTAATAAAGAAGCGAGCGTTGAACAAGATATGGGACAAGGATGCGACCTCTCGTCATCCCTATTCAACATATTTAGGCGAGGCAATAAAATAATCACCAGGAACGGGGTCGCCAAATGAATCACGGAGAGCGCTGTCGTCATCATCGTCACAATGGGTTATCACTCCAAGAATGGTAATCACAGCAACTCTCCGATCTACATCCTGCCAGCCTCTTTATTTCTTCGCAGTTCCTTGCACCGAAATCTTCCAACGTCCCCTCTCGTGATTCTTTCTTGGCCTTCCACTGTGTGCTTTCTCTAATAGGTTCCCTGGATGACAACGGTCTTCAATTAACCCTCTTGCCTCAGGACTGGTCCAGTTAACCTCCTTCTTTGTGCCCTCCACAGATACCTTTTTCTCATAATCTCCCTTCACTCACTCTTCGAAGTCCTTAATTTGCAATTTAGTCTCATCGATTTTATTTTCACTGCTCTTCCGCATGGGCATATTTCTATCACTATTGGTCTGCATTTCTCTCCTGAAAATATGAAGAGATTAAGATAATTTGTTTCTCGGATGGCATCTTACTAACCAATTGGAGAACCAAACGACTCGAGTGCTCCTTGAGAGGCAATGGATGTATCGGGAATGCAATAGAGGCGTGCAATGGAGAGTTTTCCTCGTGGACGCCCCGAGGAGCAGGTGCTTACCTAGTTCAAGAAAGGCGCAGGGGGAAAGGCTATCAGGACGCACCAGGAAGTGAAGATCGGATTTTTGGGAAGAGCTGAGTGCAGTTGTCGACGAATACTCGGGTTGAAAGATAACGAATGAATAGAAGTAATCCTTAGGAGTACTCGAGAGTACTCACGAATGAGATCGTTTACTTTTTCGATGTGGGGGTCATCAGTAGGCTGTAAAAATACGAATTGTAATGATTTTAAAGAGAAGGCTACGGGTTCAATTAAACCATTTCGACGAAGATTTTGTCCATTGTTTTTGAGTTCTTCATGAATATTGAAGAATTTGATAGATGGGGAAAAGTTAAGCAAGCGATGAAGGTGAAGGAATAGGACTGGGATGTTGGATGAAAATGAAAGAAGCATGAAGTATTGGAGAGGGGCTTATTGTAGTGTCGGATGTCAGATTGTTTTGGTAGAAGAGGCATGTAAATATATCATTGTACCGTTATCTAGGCTGTGTCCATCCAAAAACCTACCTTTACCGATGGATTATCAGTATTAAGAGCAATCATAACTCTGCATCACTATATACCAATATCAGTAATTTGAGGCATATTGTATTGATCAGTACTATCAATAATGTCTCGTAAATTGTTGATTGATACTCGCTTCCGCGGTCACTTTTCAGGATTGTCGCGAGGGAGGACTCTAATGCTGCGTTACTTGCCTCTGGTATGTGTGGCTCAACTCTTTCATGCACGCGCCCCGCATCGCCTTTGTTCTCCCTTCCAGCCATTCATCCCCGATCTCAGTGCAACGCCCACATTCGGATTGGGGAGGGGGGGTTCGGAGGGGGAGCCACGTGCAAATCCCGGCCCCCCGGGCGATCGCCGTGAATGGATTACTCCCGGCCGGCGACTCCCCCCGCGGGGAATGAGGTGAGCGGCGTGCGGGCGATGGGACGGAAGAATTAATGGAAGCCGCGACCCCGCCCTCCCCCTGGGCCTTGGATTTCCTCGTCGGGTGGGCATTAATTGTCTAAAACTGACTCCTCTTGCAGTGGGAAGAGCTCTCGAAAGATCCCGAGGCTGTCGCCTCCTTTTGGCGTGTGCTTCATTGATATACGAAAACATTTTGTATTTTTTTTGTGTTTTTATATACTTCTTTTGTACCCTACAAGCCACCGCGGTGGTGTGTGGCAGGTGGTGAATGCACACCAGACTAATTTTGACGCGAATATTTTTCCTACTACCCCAGTCGGACATTGTTATTCTTATCCCTTATCGTTCGTGGAAAGAATGACATTAAATCTATCTTTTCTACAGTGAGTGATTCCCAGGCTAGCTGCTCTAATATTTTGGATACGCTGCTAAGTTTATCATGACAACGTTTTACAAATCTAGCTCCTCCACGCCTCACACGATCTAATCTACCAATCAATCCAACTTCATGAGGATTCCATATGCTGACAGAATATTCTGAATGAGGCCTAACGAGGGAAATATAACATTGCTCTTTAAACTTTACGTCACTTTTGCCTAGTGCTCTGAATTGGTCACATTTTCCCAATTCTCCTCATCCCCCTCGTGGTAATGATAATAGGTAATTACTCATATTGTGAATGGCAGTATTATGACGCCAAAGAATATATTATTTAAGCAGCTGACGTTTCATACTCCAAGCATTTCGAGGCCTAATGACAAAAATTTAAGGAATCATCGTGAGAATCTTGCCTGGTTAACTGGCAAGGTCGAGGCCTCTGCTTGCATAAGTTTTAACTGACGTTTTAAGTGAACTTCTGGCAGCAGAAGCTAATTCATATTCCTTTAATACCTTGCATGCTTTCAGGACTAATTTCCTCCTTAGATATGACTAGATCATTTAGCATTGTTATGGGTCAATAAAATCATTTTTCTTCCGTCCAAGTGTAACTTTATATGCATATCGGCCTTATCAAACTGTCTCTCTTTTCTCTTGGTAGTATCTGCTGTAAACGTAAATAGTACGAGGCCCTAGCGACTACATTTCAAGTCTATTCGATAGGACAACGACCCGCTGAAAATGGACATGCGTTACCAACACAGATGGGATGCAGGCGGGACGTCTGTCTCCATGGCGATGCCGTTGGATAACACTTTGATGCCCGCCCGACGAACGTGATCCGTGCGATTTGCAACAAGACCACGAATGAACTGAAGCGTGCTCACCAACTGAATCCTCACGAGCCATTGCATCTCAGACAGGTAATTTCAATGATCGCCGAGAGACATTTTGAGCGAGGGGTCAAAAAACCCAGCACCAAGAACGACGTCTCATCTGAGGAAGTCTTTCCTTCTCAGAATTTCATTTGGTGCCCAACTTAACATTGAGAGAGAGAGATATAACATTTACAGAAGGGAAATAACGGTGAATTCCGGTTCCAAAAACGATGAAAATAAATTTTATTGTTTTATTATATGGTCTTTCTTCTCTCAAATATGCCCCTGGCGCGTCTATTACTGATCACAGTACCGTCTCGCCAAGTACTCCAGCTCGATTCCTTTCTCTCCCACTTCCTCGATGTATGTACGCATCAATATCACGGTTACCTTCTCCGGTAAAAATGAAGAGGCCGTGAAAATTAAAGATGTTACTGCTCATTTTGTTTGAAAAAACTTCTGTTGCCATTAATTTCAATTACATTCTAGATCTCGCAGTGAATGCAAAAAGTACTTTCACAGGCCAATGACGCTCGAATGACCCAACAGTTGAAAAATATCCCATCTGCTAACGATGAAAATAAAACCATTGCGGAGCTAGAGGAGCCAGATTTGTACAACGTTGATATGATAAACTGAGTAGCGTATTAAAATTATTAAGAGGAGCTAGGCTGGGAATCACTCACGGAGCGAAGGTTAAATTACAGATTGCATAAATTGGAAGGATGTCTCTTTATCGACGATGTTGAAAATGTATTATTATCCCCGTCGTACTACGGTAGGAGAGATCACGTTAGTAAAATTATGAGAGATCAAGTGTAGAAGAGATGGATTTTAGATGTCATTTTTCCCACCAACGATAAAGAATCAGAATGACGTAATTCGAAAGCGCTAGGCGGGGATAATATTTTGTGTCAAAAGTAGTCTGGTGCGTAATCATTCCCTGCCACACACCCTAGACTTGCAGGGCGCCATGTATGTATGGATGAATGCGTTCAGGGGTCTTTTAACCTCATTTTCAGTAACCTTATTACCTTTTCAGTCCGCATAACTTGAATGCCAAAATTTCTACGAGATTTCAATGTCTGTTTCTTCTTTGTTCTATGCTTTATTGTTTGCCCCTTTTCGTGGACGTCGTGCGCTATTGTGGGTCCGACCCAAGAAGATGCGATAGGAACGGAGTCATCATTACCACTCCCGTCTTCTCGTGCCTCTTACGAAGACGGTCGAGTGCATTGTTCGCTCCATTCATCGTGCATCCCCCAGCCCCCGTCCGATTTCGCCAGAGGGGCTAATTTTATAGCTTGCGATCCCGCCGTAATCACCTGCTTCCAATTATTTGGACTTTGTCTCATTCGGCAGTCTTCTCTTTTTTACTGAGCACGTTGACTTTCGCTGAGTAACGGACGCCCATGTCAATGCGATGTTAGTATTCCTTTGCTACTCCCTCGGAACCAGGTTCCACTGGAGCCATGGAGTGCATTGAGAAGTGTTAATAGATGGGTTTGGTGGTCGTGTTTTATTAACTTTTTTAGTAGGAGTGCTTTTTTTAATTTTTGTAATTCTTTATTTTATATATTATTATTATTTTATTATGTAATGGTTTTCCTTTTTAGCTTTTATTATTTATTTATTTTTTACAACTTCTGTTATTTTTGTTTTTTTTTAATTGTTGTTTAAAATATTAAATAATATAATCCTTATTAATATATATATATATTTTTTTTTTTCATTTATAAACAAGTTGGGAGTAAGGAAGGTAGTTAACGGGCGATGCGTGTGTATTGGATGAGGTTAAAAGGGTCAGCGGATCAGGTAGGGTTTGTTGGAATAAGGTGAAGTGGTAGGTTGAGGAAGTTTAGGAGCTTTTTTTTTGGAAGGGAGCTGATTTAAGGAACTGTTGGGGATATCTAGTTTTTCCCATTGGAAGGGTGGAGGGCCATAGGGAGGAAATTAGGGGATTTTTGGAATGAGGGAGAAATCTTCTATCACTATGTAATGCTTTTAATATGAGGTTATATACGGAATGAATATGGAGTTCTTTTTGAACCTCCCATTTCATTATCCTTTAGCTAAATCTTTCCCCGTTACCCGATAGGAAACTTTTCCTTATGCTTGATAAGAAATTAGATTTCGGTTCAGTGCATTAGTATCCCATTGAGTGTCATCGACGTCCTTTGTTAATGCATTGTCCTAGTTTGCGACTTAATAGCCCGAGGAAACAGTTGAGAAAGCAATTCCTCAATTAGATACAATGAAAGTCTAAAAAAAATAGCCTAATTGCAAAACGAGAATCAATTCAGTGGCATTAGGCTCAAAAACCTTGCGAAATACCGTCCAAAGGAATTATAAAAAAAACATCCGTACATTTTACTTTAATGTAATGTCGCACCATCGGTTTCATCACATTTGTGACATAAGCATGTGCCTGGGGGTGCCTGTCATACGTAATGAAACCGGTCGTGCCGCCTTAAAAGATTGGTGAAATATACAAAGTTTTTCCTTATTCCTCAAGGCCAGACGGATTGATATCTGCCTTGATGGATGAGAAGGAAACGCGGGTCTGAGCGGTATTTATACACATCCAAGTAAAGATGATATAAGAAGTATACAGGAAAAACATTTCGAAGAACTCTTGAAGTTTGAAAACTCTAAAAAGGCAACTTAAACAGAGAATCAAATGTAGGTAGGGAAAGTGCATCTAAATAAATAAAATTCACATTTAGGTGATCAGGAAAAAGCGATTGGATCTGATCGAATGTCTATAGAACTGTGGGCTTACATTTATTTTGGAGGAGTGATAGAATGGTTCAATAATTGAAGTAATATGATTAAGAAAGAGTGCTAAGTACCCAGTGGCTGGAGGAAAATTATTATAATTCATGCATTCAAATCAAAAGGAGATAATTCAACGCATAAATAAAAATATATCGAGTGATTAAAGGGATGACGAATGCACGAAACCTTCGGAAAGGGTATTAGAAAGGAGATAAAGGGAACGGACCAGAGGACCCAAATAGACAAAAAAACAATTTGGACTAGTACCAAATCTAAGTGCTATGGATTCAATCTTCACCTTGAGAATTCTGACGGAAAATTGCAGCGAAGGGAAGGAAAGATCAAACCGAAAAGCAATTCGCGAAACTATGCGATAAGTCTCGAGTCCTATTAAGGCTCCGCGGTCTCAGCTTTTCAGCCTGTTGAAAGACGTCCTCATGGACTTTATTCACGGTGAGGCCCTAGTTGCTGTTAGTAGACAGCCTAAGTCAATGACTGGTCGAATAGGCCGAAAAACAACTCACCATGACAACGATGAGAGATCGCTAAATAATGAGCTGAGAGTAAATTGCGCACGCTGCATTGCAATTTTTTTATGGGAAGAAATAATAGCGGAGCGACACTAAAATATCGAGGCTCAATCCTCGCCTAATGTACCGAGAGTAGTTAAAATACATGGGGTCAGCCGTCCAAAAGGATGGAAGAATAATGGACGAGAGTATTTTAGTAGATTTTGATTGACTGGAATGGCGACAAGTCAAAGAGTATCTGTGAAAGAAGGTGGCCTTGAAACTAAAAATTAAAATCAATGGGAGTTTAAACACTGGTCCTATCGTTCAGATACTGAATGTTTGGTGACAAAGAATAGCCTTGAGCAGAACTGCAACCAATGGTGCAACACATTTAGGTAATTGCAGTATAAATATACCAACTGCTTGCTGATAAATGACATTCATTCAGTTGCCTTGATTACAGATGATCTTATTGCATTTGTATACACGAATTGTTAAATAAAATTTAGAGCTTGTTTATTGCACAGATAAAATTGCATATTATTTTTATTTTAAGTTAACATATATGAATAATATTTTAAATCTCAAAAGTTGGATAATTCAGCTACCATTATTTATAACGCCACGATTGCATGCTGTAGAAAATATAATTTCAGTTAGTTTTCAATGTGTGTTAATGATGCCAATTAAAACTAACATATCTAGTATATCTCAGGAATCAAACAGGTTACTCTTTAATTGGTAACCATATATTTTGCTAAATATATGAGTGCAAATATTGTAAGCAAGGCAATAGTCTATAATCTGAATAACCCACCATAACTTGTATATTTCATACTATATTACTTTATTTTGTATTTTAATATAACGCATCCATCTGTAAATTTTTATTGTATTATAAATAATGCAGGGGAACTAAAGCGAAAGCAGAAACCTTCTTATAACATGTACCCTTTACGTCTGTAACAAGGAATAAACAAGGAAGGTTTTGAAGGAGGAGGCAATGCTTCTTTTCAAGTTCTTCCTTTTTTTTAATCAAAAGGTCCGTCACCCAAAGAAACACGTAAAATGAAAACGTATGGATTGATGTGTGGGATTCCGAGAATTGACAGGAGGAGAGAGAAAGACGGAAGGCTTCGTGGAATACTTCGCCGAAAACGCACCACCAATGAGTGAGAGAGAGGGTAAGAGAGAGAGTCTTGCCTTCCTTTGGTCACGTGGAGCGTCGCGAGGGTTGAGGAGGGCGGACTCGAGGGAAAAGTGCCGAAGCAGACCAAAGACAAAGCGGAAGGATCGAGTCAAATAGAGAAGACCGCCAAAAAATAGGCCGAACTCCCCCCCCCCCAATTAAGGAAAGGGACAGTGATGTGAGTGGACAGAAGAAGGCGACGTGGGTCAGCGCGGTGTCCATTTGCGTACCGGAGACAGAGCCCAAACTTCGAGAGTGAGTGGAGCGGTTTGCCTGGAGCTTTCCTGATTGCTATGCAACGGATCGAGCAACAATGCCGCTAAGGTCACTCGGCTTAAGGAGAATGATTGTCGGAACGATCTTTTTAATTTTTGCGTGATACGAGCGGAAATTATGTACGGAACTGGTTTTATTCCACGCCATCATATTGTTGGGTGTATGGTAGCCGCGGTTAAATTAAACGGCGGAAAATTTGACGAAGGTGTCTCTATTATCGAGATAAAAATGCGACTGTCCTGAGGAGAGCAATATTGTAAGACCGGACTGGAAGAATTTTTCCAAAACTGAAGCTCTCCAACAATTCTAGTTACCCTACATTGAGTGCTTCTCGCAAAGGGATGCAAATAATCAGCAGTTACAAGTTGCAATAAAACGGTGGTCGCTTATCCGTAAAACGTGGGAAATACATTGAATTTCATAGTAAAGTTATTTCGGTTAAATGTTAGTTAAAAGTTAGTTTCAAAGCATAGGTGACATCAGGTGCATCATCCATTTTATAACCTTAGCCTGGTGAATTCAGTATAGGTTGGAGAAATGTGGAAATATTATTAAATGGGCAAGAAAATTTTAGTACAAGTTCCAGTCATCTGCTCTCTAAAATCAAGGTTATTTATGACGTATGTTAATAGATGTCGAAATAATAAAATACTTAATTGAGAACACGAGTACCTTATTAGATATTTCGTTCAAAGGTAGGTCAAGGATCACAGATATACCCCTAACCCCTTAGGATCGCAATATTTTTTGTGTTAACGTAGAATAAACTTAAAATATTTTTTCCTCTCTCAGAGTTACGGTTTGATGGGAATTTAAAAATCGACCGTTTGAATTCCCTTATCAAAAATCGATTTTTTTGGGGGTTAAAATATATCGATTCGATATTGTCGTTATTAAAGCAAGATGAAATTGATGTTTTATTGTTATTTTATTTATATTGTGTTCGGTGTTTTTAACGTGTGCAGTAATATTGCCCGCGTGTGGATGAGTTGATCACAAAAATGTCGTACTGTTGCACTGATCTTATTGAGTGCTTCGGAGTGAAATATTGACTAATATTTCGTTTAATTCCGTGGCGAAAAATGTAGATCCCTTATTCGTTAATTTAGACCTCTATAATCGTCTAATGTTCAACAATTCCTGTATAAAAAATAACCATTTTCTATCTTTTTTCCGGCTTTATAATTTCTAAACCTTTTAGCGGTTTCCGTATTCTCTAAGAGCTCCGTCGCTTCATCATCCTATTTTTAATCACAACGTTTCATTCTCTGAGAATTGCCTTAAACCAGATTCTCAAACATATTTGTATTAGGTCTGTCCCAAAAGTAGAATGACTTATTTTTTCCCCGCCTAGACGGACGGACGGACAGCGATTTCTCTGGCTGGGTCCGAGGGAGGGGAATTTTAGGAAAGCTGGAGGCCGGTGGCAGTTGGCTCCCAGCCTTTGAGAAGTGTCGATCTCATTCGCTTGCGAAACCTTTGTAACGTGACTTCGTTACGCTCCGTCACGAACCGGTTATTGGAACAGCGCTACGCCATCAATTTTTGCGTGAACCTGGGCAAAAAGAGGCTCCTTACATGCTCAAGGCGGATTATGGTGATAACGCAATGTATAAATCGAGCGTTTTCGAGCGGAATAAGTTGTTTTAGGAGGATAGAGAAGATATTGAATACGCCAAATGTTCAAGATGAACTTCGACCTCAAAAAGTGACGAAAATCTTGTAAGAGTTTAAGGCTTTCTTGGACAGAGATCGCAGATTAAGTGTTCGCATAGTTTCTGATGAGCTTGGCATCCCTAAAAGTGATGTGCATCGACTTGTGACCAAAAACATGGGCATGAGAAAGGTGTGTGTGAAGTTGGTACAGCTAATGCTCTTGAATAACCCAAAGGAATCTCGCACGTGAATCTGTGAAGAACTTCTCGACCATGTGAGTGAGGATCCAAATTTTTTAGACAACGCCGCAATAGTCTTATTTCACTTCCCCCGCCTTAAATCCGAGCTAAAAGGACGTTAACACAACTCGGTGGAAGCGTTACAACAGGTCGTGACGTGGGAGCTCAGCAGCATTCCGGACGTTGCCTTCTAGAAGGCGTGGAAACCCGCTGGCAGCGGTGTTTGTTGACGCTCAAGGATTCTACTTCAAAGTTTTTGAGTGAATATATAAATTTTAGCGATAAATTTTTTTAATCGACTCAATCCTCATACTTTTGGGACATACCTTGTAAGAAAACCTAATCTCCAAGACTAATTTATTATTCCTATAACTATTCCGCCGGAATATATTTTCTTTGGAAGCAACGTTGTTGGATAATTGAGGTAATGTTTTGTTTTATTTTATTATTATTATTATTATTTTTTATGGTAAAAATTATGCAGTGTAGAGTGAGGATATCCGAGGGGTTTTCAAAGTCTAGGCGGTAATGCCCTTCTGAAAAATCCCCCCCTTAATGCCATCGACCGATCTACACACAGAGATCCACCACAGTCATGAATCCCCTTTCAAATCGTCGTTTGGCGTTGCTTCGTGCTTGTCACTTCATTCTAGGCGAAAACTTTCCCGGCTTCACAATTCTCAATGAAAATGTCGTTCCTTTCATGAAATGCGAAGATGGGGGTTCATCAATCGACCGGTCGAGAGAGACAGCAACGGAGAGATTTTCCGACTGAAGGGTCGTCGAAATGCGAGCATTCGGATCTCTCTTCCCCGCGAGAGAACGGTGACAGTGGACGTGAGTGGGAGCCGCTCTCCCCTCCCTCTCCTTCCCTCTCTCTCATGTACTTGGCCGACGCGTGTGATGCACCCCCGGTGGCGTTTTGATTGCGGGTGATTGAGCGGAGATCCTCGTTGCGCAACCGACGAAGGAAGGGAGAAGGAGGCCCCCCCCATCCCCCTTTGGGAACCGGATTGCCGGTCGTCGCACACCGACACATGGAGAGGAATGCGAAGGGTCGCTCGATGAGTGGGCTACAAAGGAGAGAGGTCGCCGGGGGGGACATTTTGCGAAACATTGCCACCCCCCCCCCCCCCTTTCTCCGCTCGACGGGCGCGCGGTGGTCCACTTCTCGCCGTCCGCTCCAATCCACTCGGTCGCCGAGGGTTGAATCGAGGCGGAAGTGCTTCTCTTTTGTGAGGGCCATGGGAGAGGGAGGGCGATGGCCAAAGCCACTCTCTGTCTCGCGAAGAAGAGACAGCATCAACTGCAAAATAGTGCTCGTAAATCTTATAAGGCTCCACGCACAAGTTTTCTAGATCTTACGCTGGTGAATAGCATCCTTTTTATATGCATAGGGTGTAGATGTGGTTGGGATGAGGATTCTTTGTGGAAGAAGGGATCTCTGGGAGAAGGATGAGTCGGCGTTTGCATCGTGGATGGTTGCAGTTGGTTGATGGCAAGTTCCCGGAGAAAGAGGAAGGGGGTGGTAGCAATTAAAGGCGTCGTTGATTTCGCAATGTTGCTTCGGTTCGGGGGTGGCGGGAAAGGCATTTATGGACACTTTAGGAGGTCTGACGTCAATGTATCAATTTTAATGAATGAGTAGAGTTCTTTTACCATTAATCTAATTTTAAGGGTACCAGGGAAAGTAATAATCGAATTAAATTCTGAAAATTTACCGCTTTTCCTGCAACTTCTAATCGGCCTCCTGTGTAGGCGAACAAACAAATCCTCTCCCTGTGTTTGCATTAACAGCCATCGTCATTCCAGCATATCCCATGCCTTCACCGGTTATCACTTCTCATCACACACACCCTTCCATCATCAAACTTTCAATATGTTTGTATATCCCCTCCCACAGTGGAATCTCTCCCGTAAAGTACAGGGTGCGTTAGGGCGAATGGAAGACAGTTTTGAATGGCCCAATATTTAAGAAAAGGGACCGTAAAAACTACAAACTACTCTATTGAATGTAGCATACAAATGTTTCACCAGTATTCTCCTGAAACGAATAAATTTCTCTACTTTTATGCTTAAGACATTCCTGAAGAATATAAATGTGGCTTTCGATCTGGATGAAGCATCATTGATCAGATATTCTCAGAAAGGCAAATATTTATCTATTTATTTATATATACCCTGAAAGCCACCACCAGGGTGCGTGACAGGATGTGGATACACACCAGAATAGTTTTACCCGAGCATGACCCTACCGCGGTCGAACAATGTTATAATGATCCCCTATCGTTCGTGGAAAAAATGACATCTTAAATCTATCTGTTCTACACTTGATCCATCTAATTTTACTAGTATGAGCTCTTCTACCGTGGTACTCGTACAATGGGGGTAATAATACATTTTCAACATCACTGCTAAAGAGACCTCCTTCCAATTTATTCAAGAGCTTCAATCTGTAATTTAACCTTCGCTCCGTGAGTGATTCCCAGCCTAGCTGCTCTAATATTTTGGATACGCGGCCATGTTTATCATAACTACGTCATACAAATTCAGCTCCTCTACTCTGCACGTGATCCAATGCGGCAATTAATCCAACTTCGTGAGGATCCCATAAACTTCATACATATACCCATCTCCTGGATGAAACGATTTTATCTAGTTTAATAAGTACATTTCAAGTAGCAATTTAAGTTTATGTGCCATTGATTATTGCGGTTATTTGTTTCACTTTTGCCACGGTATTTCATTTAGGAGCTTATATCGAAATGTATATTTTGGAATTATTTTGGGCATTTAGGCATATAGAATTGATTATAGAATATGATTATATGATAAATGAGGAGGCATTCAAAGAAATCGAAGTAAATATTAATAGCGATATTCCGAAGATAGAATTTCCTCCTACCCCTAATATTTCATTTTTTATTTAAATGTTAATCAGGATTTATAATCGTAATTTAATCCCTAGCACACACCCAAGTGGTGGCTGGCAAGGCACTAAAAATACTAAATGAATGTTCATGCTTAACTTAGGTTATATCGTTTTATTTCCCCAGGACTAATTTCATTGATTATTTTCATTTGCTTAAAATATGATGGATTTGTGATGCATCTTATGAAATACAGGTATGCCATTTACGCCATACTTAATAAATACCTGTATGTCATTCACGGTTAATAGGTACACGGTAAGAGAAAATCATTATTTTGAAATGCATGTTACCTAAATTAATGGTCCATATTGTTTCAGAATTATACATTTTTTCCGTTCCGAAAGAAAAAAAGTTAACACCCTACCTGTACACTGAGGTAGTGTATCCGTATTACACGTGTATACGAAGGGTGTATTGTCATCACTTTTTTTTTTAATATTTCTCAATTTCTTTCCGGAATTTCTTACGTCTCCAAACAATTTCCAACTCCTGTGATCACTACCTTTTTCCTAATTGTAACCACTGCCTATAACTAGTGCAGACCATTTCGCGGCAGGTTAATGAATATCTCTGTAAAATACCCCTCCATCGCTCTCCTGGCCCCGATGTTATTATTTCTATGTATGTACCTACGTACCTGTGCTTCCTCCCGCTCATTATCTTAATTCTGCCACTTAATTGCTACTCTTCTATTGGAAACTCTACATTGGCCATCTTCCAAACACAAGCTTAAAACAGATTTGAAGTTCATTCATAACACTATTAACACTGCCACTTACAGCCCTAAATGGTTTCCTCTGTTTAGGTACAGAATACCACCTCGACTCACCCGCAGCCACTCCTTAATGTATACGCTCCGATATCACTCTTCAGACGCTCGCCTTCTATCCGCCTCTCTTCCCTCCTCAATGCACTTCCTGGCAACATTCATCCGGTTTCTCTAGCCTCAAGCACGCTCACCACCCAAGCTCTATCTCATATCTCGGGAAAGATATTAAAACCCTTTTAATTGCCTGTTTACCTCGATATTTGGTACCATTATTCTTGCTTGAATTGATACGACTCTGATTCCGTATTTTCTTGTATGCGCCACTATAAATTGGCAATATTGCTGTAGGTGGACTATTTTCTAAAGTATATTAAATAAAATAACGAGATTTTTGATTGAAATGGAAGAGAGAACCACGTCACATCCATATTGATACCAAATTAAAGGCTTAATTCATTAAGCTTTTAATAGTCAGTCGGACCAAGTTATCATGATCCCTCAACGTTCGTGGAAAAAATGATATCTTAAATCTATCTGTTATACACTTAATCTCTCTTAATTTTATTTACGTGATCTCTCCTACCGTAGTGCGATGGGGCTAATAATACAATGCCAACATCATTGCTAGGGAGACGTCCTTCCAATTCATTCAAGGGATTTCATCTGACCACCCCCTTGTCATACCCTCTGCCACAGGGGGTGGTTTGCAGGGTATGTATAAATAAAAAAATCTGTAATTTAACCTTCGCTCCATAAGTGATTCCCAGCCCAGCTCCTCTAATATTTTAAAATTATATTTTGGATACGCGGCTAGGTTTATGATAACAACATTTTACCAATCTAGCTACTCTACGCTGCACGCATACCGTACTTAACGGACAAAACGAAGATTCGGCAACCAGTTGAGCCATGTAATCTCCAGTTTGCCGGTAACGGTGCGAAAACTCGTTTTCCTTTATTCTTTCAATAGTGCATACACAATGTTTTTCATTTAATGGATATTCGACCGCATTAGGCACGTTGTGATGGAACTGAGCGCAACCGCTTCCAGAGATGACTTTCTCCAGACGTTGAATGCGGGGAACCGCGATGACCATTTATTTGGTCATCCACTGCCTAAGAAGGTGCGACGCCGTTTCAGGCGTGTGTGCGCGCAACGAAACGGACGCCGAGCACCGCACGTGGTGTCTGTCCTCTCGTCGCAAGGATGAGGCGACGGAGGGTAGGAGGAGAGCGCCACGCGGGCGGACGGACTACTCGACCCCCGAGGGCCCGGCGGGGGTCCTTCATCTGCGATCGTGGCGCGGCGCCGCCCCGCCCCGCGACGGAGAGGAGACAAAAGGGAGCCCCAGAGAGGCAGGCGAGGGTCGGGAGGAGGGGGCGGGCGCGGATTGGAGGGGCGGCAGCCAAGGAACTCTGCCGGTAGTTTTCCTCCCGACACCGCCATCTGTCGGAATAAATGTGCAACAGAGGCTGAAGCGACGTGGTGTGGGGAGCCGCGGCGGGTTGGGAGAGGAGACCCGGGACCACCCGCCCCCCTACTCCCCTCCCACCCTGGCCCCGCGGGGGGGAGGGAGGGGTGTGGCACCTGGAGGATCGTCTTGGCCGAATGTGAGCGGCGTGAGTTCGATTCCTTGGATTCCCGCTGCACCTCCACTCACCTCTCCTCGACACCCTGTCGCACTTGTAATAATAATAATACTATGATAGATAGATATTTAGTACCCTCCAAGCCACCGCTAGGGTGTTTGGCAAGGGGTGAATGAATACACACCAGACTAATTTTGACCCGAATATTTTTACCCCTACCGCGGTCGGACAATGTTATTCTGATCCCTTATCGTTCGTGGTAAAAATGACATCTTAAATCTGTTTGTTCTACACCTAATCTCTCTAGTTTTATTGACATGATCTCGCCTACCGTAGTACGATGGGGTAATAATGCATTTTCAACATCACTGCTAAAGAGATCCATCTTTCAAAATGATGCGAGAGATTTAATCTGTAATTTAACCTTCACTATGCGAGTGATCCTCAACCAAGCTTCTCTAATATTTTGAATATGCTACTAAGTTTATCACTAAAACAATTCTGCAATAATGCTTGCGCAAGATTTTTTCAGCCAATACTTCGCGAAGTAACGAAAGCCATGGTGGCCCAACCCAACAGATTTGACGAGTTTAATACGCCTCTGTGGCATATAATTTGAACTGCTATGAAACATGGCGGTATTGAACATTTTCGAAACATAATAGAGAAAAGTACTCCACCAAATATAATTACAGATGACTAAGCCCGTTTTGTCCGCTGCTGCGCTTCGAACCTTTCATTACGACGCTTGAAGCCACTAAAACAACTATAAAAAGATTGTGGTTGAAACTCCCGGACCTTTCGGGGTCAGGAGACAGTTCCTTCATCAGGCGAAGAAGAAGGAAAGTGCAGTGCTTTTACTGTCACATACGCATATACATTCTGGACGGAAGGTAAACGGTATTCCCTGCTGAAAAAATTGTTACTTTTATAAATAAATTATATAATTCAAACAATTTCTCGAATCGAACTGCAATAGAAATAGGTAATCTTAAAGGTAGTATTATCGTACCATCGCACTACGGTAGACGATATGAAGTCAATAAATTGTGAGAGATTAAGTGTAGAACAGATAGATTTCAGAAGTCATTTTTCCAGAACGATGAGGAATCAGAATAACGTCCGACGGCGGTAGGAGTGAATATATTCGGGGCAAAGTTAGTCTGAGGTGTATTCACACCCTACCACACACCCTTGTGGTGGCTTTTAGGATATTAGAAAATACTAAATAATAATACTACAAATCTTTCATTCATTTAGCTTCCTCAGCCATTCAAGAACGCCTTAAAGGGCACGCGTTTCCGAAGCCTACAATGGGGGGGGGGGGGGATTGTCAATTGCCAGATTTTCCATCCGGATCTTGGCCGGCTGTCATTTCCATGAGAATTCTAGTCTGTCCTAGAAAGTGTCACATTTCAATAACGCCGAATAGTCACGACCCCGAGTGTAGAATAGATGGACGCAATAAAATCTACATTTCCGCTCTCCTGGCCTTCCAACTCAAGTTCTTCCCCTAACAGTATACAATATAAAACCAAACTCGAGGGCCAATCGTTCGAGGCCGGGTAATAATAGCTGACTATAACACTCGAATCCTACACACATGTGCGCAATTAAATTACGAAAATTCCAGGAATACACGCGAAGTGGATAAGTGGCATGCAAATTAAGCACTTATGACCAATCAAATCGTCGGCCTCAGATCGTCACAATCCAAGAGGACAGCGGCACCGATTAACCCCACTTTAACAGAGGGCGCCACCACTGATTCAGGAAGGCAATAACACCCCACCCCCAACACCACCACTCCATCGCGCCTCGCCAAAACAATCAATCCATACCGGCGCCAAACCCGCGGGGGGAGGGTCTCGTGGACTACCCCGTTCAAGATGGAGCGCCAAACATCCCCCGAATGCAGCACACACACCCCACCCGCCCCCATTCTTCTCCCCCCCGTGACACACTCACCCCCCCGCAGTCGTTCATGCAATCATCCTGAGGGAGCAAAGGGGGGCGCAGTGAGGGGGTGGCGCCAGTTCCTTCCCCCGTGTTGTCGCTCCCCTTTCCCAGCTCAAAAAGTCTGCACGGGGGTCGGATCCGGTTTGGAGAGTCCAATGCGAGAAATCCGGCCTCGGAAACGGGGAAACCGGTTTTTTCCAGAGTAATAGATGGAGTTACTTCGGGTTTCGGGATTTCATATTTCGGAGGGAGGGACTCGAAGTGGTCGAGGAGTGGTGAGGATAGGAGGCATCGCAAACGGGGAAGTGGGCGGCGCGTTACGATTCCCGGGCGAAAGCTCTGTGCGGAGGCCTATGAGAGGCCTCGACGCCGGGCTACGACGCAAGAGACGCCGCCGCGCCAATGCAATAGTACGGACAGAGGATACGCGATTTGGTGATGGCGAGTGACGACCCAACAGCCAAACCACGCTGCATGGTACTAATTGTACTGGAGAAGACAATCGGCCACTCTTTCTTTACGGCACTATTAATTAGTCATACCACATTATTCTCCTCCATTCGGTTGGTGGCTCTCCGAGTTCCCTCTTTTTTTTTTAAACTGAAAGTTTCGACACTCTTTTCAACATGAATGCCTTGATGGGGAGTGAGCGAAATGCAAGGAATGAATGAGAGTTGTTCAGGGTGCGGCAACATAACTTCCTTTTTTGAAATCGCTTTGCGTTTGAAAAATATTTTGTATTTTTTAGTACCTTGCATGACACCGCTGGGGTGTGTGGCAGGGGGTGAATTGCACCAGACTAATTTTGACCCGAAAGTTTTTCCATCTACCGCGGTCGAACATTGTTATTCTGATCCCTTATTGTTCGTGGAAAAAGGAAATCTTAAATTTTATCTGTTCAACACTTAATCTCTAATTTTATTTACATGATCTCTACCGTAGTGCGATGGGGGTAGTAATGCATTTACAATATCATTGCTAAAGAAACGTCCATCAAATATATGCAAGAAATTTAATCTGTTATTTAACCTTCGCTCCGTGAGTGATTCCCAGCGTAGCTCCTCTAATATTTTGGATACGCTGCTCAGTGTAGTATAATTGAAACGTTTTACAAATCTGGCTCCTCTACGCCGCACGCGAACTAGTTCGGCAATCAATCCAGCTTCGTGAGGATCCCATATACTGTTGTAGTTTGATTATGCTCAGGCATTAATTTTACAAAAATAATAATAAAACGGAGTGCGACTGAAGAAATAATGATGCACGCACCTGTCCGTCGCGAACGCCGCGCCATTTTTTTTAAATACAGCAGAGGCCGCGCGACACCCTTCGCGCCGCTGAAACGCGTTTATTTCGCGTGGGACGGGCAGGGGAGGGGGAGGATGCGGGGATGGACGGAGTGGTGCACGGGGGCGAACCGAAGTGGGTTGCTCCCTTGGCCCGTACTGGACTCAGAACTGGGGGGAGGAGTAAATGAAAGGGGAGGCGATGCGTGGACAGGTAGGTGCGTGGGGGGGGGATCGTGGCGACCCCTCGGAAAGAACTGGTTGTTTGACTTCCATGGTGTTTCCGCCCAGAACCTCACCCCTTCACTCTCTCCTCCACCGTCGCCTCCATCTCGGTTCCTTCCCCCCACCCCGCCTTCTCCTCATCCTCTTCCTCAAGGAGGCGAGAGGCTATTTTTAGGAAGCGGGCGAAGGGGAGTGCGTGTGGCCCCAGGCTCATTTACGGTATTACGGGAGGCCAAGGGCGTGGATTGGAAATACAAGCGGTGGGGGGAGTTAGGCGGACATGCCCGGTGATTATCGGCGGGAGGAAGGGGAGTTGGTCGGTGGAGGAGCAGGGGTGGGAAGGGGAGGGTGAAATCTACCCCTTCACCATTTCGCCGTCAAAGGGCCACTTTCACACTTTCGCTCAAAGCGGATGAAGCGAATGATCATTTTTAAGATATGGGAAGCATATGTAAACGACGGAAACTTCAATGCATGATTTTTAGTATAATGTGTGAGTGGTGGATACAATTTCTCTGATGAACGCCGAAGAAATCCAAGAAACAACTGTGGTGGATAAATTTCACATGCTGCGTTGTCAATGAACAGCAATTCATGTGGGGCAGTGTTTGGAGAACGAAAATGGAAAAATTATTTTTGTAGGCTTCTGTAGAAGCATGGAAACGGAAAGAGGAGGGAGGCAAAGAAGAGGAGGAGGCCTTGGAAGAGTAGAAACGTCGAGAGAAACAAGAAGAGGAGACGAGGAATGGGAGGTTTTCGGGAGGGCATTTGGTGATGAAGGTAGTTGCGAGTACCATAAATAGGAAATTAAAATACACGTGGTGGAATGGGAGAGAGAGAGTGAAAGAGTCAGCAGGGAAGAAGTACAAGGTCTTCTGGGTGCGCTTTCAAGAGAAGAGAGTGGGGACGGAAGCGGTGTACAAGTCACCGAAGGGGGTGGCGAAAAAGGGAGTGGCCAGGGAGGAGAGCGTGGACCAGTTTGACCTAACCGAGAGAGTTGTGTGTGGAATTGTGGACGGGGAAGAGGAAAGGTAGGAAAGAGGATTCCAGAGGGTTAGGTAAATATGGCTAGGATAAAAGGAGCTACTCAAAGGGATATGGAAAGCGTACCTTATGAATCTGCTGGAGACAAAAGGATGCTCTGACAAAGAGCAGTGACGGGGGTAAGGGGACAGGTGGCAGTGGAATAAGGATTAACATGAGGAGACGTGGAAGCAGCATTCGGCGAGAAAAAAGGAGGAAAAATCTCCAGACTGACATCTACGTAAATCTAAACACTACCTCGCAAGCCGCCGCATGGATGTGCAGAAGGGGGTGTTAGATCACCAACCATACTGCATCTAAACCAATACTTCCATTTATACATAACACCCTGTGATCCAAAGATAGGGTATCTGGAAGGGGGGCGACTAAACGCGCCATTCAGGGAACATCCGTTATTCGTAAATTACGAATATTTCGCATATATGTACTGTAAGTATGATAAACTGATTAGCGTATTAGAATTATTAGAGGATTTAGGCTGGGAACCAGTCACGGAGCGAAGGCTAAATTACAGATTAAATCTCTTGCATAAATGGGAAGGCCGTCTCTTTAGCAGTGATGTTCGAAAATGTATTGTTATCCCCATCGGCCGGGGGGATCATGTCAATAAAAATATAGAGATCAAGTGCACAGAATAGATAATATTTAAGGTGTTATTTTTCTCACGAACGATAAGGGATCAGAATAACGTTGTCCGACTGCGGTAAGGGGAAAAAGTATTTTGTGTCAGAAGTAGCCTGGTGTGTAATCATACCCTGCCACAAACCCTAGCGGTGGCTTGCAGGATACTAAGAAAAAACCACTGCACTGGCTTCCACCCTCTACATAACGTTTTAGTCACATAAAATAGGAAGGAATAGAAATGAACATCAACCACTTACATGAGAGATCGCCATCAGACTAAGAGGGGTCATGTAGAACATGGGAAATAAGCACCGCCATCCACGTCCTTTTCAGGGACTTTAGGTGGATGTCTTTCTTCCCCACCCTCTCGCTCATCTATTGGCCTTTCCGCCTGGTTATTGCACCCTCTACCACACACCTTTTTGGTGAATCGTAGTGTATTTGTGTAGATGTAGATTCAGAGAGAACTTATACAAAAACCAGCGGCAAAATGCCGCTCTTCTTGCAAAAGACGTAGAAATTAGTTCATTTGATTTGGAGAGATCGCCGAGGAAGTCATCGCTTGTGATTGACGCGGTAATCATTTTTGGTTTGTGGTAATCATTCTTTCACATTCCCAACAAGGAGTCGGGAGAGACGCAGCCCACGACTCCTACATCCCGTGAATTGTGTGGAGGAACCGTATCGGGTGGGTGGGGGGGGGGATTTTGGGTGGAAATGGCATTCCCAATTATGAGAATGTAAGTTCTTGACACAAGTGTTAAAAGAGGGAACGTACAGCAGGTATTCCCATCAAAGAAAGCGTCAATGAGAGAATTAGGAAAGTGTTACGAGATACTTCGTACATTGAGGTGCCTATTGATTCGTCTGAAACGTTTCCGAAGAAAAGTAAACCGGTGTAAAACTATGAAGTCAGGAGGTAGAGACTCGAAGAGAGCCAACCAGAAGAATTTTAGTAAGGTGTACAAGAGACACTATTTGAGTTTACTTGTGAAACCAGTGAGGAAATTTTTAGACTGCACGCTGTACGAGTAGACGAGACTCATGCAGCTTGAAGAAATGCATACAGGTAATACCCGAATGAGAAAATAAACAATGAAATGATGCATAATGTGCCAACAACGAGACTGCCGGGGGGACGATCGGATAGCCTAATTGGAAATTAAATTCCACTTACGAATACATTAAATTCACGGACATTTTCACAATGTAATTTTTTTCGCATATACTCTTCCGAATAAAACCCAAACCAAACGCCCAGTCCGCACATTATGGCTTCAGTCAGTTAACTTGACGATTAGCCAGATGTGGTTTATCCCAAGGGAACACGTGCGATAGAGCCGTTCGCAAGGCAAGAATTTATTAATCATTGACACTCATAGATTTAATAATAATTAAATGCTACTACACACCATATGAAATGGATCAGTGGCTCAGGAAAGCAGGTGAAGGTAACCGGAGCAGGCGATGTAATCGTAGGTAACCGTAGCAGGTGATATAATCGTGGCAACTTATAAGGTCATGTGAAATACCAATATTTTACCTCAGTTTGTTGGTGTTAATGAGCAGCGAATTATTTTATTGATGTAATAAATGGTTTTATTAACCATTTACCTAATAACCCTGACCAGTTAGTATCAAGATTCACTCACGGTGTACCCCGCTGAGCAAGTGACCATTTGCTATGATGAGTATGCTCCTATTCAATCAGTTCAATGCCCGCGGTGACTCGGTAGGTGATTTAAACAATCCCCCAGGATTCTGCCGTCACCATGCGGTTCTTTCTCTGCAGCCGAATGATAAATTACATATACCAATGCCGTGTGCTATCTTCTTCAATGCCATCAGTCTGAGGGTTGGTCTGCAGCAGCTCTCCATTCCACCTCCTGTCCTAATCTGCCAATCCCTTCGTTCCCTCATACCTCCTAAACCGACACTACCTGCTCGCTTCTCGTAGTTCATATCTCAGATGATCCTCTCTAATCTAGCCCTCAATAGTTAGCTCAGAGATTCTGGCTCACTTATGGCGTCAGCATGTAGGAGGAATAAGTGCGTCTGAGTTTTTCCTCTATCGTTCCCCTCGTCGTTCTGTGAAACATATCAGAAGTCCCCGACTTTCCAGGACCGACGTCCCCGTTTCATCGAGACCTGATGTTCCATCCCGAAAATGTGCTTAGCGACATCATTAAGAGCATGCCTTGCCGGCAACATCCGTCCGATTCGACCAACATGGTCTCGCAATTGAACATGAATGTATTCTAAACTAGGCAATATGATAAAATGTTTGACTATTATGTGATTGTTCAACGTATGTAGTAACATTTACCGGGCAAATTGAATCATATTTTTAGGCTGAAATACAATGTCTCAAAACAAAGATGTCTTGCAATGTCTTGATGCAATAGATTTTTTTCTTTGTCAAATTACGGTTTTTCTTGATTTCTTCGCTCAACTTGTGCAATAACGACGCATAATACACTTTATTTATCGTTCGTCCTCTTTGCTAGTGGGAAGGTTCGAGGGAGTCCTTGAGTCTGCCAGATCTGGCGTCTATTTCTCGAACTTAATATTGATGTCCCAAACGATCAATGTATGTTGGATGAAGGTTAATTAACGAAACCTCGGCGCTGAAACTAGCGGCTCTGAATTTGTTTAATAAATTCAACCTAGCTTTAAATCGCCTTGGTTCTAATATTCCTCAGCTCAACTCCATGAGCATTTCTGTGACACTTTTCGTTTTATCATAATAGATTTGAAAGAAACGGGCTGCTCTGCGTAGAAACTTCTCAGAATCTCGAATGGAGCCCTTTTCTGTCGGATCTCACACTACATGCTTATTCTAAATGGGGCCTCCCCAGAGTATGGTAGCTACGAACCTCAACCTCCTGCCTTCACTCCTGCCAAAATACGTGTAACGAATCCCAATTTTTTATACGTTCGCCCACAGATTTCACGCATGTTAGGCCCCCATGATGGTGAGTCGAGATAAAATGATGGCGGGAATTACTGGAGCGATAGATATACAAAAATATGCAGCGGAGAAAAAGAGCCAATTAGGGGTGGCAATAATTTTTAACGAGAAGGTTAGAATAAGTGCGGTAAACGAAGAGCAACTGAGTGATAGAATATTATTAGTGGAACTAAAAGCTGAAACAAAGAACTTGGTCATTGCTAATGGCTCCTTGAACCTAAGAAATCATAAGGAGGAAGAAATCGACAAGATTTACGATCAATTAGTAAAACGTATTGTGAGCGTTCCTGGAAGGAAAGATTTTATAATGATGGGCTATTGGAACGCTACAGTAGGCGAAGGAAGATTGATAGTGGTGAAGGAAACTATGGTTTAGGAACAAGAAATCACCACGGGAAGAAAGCAAGCCAGTTCTGCAGGAGACGGGGTTTAATCATTATGAAATTATGATTTAGACACCACAAAAGTCGTAGGCACATTTGGAAAATGCCCGGGGATTCAGGAATATATCAGTTAGCGTCTCTGTACTGTGATCAGGTAAAGATTTAGGAACAGCATTATTTATTTGCTTACTTTCCCGAAAACGGATACGGATCCACAAAATAATTTAGAACCAATGAAGTGCAACGTCAGATTCAAGGAGATAAAACAAGGAAAATGGATACAAAAATGGAATCAGAAGTCATCAAATAGAACGATAAGAAATGAGGGTCAGCATACTTGTATTTTTGATAAAATCACGAGTGGGGAAATAGAACTCGGTATAATAGAACAAAATTAGGAGCATATCAAAAAAGAGATATCGAAAACAGCTAGCGGAACTATAGCAATATATATATATATATACAAACACATCTATAATATTCATATATTGTATAAAAATTGAATGATAAACTGAGGCGGGAAATTAACATAGCGAAAGACGACCGAAGGATGAAGAGTCAGGCTCGGTTGCGTCCCGGCTGGCCTACGCCCATTATCATCCAGGATTTTTAACGTTCTCGTGTGTGTGGAAAAAATGTTCAAAGACGCATGGGAAGTAGTGGAGTGAAAATTGGTGGACCATTACTTAAATCAGTCCGGTTTGCGGATATTCAAGCTTAAGTTAGCCAATCAGCAGGTAACATGATTGCGATTGTGCATGTATGGCTGGTGACTTAACACCCTCCGCCACGCGCCCTTGCGACGGCTTGTGGGGATTGTGTAGATGTAGAGAGTTCCAAGTATTGCTGAGCGCATTGGGAAGACAGTGCGATAGGTATGGGATGAGAATAAATGCAAACAAAACGAATGTTATGCGGTGTTGCAGAAAGAGAGAGGATAAATTAAACAAATATATGTAAATGAAAAAATGAGATAAATATAATTGATCAAAATGGTGAAAAAAGTACGGATATAAAATGAGGAATTGCGTTAGGCAAAGAAACTTTTCACAAGGAGGAGGGAATTGATGACAGGGACGTTGGGTAAGAATGTTAAGAAAAGGCTCGTTAAAACTTTGACATGGAGCGTAATTATGTATGTTGCGGAAGCATGGTCACTGAAGCAGGATGATAGACGTAGATTGGAGTCTTTTGAAATGTGGGTGTGGAGACATATGGAGAAGGTGAAGTGAACAGAAAGGAAAACAAATGTGGAAGTGTGTTCTCTGTTGTCTTTGCGTTTTTTCTATCTCTCCCCTCTATGTCCCGCCTACCTTACTCCTCACTCCTTTACTCCCTCCTTTCTCAAACATGTATAAATGCGATGTATTCACTATTTGACATGTCTTCTACCCGAGGATGGTTCTGTGAGCTGAAACGCGTTGTAAGTTACCAAGAAACCTGTGGAAAAGTGCAAATTTGTTTTTCCCAAAAGGAGGAAGTGCTAGTCATGGTGGGGAGGAGAGGGGACTGTTGGGATAAATCTTTAGGAGACAGGAAAGATGGTTGAAAAGCATATTGATCGGCGGTGGGATGTTGAAGACAATGATAGAGGGGAGAATGTTAGGATAACGATGAAGGGGCAGGAATTGGATAGGGATGTTGGACGAAGTGAAGGGAGGAAGGAAGTATAAGTAGTTGAAGAAGGAATAAAGTAGTCTGGAGGAATCAATGTCAGGTTACGTTTCGTTAGTAGAGGCAAAGAAATTAATTGTTTATCGTTGTATATGCCGTGTCCATCACAAGCCTATCCTAATCAATAGAATAAAAAAAATATTAATAAACAAAATTTTGAAATAGAAGTTCCTAATTACTAAACGGAGATATGAGTTAGGGATTTGGTGAAAAACGTTGTTTAAAGATAAAGAAATGCGATTAATTCTGTTTAGAAGTGAATTTAGGATACAATAAAAGCGTTAACGAAAGCCTCAAACCTGTGTTAACTATCGGAAAAATCTGGAACCTATCTGATGGCTGTGCTATATCGCCGAAAAAAAATGCTACATCTCTTCTTAGTGCCACCAAGTCTTTGGTGATATGCTATAGTCGTCATTCATTGGTATGTAAGAGGAAAACAAGCTGCCAGAGTGGTTTTATTTATTTTTTCTCCAAAGCACTCATAGAACCATTCTTTCTTCATAATACGAGTTCTCGTATTGCAGTTCTATCACATCCCAGGGCCGCCTGAGATTAAGTTTCTGTTCGACCTTCTTAAAGAAATTACGTAATGCTCCGGATGCTGTTTCAATGGCCGGTATCACGTAACCCGAGTATTTTGACCTGTCTTTTTCTAAGAGACTAATATGTTGTTCCTTTTGCGCCGTCCTTCGATGAAGCTCACCGTCTCTCCGCTACTGATTCAACTCCTTAAGTTTTCGATCTGCTGTGCATGAAACTCCAAATAATTGGAACTGTCACTTTCTCACAATTAATGAAAATTAAACCTTTGTTCTTTCCATTCCGATTGTGGTAGTTGAAAAATTAATGAATTGCCAAATAAGATAGCAAGGAATAATAGTTCATTGGAAAAAGTTCGACTTTATTCGTGTAATTAGCATGTTACGGAATGGTCGGTGGAGGCGTTTTTTGAATGCCAGGGAAATTAGGGCTAGTCGTGAGGGCATTTGGTAGCATGTGCCAAGGGTCCGCATGATTTAGGATTAGAGAATATGAAAAGTAGTCTCTATCCTAAAGAAAAGTAATCCTACTCAGTGAATGTCCTTGATCTGGAACGGTGTTTCGTGACGCCAAACGTTATTATGGCAAAATGAGTAGCGTATCAAAATTGTTCGAGGAGTTAGGTTAAGAATCACTCACGGAGAGAGGTTTAAATTACAGATTAAATTTCTTGCACAAACTAGAAGGATGTCTCTTTAGTAATGATGTTGAAAATGTTTTTATTAGTCTAATCGCATTACGGTAAGCGAAATTTTGTAAATAAAATTTGAGAGATTAAGTAGAACAGATGGAGTTAAGATGTCATTTTTTCCACGAACGATAAGGGATCAGAATAACGTCCGACCGCGGAAGGGGGGAAAGGTGTTTTGGTTCAAGGGTTGTCCGATATGTAATCACCCCCTGCCACACACCCTAGCGGTAGCTTGTAGGGTACGATGTGATGACTAATGATTAAATGGAAGAGGTAAGGGATAAGGATAACCACTAGGAAACATAAGTAATGAGATTATTGAGAAGAAGTAAAGCTAAGTTAAACCTTAAGAAGAAAGGAATAAGCTTGAGAATATGGAGCATTTCACGTATTTGAACAGTATTTCAGCGGAAGAAGGACATTGTGGTGGGGTCATTGGGAGGTAGAATTGCGTAAGCAAAAGAGTCATTTGCATGAAGAAAAGAATTTGGAGAGTAGTTTTTTAATGATGTTAGATTTGATCTTTGAGCCAAGAGTTTGAGTGTAGATCGGAAGTATTTGAGATGTGAACGTGCCGGAGAATGAGAAAATAAGTTGGACCGAGAGGAAGAGAAACGTTGAGGTTCTAAATTAGGTGAGCGAAGAGAGGAAGTTGCTGTGAGGAATCCGAAAAAGGCAGTGAGAGTGGATGGAAGAACTATTGATAGGTAGACGTGCCTATTTTGACGGCCATGATAGGTAGAAGGGAATAAGTTGGGAATTGGGGTGGACGAAGGAAGAGAGTGGGATTTTTAGACATCAATAATCCAGATAGAAGGTGGAAACGAAGAAATGAAGTAAGAAAGTCTCGCTAAACTTAGGAATAGATAGTCGTAGGGACCGTCCAAATCATAGATTTAAAATATGTGAAAGATCATGATCGAACGCGTCTCGAGTGCAACACACATCATCATCAGATTACTACATTTTATCAATTGTAAGATACTATTTTTCTCGTACAATTCCAGGGTGATTGAAAAAAGCTCCGCCTGTCATTTTTACGCCCTCACAGTCTCTAACCATGTCATTTCAAGTCAGTTAAAAAAATAGGTTGAATCTGGTTTACCAGACCAGAAGTACATGGTGTTGAGGTTGACGACACAGAAATACGTAATTTGACATTAGCGTCGCTAATGCCAGGAGTGTTTTTTGGCATATCAAAACAGCATTCCATAATTTAGACCCCGAAATAATATTACTAAAATTTATAAAGATAAGTCTCACGGCTGAATTGGTTTGACTGCGTTACATGGTGGCATTAGTCACTAACTAGGCGCGGGACGATTTGATTTGGAGGTTTCTTGGACGTGTTGAGCCACGGGTGGAAAGACCGCTCAGATTGAATCCCTGTCACTGTGGTCATCCCTCAAAATGATCGCATCACACCATCAATTAATAGCTCACACACAATTAAGTACTCGCAATCGTGTGCGTCAAATGATCGCGTGATGCCGACTTCCTATAATATCATATTTTGTGCCTCATTATTAGTTGTGCTTACATCAAAACGCGTGGTATGATATGAAGAAATCGCCGTGTAAAATTCATACTTTTCCAACATGAATTTGCCCAGATTAGAACCGTTCACATTGATAGTTTCAGTAGTTAGATAAATTAGGAAGTGGGCTTATTTTTATAAGATAGGAGTAGAATGGATACGACTGACTTATCTGGAACCAGTACATGTCTAAGACTACTGAGGTGAATGTGGCGGTTGGAGTCGGAAGGAGTGAGACAAGGCTGTAATGCAGGGAACCAACATAACACACGCGGACTCGGTAAAATACTAGGGTTGAACGATAACTAAGGATATGTCCTGGGAAAACACATTCGTAAAATTTGCGGAATAGCAAATAAAAAGTTAGGATTCATAAAAAGAATACTTGGGAATTTTAATGAAAGAGTCAAGGAGCTTTGCAATTTCCCGTTAGTTAGGCCTCACCTTGAGTATGCTGCGAGTGTATGGGATCCTCATGAAATAGACTTAATTTTGGAACTACATAGATCGAGTGCAACGTGGAGCAGCTAAGTTTGTGAAAAGTTGTTATGTACAAGGTAGCAGTGCCACGACACTAATGGAGGTATTAGGATGGGAGTCGCTGGTTGACCGTAGGTTTATATACAAGTTAAATTTACTGCTTAAATTTGAGGCAGGTTACTTATCTGAGGATGTTCAAGACATATTATAGGCCCTGACTTACTCTGGTAGATTAGATCACCAGCGTAAAATGAGGAAGATTTATTGTAGAACGGATATATTTAAAATGTCGTTTTTTCCTCGAACCATTCGAGATCAGAATGGATATGACAGCAATTACGTTGGAGGTAATTAGAATTGTAGTTTATATATTTGTCGATTTCCTGCAAGTTTCTTCCTGCATTTTATATTTTTATTCATTAGAGCTATCTTTTCAACAGTTCTACCGCATGATTTGAATATACGCCACTGTAATAGAATATTGTTGCATGTAAATACTTTCTTTGATTGTGATTCAAATTAATCGAGTGCATGATCAAATTAATGCTTGTGTAGAGGTAAGAAGAGTTAGTTTTGCATGTGGTTTTATTCTATTTAACGGATGGTGACCGCGACGGTTTGCAGGGAATTAAAAACACCATAAACACAGTAATCAAACCGAAGGTCGGTTTAGTAGGTGATGGTAGAGTTCACCCAGTACTAAGCCCTATACGGCGTGTGAAAATTCACATATAAGGGTAGGGGGGCCAGTTCCTTTCCCTGTGCCGGTTATGGTTTCCCAGAAAGACCTGGTACCCGAAAAATCACACAGCTTGGGTGGAGCTGCAGGTGCCCAGAGTGCCTTGCCCGGGAATCGAACCCGGGACCCTCTGATCAGCAGCCCAACGCTCTACCCACTGGACTACCGCGACCCATGCAGGGATTTATGTAGATGTAAATAATCAACTCATTATATAATTATCGAAGGAAAATTTTATTTATTTATTTTTATTCCTCGCTTTTATAAATGCCATCGTATTCATTTGTGTTGCATATACTGGCATGTTATTATATTACTTATTCAATATGAGTTTGTGTATTGCGGGATAAATGGCCACCTGAATTTGATGGCTCGGGGCTTAGAGTGGGCTAACAGTTGGTATTTGGGTCTACACTTTCCTCATCCCCGCTCCTCGATCCAAAACTGGAGAGATTCGGCCGCGAATCACGGCTTATGCGTATCTCTTTCCTTCACTGAGTCAAACTCATTTGGCTCCTCGTTGGGTATGGGGTAGATAAAGCCACCCACGGTCAACCCAAGCATTTTTTTCAGGGACTCCGTCAGGGAGCGATGAAACTTGAACGATGAGGTGACCGAGTGCTGTCACGCACCATTCTCATTCAAGTACTGGCCTGTTATGTACCTACTGGGTGCCATAGAGAAATAAATCAACATTGAAACAAATACGTGACTTTAGATTTGAAGTTGGTTCTTCGAAGGGTGTTTCGGCATTGCGAATAGTTGGAGGCGAGAAGGACTCTCTTCAACGGACCCTGATAACATTATCCGACTGCGGTAAGGGTCAAAATTAGCCTGGTGGGCGTATTCACTTCCTGCTAAACACCCTAGCGGTGGCTTGCTGTGTACTAAAAAATACAAAATAACCCTCCTCTCCTTTGACGTCGCTGTTCAATTTTTGCCGGCTTCTCAAATGCTTGGACGTAGGAGGATGATGGGATGCATTACGCAAGAGCTTTCGAGACAAAGAACAAGTGATCTTCCGATCGGAGCGCGCTCTTTTCCTCTTACCACGCGGGTCGTTAATTCCCTGAGCCATCTGGCGCTGTGCCAACGAATAAGGGAATAATTACGCTTTCGTCCTTCCCTTTCGCGGCTTGTGTGTGGGCTGTGTGACTCCGAGGCAGAATACTTCATCCTCCTCCCCCCTTCCTTCGGGCCGAGGCGGTGGCGCCGGCTGGCCTTCGAGCGCCTCAACTGACCACTGCCGAAAACTGTCCTGGCCCACTGTTCTCACGCGCCCCCTCCAACCTCCCCGTCCCCCACCCGCCGGTCACCTGCTGGGGGACGCTGGGGGCGGCGGTGACTGCAACCCCCGCGCCTGCTGTCTCTCTGGCTGCAGACGCGCTCGTGTACTCGATATCCGTCGTCGTGTTTTCCTGATGCTGAAGTCCACCCTCTTGCACAATCATCCAATGTTAGGAAAACAATGAATTTTTTCACAAGTTATAATTTGCGCTTGTCACTGCATTCATTTCACGGTAATGGCTTCCGACTCATAGTGCATATTTTATGGATATTAAGGAATTCGCGGAATGGTAAAGCTTAAGAGTTATTTGAAATGCGAAGCAGGCAAAAGGTAAAGTATTTCTTATGAAGTAGCGACGTTAAATCAATGTACGATAAATTTATTTTCATCTCTTGCAATTCATAAACTGCTAGCTACAAAAACCGCTTCTTCCTCAAGGAGAGGGCGACCCATGATCGCGGAAACTTATTCACGTGGAAAAGAGCCTCGAGTTGAATGGCGGTGTGACCAATAAAAAATTATTAGTATGATTTCCAGTCTTAATGCTGTGCACATAATCGGTGAATCCTCCGTATGACGGTAAGGCAGATGTTGCCGAGAGTGTCGTCGGCTCTGTAATGAAGAAATATGGCAAAGTTGAGCTGAGAAGTCTTTTAAATCTTGATGAATTTCGATTAATTAGGAATGATATATATATATATATATATATGTGTATATATATATATACTACCTTGATCAAAAAGTTCCCGGAATAACCACCGTGTGGCGCTCCCATCGTTCCGATTTGAGTTCTGTTTTTTTTGTTAAATTGGTACATCTGTTGTTGATATTCCCTTTAAATCTCAGTGTCATAACTTGACATTTGCAAAAGTTACGGTCGGTTTTCGGTATGTCCATCAGTGCTTCCTGCGATTTTTCCATTACTTCCTCTCGGCTGCTAAAACGCGTTCCCCGTAATGGTTTTTTAACTCGATTGAACAGAAAGAAGTCACAGGGAGCCAAATCAGGTGAATTCGGTGGCTGTTGGATGGTATTTGTTGCATTTTTCGTCAAAAAATTACGAATAATGATAGCACTGTGCGACGGTGCGTTATCATGGTGCAAAATCCACGAGTTTTCTGCCCACATTTCTGGTCTCTTTCGGCGAATTGCTTCACGCAAACGTCTCATAACGCCCAAATAATACTCTTTGTTTACTGTCTGGCCTTCTGGCAAAAATTCATGATGCACTACACCGTTGTAATCCATGAAAACCGTCAGCATTGCCTTCTTTTTTGACTGAAAACGACGTGGTTTTTTTGGTCTCGGCTCATTTGGTGAACGCCATTCACTTGCCTGATGTCTGGATTGCGTGTCGTACTCATAAACCCACGTCTCGTCTCCAGTAATGATCCTTTTGATGAATGTGGGATCGGATTCAGCCTCGCAAATCATGTCTTTTGCGACGTCAACACGGTCTCTTTTTTGCATGAAATTGAGGTCTTTTGGCACCAACTTTGCTGCTACACGACGGAAACCCAAATCATTAACCACAATGTCTTGGGCGGATCCATAGGCAATGTTCAAGTCCTCCGCTATTTCTCTGATGGTTAATTTGCGGTTATTGACCAACATTTCTTTTACTTTATCAATTTTTTCACCGACTTTCGATGTCGATGGTCTGCCACTGCGTTCATCATCTTCGATTGACTCACGACCACTTCTGAACCGCTCGTGCCACTGGTAAACGACCGTTTTTTTTAGAGAATCGTTGCCGAAACACTTTTCCAACATTTCCAACGTCCGTGCGCCACTAAATCCGTTTTTTACGCAAAATTTAATACAAGTTCGTTGTTGCAAATTTAAATCCATTTCTGCAATTGTAAAAAATCGCCAACACACACAGAGATAGATGTACTCTTGGCTACGTAACTATTGCAAATGTCAAGTTATGACACTAAGATTTAAAGGGAATATCAACAACAGATGTACCAATTTAACAAAAAAAACAGAACTCAAATCGGAACGATGGGAGCGCCACACGGTGGTTATTCCGGGAACTTTTTGATAAAGGTAGTATATATATATATATATATATATATATATATATATATATATATATATATATATATATATATATATATATATATATATGTATATGTATAAGTGGGTCGCGGTAGTCCAGTGGGTTGAGCGTTGGACTGCTGACCGGAGGGTCCCGGGTTCAATTCCCGGGCAAGGCACTCTGGGCATCTGCAGCTCCACCCAAGCTGTGTGATTTTTCGGGTACCAGGTCTTCCTGGGAAACCATAACCGGCACAGGGAAAGGAACTGGCCCCCCTACCCTGATGTGTGAATTTTCACACGCCGTATAGGGCTTAGTACTGGGTGATCTCTACCATCACCTACTAAACCGTCCTTCGGGTTGATTACTGTGTTTATGGTTTATATATGTATAATATACATATATGTCTATAGATGCATATATATACATATATGTATACATATATATATATATATATATATATATATATATATCATTACTAATTGTGTATAATATATGTATATATATGAAGTAGGATATATATATATATATATATATATATATATATATATATATATATACATATATATATATATATATATATATATATATATATATATATATATATATCCTACTTCATATATATACATATATTATACACAATTAGTAATGATATATATATATATATATATATATATATATATATATATGTATACATATATGTATATATATGCATCTATAGACATATATATATATATACATATATATACATATATGTATATATATGTATACACATGTATATATATCTATTGATATTTGGTATTATTTGATTGGAAACTTATGTAAACTCCGAAATACGAGTATGAAGAAAGGTCACTCACGTACGAGCATATATTTGACGTTTTGACGGCATAGCCGCCATCTTCAGAATGCAGTTCTCGGGGAAAGGGTATGAAGGATGAGCGGTCAAGGCGATGAGAGGAGATTGGCGGTTAGTTAATCGTTTTAGCGGGCGATATTTAGTTCGTTAGGTTTTGAACGATTTAAGCGCCCATATTTGTGTATATATGGTCATATAAGTTAATTCACAAGCGGAACGATGGAATATAAAACTTAGAATCACACATGGCAGTAGGATATTCACGTATGCGAAAATCGGAGGCTTCTGAAATGTGGGTGTGGAGAAGGTTATGTGGACAGAAAGTATAACAAACGAGGCAGTTATTGGCATGCTGGGCGAGGAGAGGGAATTGTTGGGAGAAATCATAAGGAGGCAGGAAAAATGGATTCAGAGCATTTTGATTGGTGATGAGATGTTGAAGTATGTGCTAGGTGGGAGAATGCTAGGCAGACGAGGAAGGGGCAGGAATAGGATAGGCATGTTGGACGGAATGAAGGGTGAAAGGAAGTAGAGGGGAAGGAGAGGGGCTTGTTGTGGTATAGGATTTGTTGTCTCCGACGTAGTTTTATGGAATCCTCACAACTTTTGAAATTGAGTAAGTAACTTTATAGTGTGTGTAAACACATACTATAAAGTTACTTACATGACAAAGTTACTTATTTCATTTCAATATGTAATATAGGATGTTGGTTTTTTTTCTGAGATAGGCAAGGGAAAGGGCGACACTTTACCATTTGGTAGCTTTTGTTCATCAAAAATCAACCTGAACCGGCAGATCATCGATAAAATGTATGTGGTATGGAAAGTTTCATTTGTGTATTCCTTATTTGTATGACTGCGCTGGGACTTAATGATTCATTGAGGGAAATAAAGCATGAAATGTAGTCTTGAACGTTGACGAAACGGTTTTCGAGGAATATGAACGAGTGTTGTGCGTGTGTTATTGTAGGCGACTGGTCGGTGGGGTTGGTGCCCTCGCCTGCGCCTTGCAGGGCCCCCGCCTGCGCCTCGCAGGGCCCCTGCCTCCCTTCGCTTCAAGAGCGGACGGAGTTACTGATAAGAGTCCTCTTGGATAGGCACGCACGCGCGCTCGTCGCTCCGGGGTCCTTCTCACTTTTATCAAGGGATGATGCATCGACGGCCTTTCCTCCGCATCTACCGCCGGGGTAATGCCTTCTGGTTACTCAAAGCCGCTCCATTCATACTTCGGAGGGCTTTGAGACGAAGTTAAAATCCGACAGACTGGGACAACATGCCGTAGAGAGAGAGAGAGCGAGCGAAAGAGATAGCACACGCTTCGTCCATGGGGTGTAAGGGGCCTTCCTCCAGCGTGGGAGTGCTCATAAGTATTTCGCCTCCTGCATTCCAATGATACACGGTGTTTCAAAATGAATATCGGGGTGTTTAAACTTTTTAGTATTTATTACGTCTAACATACAATAATAAAGTATACACCATGTAAACGAGCAACTCAAACGGTTTTATTGTTACACTTGCGCATGCACTGTTTCCTCTGTCATCCGTTAGAAAGCGCTAGTAGCGAAGATGACGACTAGGGAACAGAAAGCGTTTTGTGCTTTACAATTTGTAAGGACTGAATCTGTAGTGAGAGTTCAACTTGCGTTCCGTACGCAGTTCCAATGGAAACCTCCAAGTGGTAATAACATCCTGATGGCGGTGGCTGTCTTTGCAAAGGAAAGAGTACGCGACGAACAAGACTGATTGAAGAACGTGTTGAAGCGAGTGAGAGTCTTTCGCGCGTAGCCTCAAGAAATCAGTTTAGGAAGGCTAGTCATGAATTAGTAATTTCATTGATGTCTGTGTGGAGAGTTTTAAGGAGACGCTTACCATTAAGTGCATATCATTTTCACTTGTTACAAGCTCTAAAGTCTACAGACTACGGCCTAAGTCTTAAAACCGCGAAAACCGCGAGTTTTGAAACTCTCAGAAATTTTATATTTTTGAGCCAAATTCCCCGCCATATTTTCAGCGTTATTTTCATGCCGGAGTCGACCGTTTACTGATTCATATTGTCGAAGCAATTAGTGGTCATGCGCCCATTCGAATTTCGCATTATTTTCTTCCTGTCGATAAAGAATGTTTTACATACCGCTAAGCGCATGGAATCGCGTGGGGTGGGGGTCGACCATTGGGCGAATTCGACGTAGGGTGGGAGTATTTATTTCTGTATTTTGACTATCCTGCAAGCCATAGCTAGTGTATGTGGCATGGGATGAATACACACCGAACTGCTGGTAATCCAAAATACTTTTCTACCCTAGAGCGGTCGGACAATGTTATACCGTTCCCTTATCGTTCGTGGAAAAAACGACATCTTAAATCTATTTGTTCTACACTTAATACCTCTAATTTTATTGACATGATCTCTCTTACCGTAGTACGATGGGGGTAGTAATGTATTTACAATATCATTGCTAAAGAGACGTCCATCAAATATATGCAAGAAATTTAATCTGTAATGTAACCTTCGCTCCGCGAACGATTCCCAGCCAAGCTGCTCTAATATTTTGGATACGCTACCAAGTTTATCATAACAAAGTTTTACAAATCTAGCTTCTCTACGCTGCGTCTACTTAATCTAATCCCATATACTTGCTGCATATTCAAAATGAGGCTTAACCAGCGACAGTTAACAATTCTCTTTGACCTTTTCATCACATTTACCCAGTACTCCTCTAATTAATCCTAATTTTTTGTTAGCTTATCCACATATTCCCCGGATGCATTTCATCTAGAAGAGGTCATAAGTGCCCGAATCGTCCTCTGAGACCGATACTCGCCCCCTTGACCTCAGAGAGCAACTCTCCCCCGACGCAGTGTGAATTAAGTTTGCACGTTTTCTGTCCAACGCGCACCCCATCGACACCTCCCGCACCCTCTGGTCGCAGAGAGCCCTAATTCTGCCACGCCCGTCCGCGGACGATTGCGAGGCTAAAAGTACTTGCGTCCCTCCCGCCTTCCTCCCTCTTCCTCTTCGCCGCCCCCGCTCCCTCTCCCCCGGAACCTGTCTTCGAGTATTCTCGCGTGGCCTTGCTTTGAGAATATCGGAAAAACCGGGAGGCACTCCTCCGCGACCTTTCCCTTGGGAAGGGCCTCAGATCGAGACGCGGTCCGCATTCCTCCCTCCTCGACATTCCCTCCCCCAGAAGTGGTCCTGCTCTTTTATTTTTTGAAAACCTAACATTCTTATAATAATAATAGTAAGGATGTGTGGTTTTTTATTCCTCTACGTGGTGTCAACATTCTGGAGGCTTGATAAAACTGGGTTATAATGTTTGTTCGAAGATATCGGTTCAAGAAGCTGTGAAGGAATGAAGACAGATGAATAAGAAAGAAGAATTGGAGTGGGAGTGAGGATTGGAAAAGGATAATCGATTGGAGAGCCGCATGCTTCAAACCAAACCTCGGATTGATAACCCGTTTCGTTTAAGATTACTATTGGTAGTGGTCGAACTTATTGGACTGTTGTTTAGCCGCTCTCAGTTCATTGCTTGTATATTATAATAAGACGATATTATGAATGCCAATACGCATTAAAATACGAATGCATGTCATGATCCGTAACGACATAAATTCACCGGTTGCAGAGTGAATTTTCATACGAACGTAATAGAATAAAAGCTGCTATACTATTATTTTTATGTGCCGAAAATGAAAAAGGGAATATTTAGTGCTTTATCAGATATTATCCATTAACTAAAGTATTTCACACTCTCTAGTTTTTCTCCTTTTAAATGAGCGAGATTATTTGAATTTCATTCGATGTTCTCGGTTCATTTCACGTGAGGCCTCGCTTGTTTCAATGAACAGTATGTTTCGTCAGGAGGATCCTCTCTATATGTAATTCGATTCCTGATTGCATCAATGCTCGTTATTTTAGTGGCGTTGGAATATTTTCGACTCGCTCGAGCGTTTTCATGTCCATGCTTGAGCGAGTGAGCTTAATTCGAGTGTAATGGTGAGCTCGCCCGCGGTGAGCTTACCCTCGGGGGGTCTGGGTGACCACCCTTACCCCCAGGGATCACCATAGGATATTCGGTGAATCGCAGTGGAGTGGGATCTTGACCTGAGTGGGTTGGGAATGGTGCGGGGCTGGGTGGGTGGGAGCGTGAGGAGGATCCGGCAGCGTAAGGGCAGTTTCTGCACGAGTGGACGGGGTAGTTCACTTGAATATTTGATTTGTTTCGCGCTAAGAATAAGGAATTTGTAGCACAGACTAATGGACAAAGGTAATGATGATTATTTTATACATTAAAATAGCAATTGGAATGAGGAATAGATGACGCAAATGCTGGTGGTTTGTTTATTTGCCGAAGAGGCTTGCGAAAAGGAGGTGAACAAGTGGTGGTGGTTAGATTTGTGGACACCGAGGCTCCCCAACCTGAAAAAGTTCGAAAAGAAATACATTTACGAATACGTACTCTTACACAGATGCTTAGAGACGCTTGTCGAGAACTTCAAAATGCTCTTCAGTGGGCTCATTCAAGTGAATGGTCTCGTAAATTTTTCCGGGGACGAATGCGGATTCAGAGCATAATTTAGTTGCAATGAAGTGATAAGTCCGATTAAAAAGTATAAAACAGGGAAGACGGTTTAGGAAATGGAATTTAAAAGCGTTGATGGGAACGATAAAATAGGAATACGTATGAGCAGGCTATAGACAAAATTATGAGTGGGGAAAGAGAGACTGGTGCAATAGATGAAAAATTACGTGTCAAAATATGGGGTATCGCAGGCAGTCATATGAGAGGACAGTAGAACGACGAAATTCCCGCAGAACTACTTATATATTTAGGAAAACATGGGAGGAAGAGTCTTTGTGGACTAATTTATAGCATTTATGAGAGAGCCATTTGGTCGGAAGATTTCATCAAATCCGTGTTAACTCCTAACCCAAAAATTGGAAAGGTAGCAGCTATACGTATGTGAGGACTACAAAACAATAAGTTTGATTTCGTACGCAGCTTAAGTGGTTCTCAGGATCATCACCAAAAGGATGGAGAGCAGGACGAATGATTACTTAGGGGATAATCAGTTTGTGGTCAGGAAATGGAGAGATACGCGCGATGCCACTGCAGTAATGAGAATAACAATAGGGAGGAACATAGAATACAATCAGGACTTATTTACCTATTTCGTAGATTTCGAAAAATTGTTTGATAAAGTAAATTAGGTGGAATAAACTAATGTATTACAGAAAATAATAGTAGATTGGAGGGATAGGACACTTATCCGCAACCTCTACATACCTCAGACAGCTCAAGTATGAGTGGGGGATGGAGAGTCCGGATGGCCAGTGTTAGGAAGAGATGTAAGGCAGGGTTGTGCTGTGTCACCTGTACTGTTTAACGCATGTATGGAGGCAAAAGGGCAAATGATTAAAGAGGCATGGGATGAACTGGAGATAGGAATGTAAGTTCGCGGGGTATTCATTAAATCAATTAGTTTTGTGGCTGATACTCGTCGTTAAATGGGGAGCAGCTAAGGATATTCGCGCCAGTGGGGTTAGGGGGTGATTCGGCTAGGAGAGTAAATTCAGGGATGAGAGGAAGGGTTGAGAGGAACCCGTCATGGATATTAGTGTAATGAAATGGGTCAAGGGGTCCAGAGTATAACTTCCTAACTTTCTGATGGCGCATTCATTAAAGGCGCTCTCCCCAAATCACCTGAGGGGTCGGGATAACACTGAAGGATACCTGCCCCCTCTAGGATGCGAACTCGTTACTCCGGGTTGGGAATCCAACATATTATCCTCAGAAACATCTCGATCCCCAGATACCAAAAGGGGGCAGAGAGATGGATGCAGATCTTTTTCATCAAGATTGGGATGTTGAGGACTGTTATGGATGGGAGAACGGTGGGCAAACGAGGAAGGGGCAGGAGCGGGAAAGGTGGGATGAAGGGAGGAAGAAAGTGCATGTACTGAATTGAATTGGAGAGACATTCTGTTGTGTCTGATGTGAGGTTGTGTTTTTTGATAGGAGAGGCAAAGACATACATCGCTGGATGAGCTGTGTCCTTCCAAAACCTAGCATAGAATACTAATAATTATATCAATGGTAGTACCCAATTAATAGTAATACCTGACTTGCATTCATCATTTCTTAATTTGAGAAGGCATTATTGCATGCAGCCACTCCTCGGTATCTTCAACACGTTAACTGTCCCGCTAGTGTAACCAGCTTCTTCACCGTCTCGGTCCCACCCCTCATGTCCCTAAGTCTCAAGAGGACTTTCTGATGAGGATGCCTTGCTTCAAGTGCAAACGACACCAACTGCTTCCGCCTCAATGGCCTCATCGCCCTGGGCCTTCTTGTTTCGCCGTCAGTCAAGGCAAGGGAATGAAACAAAAGTACGAGGGTCATCCGGAAAGTAGTACCCGTTCGTGAAAAAAAGACACAAAAGTAAATATTAACAAACATAAAAAATTTTATTTGAAAGAGGATACTTTAAACTACTTCTCAACATAATCTCCAAGCAAATTAAGGCATTTGTCATAACGTGTGACAAGTTTCTGTATTCCTGCTGCATAGTCCTTCGCCGCCAGCTCATTGAGATACAGGGTCACTCCTTCTTTAAGTTCTTCATCGCTGTCAAATCTTTTTCCTGCCAAAAAGTCTTTAAGCTTTGTAAAGAGATGAAAATCTGAAGGGGCCAAGTCCGGGCTATACGGTGGATGGCCGATCGTTCCTCACGAATTCGTCAACTGAGCTCACCAGTTGGTCTGTAATGACAGACGGTCTCTCCGAACGCTCATCGTCGTGTGTGTTCCCCCTCCCCATGTTGAAGTTGCGACACCACCGCCGAACAGACGACTCGCCCATTACATTGTCTCCATACACCTCCTTTAATTGGCGATGAACATCACATGGGCGAACGTTTCTTGCATTGAGGAATTTAATCACTGCCCTCACTTCACAACTGGCGGCGTTCTCAATTTTTTTAAACATTGTAAACAATCACAGAAACAACACAGGCAATGCTAGCGTCACGCAACTTGGCTCAGAGAAGGCAGACAAGCCACTGAAGCTATCTGACCTCGTCCAGCGGCTACTCGCGTCGTCAGCACTTCATGCGGCACGAACGGGTACTACTTTCCGGATGACCCTCGTATGTCCCATGATTCGTTTCATTTCCCTATTCGTGAGACTCCTGCGAAGTTGGCGTACAATTGTTTCCCAAGGAAACGTAAGTATTTCCGGCGAGGCTCGTGAAAAGGGATTTGTTTCGGAGAATCACTTTTCTTTGGAACCAAGCCCCATTTTTTTCGGAAGTCATTCATTTGCATTAGCTAAAAATAAATCGATTCGAGACTTCTCTATTTTCCACGTATTTACTTCGCTGCTAGGAAATGATTGGAATATTATTGACTCCGGACGAAAATTCAAGTCTCGTTTTGAATTGAAATATATTCCGTTGTGAACAAAAGAATTCTTTTGTGTGGACACCAGTATTAAATTCATACGTTTCCAAGAGATGGAGGTATAATGTACTTGGGGAGGGTCCACTCGACCTTGCCTGCGCAGGAGAGTGTGCTCTTGCACAGTTTCAAGGCAACTCTTTGGTGATTGGGATTGATCCGACATTTGTGGTATATTCGGAATGTCGACCCACTTTCAGAAACACAATGAAATTAACAAGTCGACATCTTGGAATTATGCCGTAATCACTTTGCTCACTGGACTCTCCTGCAACAGTTCCATTGAAAACAATGAACATATGCATTGCCGATATTGTTATTTTGTACTCTAAAATTGTACGTAGTTTCCTATTAGGTTATCTAGTTTACTGTGATTCCTTTTCCACTTAATGATATTAAAAGTAACTCTGGGCCTGTGTATACCTTGCCGAATTGGAACGCGTCATATTTGCTTTTGTTTGCCCAACGCAATGTATTTAAATCATTCCTTTCTCTCAAGCAATAAATCTTTTCATTGAGTATGCACTATAGTAGTCGGGGATCATCATAATTAATTACATTTTGCTTCAAAAATAAATTCCAAAACACTCGGACTGTTTTGGTATTGAATTTGGCCCAATACTCGTATTTCTCGTGTAGTTTGACTACAAGAGTATATGGGTAGAAAAATCAGTTCCGTAAAATGATCAGTGTGATAAAGAAGAATGCATTGAAGATTATAAAACATAATTACAATTTTTGGAGGTTATGGCATCATGGCTTGCTTGCTAACTTTTACAGCACATCCTCTATTCCATGGCTTCCTCTCCGCTTTCCGGGTCTTTTATCGCCTTCTAAGCCGGATGACGGTTCAAGATAACCGAGTTTCTCCCTTTCCCCTCCCCACGACTTCGGCTCGCGAAAATGTACTCTAAATCAGTTGATCATGGACAATGATCAAAGTCGTCCGATTTCTGCGACGACTATCGTTCAAAACAGCCGCATGAGAGTATAAGCCTACATTATAGCGGGAGGCGTAATATTTATGATTAAAGTCACCTTTTGTAATCCTGAATAAAATCTTAATCAATTACTGAAGAATAATTGATAAAAAGAATTGAATGAAGTAAGTCGAGGGCATTGGGGACCGCCACGCAGGGTGGCCTGGCGCACACAGCGATAACGATAGGACTATCAGAACGAGTCTTGCCGTTGAACTGCGAATTCTTGTTTCTAACAGTAGTGCTGGAATGCGTGAAACAAAAGTTTTATTCATTACTGAATTAAAACAATATTTCATATTTTAGTACCCTTCAAGCCGCTGCTAGGGTGTGTGGCAAGGTGTGATTACACAACAGGATATTATTTTTGCTTCATCCGTGTGGTTATTAATCAATTCTTATTTTTACAAAAATATGTAAATCCCGTGAAGATTATCAGTTTGTTATATTTCGCTGGTTAGCCCTCATTTAGAATATGCTGCTAGTGTATGGGATCCTCACGATATTGGCTTGATTTCCGAATTGGATCGCGTGCAGCGTAGATGAGCTAGACTTATAAAACGGTGTTATGATAAACTGAGTAGCGTGTCAAAAGTATTTTAGGAACTAGGCTGGGAATCACTCACGGAGCGAAATTACAGATTAAATTTATTGCATAAATTAGAAGGACTTCTCTTTAGCGATGATGCTGAAGGTGTATTATATCGTACTGCGGTAGGATAAATTATGTTAATAAAATAAGAAATATTAAGTGTAGAGCAAATAGATTTAAGATGTCGTTTTTTCCAAGAACGATAAGGGATCAGAATAACACTGTCCGACCGCGGTGGGGTAATATTCGGGTCAAAATTAGTCTTTTGTGATTGACACACAATTGATAAACGACTTTTGGTGACTGAAGCAAAAAAATAATTTCAATTCTCAACTAAAACTATTCAAGAAAGCAGGCATGTGAAAATGTTACCATGGCTTTCATAACGATGGTGAAAATATCACTTATGAGTCGAGTAAATACTCTTCAAATGGCCTATTTTTTTAACCAGCGACACTATTTTTAATTTACATGGAAAAATTCTTATCTCGGATTTCGACTTACCGTCTAATTACATCGATGGATATCAGTGCATAGGTGTATGCAAAATATTGGACAAAAATAAATGTCGATAATCCACGCAAATTATTGATAAGAGAAATTGTAATTTACACGAACGATAGTGTGGCCGGCAGATTCCGTGTCATCATTTGCGCCAAAATGGACAATCCAGCGTCCACATGCGCCCCGGCGGCGGGGAAGTGGATCGGCCACCCCAGCCGTGCCCTCGCTCCCATGCCGCCGCGACAGCGTTGTCGCCCCGGTGTCCGTCTGTCTGTCCCCCCCTCTCCCGCCTTCGAAAACCAATGGCTTCGGCTGCCGAGCGGCAAAATGGCAAGTCCCGTTATGCTGTGACCGCACCGCCGGAGTGTGCGTGTGCGCGCTCAGCTTTTTATTAACCCAGTGTTTTAATTCAATTAAGACTCATTAGATGAGCACTGAGCAAATGTGTCGAAAAGCTGAAAGAGAATTGTTATCTTTCCATGGTTATGCCTCATTTAGAATATGCGGTAAGTATTTGGGATACTCACGAATTTGGATTGATTGCCGAATTGGATCGCGTGCAGCGTAGAGGAGCTAGACTTGTAAAATATTGTTGTGATAAACAGTAGCCTATCCAAAACATTAGAGGAGCTAGTTAGGGAGTGATTCCCCTCGGAGAGACGGTTATATTACAGATTTATTTCTTGCGTAAATTTGAAGGATGTCTCTTAAGTAGTGGTGTTGAAATTTTATTATTACCCCCATCGTACCATGTAGGAGAGATCATGTCAGTAAAATAAGAGAGAAAAGTGTACAGCAGATAGAATTACAGTCATTTTTTCCACGAACGATAAGGGATCAGAATAAAAAAGTCCGACCGCGGTAGGCGTTAAAATATTCGGGTCAAAATTAGTCTGGTTTGTATTCATTCCCTGCCACAGGCCCTAAAATTCCAAAAATAATAAAAATACCAAATTTTCGCAGCATGAAAATGCTCGTCAAAGGTTTCGTAATTCGTGAGGGCAAGATGTGATTGGAGTCATTTTCAATACTTGATTTTTCGGGACCGCGCACGGGCGTCGACTCATATCCGTCCTGGGATCCAGCGGTCGGAGGTGAGTCGCGGGAGGAAAACAACGTATCAGCGGGCGTAAGCGTGGGTGCGTGAGTTGAAGTGCGCAGAGAGGGCAAGGTGGTAGGAGAGGAGGGGACGACGGGTGCACACGACGCCCCCCTTCCTCCCCACCGCCCCCTCCCTCTCCCGGCGGCTGCGAGCGCGCGCTCACCGTTAAGCCGCCGCCAATTCGCTTCAAGGTGAGGCGAACCAAGAGCCGTGACCCTTTTTTATACGTACATATCCTCATTGTGACGACTGGGGCGACTTCTCAACGTCAACCCCTCCCTTCCGCTCTCTCACTCCTCGCCTCCTGGCAATTTTTGGTCCACGGAAGAATGGGTGGGCGGTCGAATTCTGCGTTTCGTTTTTAGCAGAATGATTCACACAGACTTTTCTCACTTAACCTTGCACTACTTCATTGTTTACGAGATATCAGGGCTAGGTTTTTTAAATACCCCAATGTTACTGGTCGTTTGAAAGTTTTTTCCTCTTGACTTACCGAAAGTGAAATTAATGGCATGCCTTTGCGATTCTCCAGTAAAAATTTAATGCAGTCCTGTTCCTTTTATGTCTGACCTTCGCAATACCGTTAGGAAGGGAGGGGGGGTAACGATTTTGCCGAGGTATTCGCACAAATGAGACTCTTTTTCTTTCGAAGGGCAAATAAATCGTAGCGAAGGAAACGGTGTTTTATTTCTTGGTGCTACCTGCATCCAAATGTCTTCTTCGACTGACCCAGAGAATAAGCATGATATTTGCATTGTTTTCGGTTTTTGTAAAGCGTGTGGTCCTTGTTTTTGCTGTTAATATTGCCACGGGTTCACTAATTAATAATCCTTGGTTGCCCGCGATCTCTCGCGTGGTGGCACGATTTTTGGACCGAAGTTATGTGTTAAAAACCGCTGATTTGGCTCTGACGTCATGAGAGTAATTGTTATGGCGTTAAGGACAATATGGAACGATTATATTTACCGCTAAACGGTTTTCAAAACCTCTTTCTTGTCGAATCCCCCTTTGAATACTACTTCACAGAAGATAATACTATTTTTAACTTTTGGCAACGAAGTTTACGAAAAACTGTGTCCTCCTGACCATCTTACATAGTCGCGGGTTAATATTAATTCACGGATTAGGACACTTAAGGTCGTCCGTCCGCCGGAACCGCCGACCACCGCCAATCCACCTCTTGCTACATTTCGCATGCAATGGATCTTCTCCACCGCGCACTTTGAGGACACCACAGATATTTTATTGATTACAGTGTATTAATTCGGTCGTATCTTTTTTAGATATCCGAATAAATTTCAGGTTTACTGTTGAGTTAAATGATTTTCAAGAGAGAAATTTCAATGTTTTTTTTGTATTTATTATTACTGATTCTCAAGGAAAATTAGTCTCTCATTCAATTATTTCATCTCAATTGTAACCGAATAAAGTTCAATAAAATGTTTCCATAAGGTCTGTTAGGAAAATAACGTACTATGCACCCTGGTTGAATAACTTTGATTTTTTTTAAGTGCAACAGCAGTGTTGTGAGTAAAGGCGAAGGCCACCGACGAAGATAAAATCCAGGAATCTATAGTATTCCGTGTCCCATTCGATCAAACTTTCGCTGCCTTATCGTTTTGAGGTGACATTTTTTTTCGAAAGGCTATTATTTTCCTAGTAGTACCAATATCGCAAAAGAGTGAAAGAAAATTCATCACGTCCCCGGTGCCTGGGAGGATTTAGGGAAAATATCACCCTCACACAACTTAGGAGGATGTTTAGATAGGTTGGATGTTTGCTTTCAGGGTCTCCTTTCCCAAGCCGAGAGAGGTCGGAACGGTGAGGAAAATGCGCTCTCGAAGCGGTTATTGTTACGACACATTTTGATGGCTCGGGGATCCTTGAATGACCTTGTTTCTCGCGGTGCTCGACGCATTAGTCTCCTTCCTTTGGTCGTCGTCTTTCCTCCTCCCCCGCGTCCTTTCGACCGGAAAATTTATCGCAATGAATCTCACCGTGATGTCACAAACGAAGGCCTTCCACCCAACTTTTCCATCCTTTCCCTCGGACCTCAACGGGGGCAGCCATCTAATGAGATGCGTCCCTGTATTGTCTTTCATTGCCTTTCGCGCAGCTTAAACGTCAGTGCATAATACGAACATACCAACGTCCTTTCTCGATTATTCCATTTGGTGGAGCAATTACGGATTTATTGACTGCCTGCCAACTAATCACTATTTAAACGATTGATACCCAGGATGACTCGCAGATATTATATATTTTTTTTAAGTTTTGTATTCATCTGACAGTATATTCAGATCGTCTGACAATAAATTGCAAAACACCATATACGTTCCTTATAACTTCAGAGCAGTTTAAGCGACGAGCAAGGTTGAAAACGATATTTAAAACTCAAAAACTTGGTTTATTTCCTCATCAAGATCTTAAATACACTGATATTAATGTTTAATTGAGATTTTTATGCGGAATATACAACGTTTATGAGTTCCTTTTAATAATGAAGCAGTCACACGAAGTTACGCCTGAAACAATGTCCTTGTAATCAATCCTTGACTTTTTAGCTTGCAAATTGTTGCAATTATGTAGCACACGTAATGTAGGTTATTTCTTGGGCTTATTTGTGTGAGAGTGATTCATAATGAAACAAGAGAACATTCAGTTTTTTTATATAAACAGAATTTTTGTTAAGTTAGCGTTCGTTTTTGCAGAAAGGCTAACATTGATCTCTTTCGCCAGAGAAGGCAACGGCCAAGCATTTGGCGAGGGCAACCCTACGGAACTCTACGAGTGCATTGACCCATATTCGCCACGGTCAAAACCGACCGCTGAAAATTTTACACGAAGAGTGAACTGTTTAAATTCCCTTTGATTTCTCCTCCCTGTACCTGACACTGAGAGTTGGCAAGCCTGCGGACATTTCATCATTGTATTTAGAATAACTAATGAGCAACTTAAGTGTGGAATTAAAAGTTTCCAAAATATCTAATAATAATAAAAGTTTGGAGCTCTCTTGGTCCAAGAGTTGTTCGTCTTTTTTTTAGATCTGAAGTAGTCACACACTTCTTTCCATTTCTCTTTCTTTGCCGGAGCAGCGCATTCGTTTCTGAGGCTGCAGCTGTGTTTCTTTTTCTGCGAGGAAAGAATTTTCTTATCATCTGTTTGTATAGAGCTAAACATAAATCCTACAATTCATCCATAATTAAAGAAGTCGTGGTCCGAAATGAGAGTTGTTCGCAAAGATATCTTCCTTTTCGATTCTTCCTCGTATCCTTGCAATATCAGAAAGGAAAACTTTGTCGTTGCATTACAAAACTCGATAAAATACTTGAGTGTTCTTTAAAGGATATTGCAGAAAAAATACACTGATATTCATTCATTCGATTTCTAGTTTTCCTCATTGCCATCTTCACAGAGCTTGAGACCTAACCATTCTTTTCCAGAACTTCGTTTGAAAGCAGCCTTCGATGATGCATAGTGTTCGTCGATTGTCACACACCATATCGTGTAGTAAATGGCCATCCATGGAAATATGGAATCCATGACAATTCGCCGTGAGACGTCACCATGAGGCATAAGATGTAGGAGCATCGATGAAGACTAGCCCGAAGGAGCCCGAGTAGATGGGTGATCATCCCTACAACCATGTGCCAGTCCTCTCTTACTGACCAACAATGCTTGCACTCTGCTCATCAACGGTTTGTGCTCTTCAATTGTTTATTGCCTAAATATATATATAATTTTATTGATAAATAAATTCGAGAATGGACATTGAAAGATAACTCGCCGGCAAAATAGGACAAGCCAACGAAATTTGCGCGAGTTTCTTGATTTATTTTTATGACATTCAAATTCTTTGTTGCGGATTGAATGGACTTATTTTTCAGAGAAACATCTCAAAATCACTGTTTTCTTGCGTTTGACAAGTAAGATTTTGTGTTAAGAGTCTTACGTGCAACTCAAGATTCAGCGCGTGTTCTTTTTCATATTGCAAATATTCATAAATGAGAAAATGGAATTGTCTGAGCCTCAGCCCCGGTTTGTCAGTTTCTTCATGAACCAACCTAAGGAATTTTACATCAGCCGGTTGCAATTTCTCAAGTGTTTCCGCATCAGCAAATGAGTGTATGTAAGCGTCGAAAGGATTGGTTGCGTGACGTCCTCTCGGGATACGCAGGCGTTCGTGCCGTTCGCGTTGGCGGTTGCATGCGCTCCAGGATGGGCAGAGCCCAGGGAAATCGCGCGCCCTCGCGGTTAAGAGGAACTGGAGATTTTGGGAAGTGGATGTTGCCGCCGCTTCATGGGGTTGCACGCCCTATTCCGTCATTTTCAGATTTCTTCGAGCGGATTCTCATCCGACCTCAAGCTCAGTGTCATTTTGCGGAGATATGCCTGACACCGAATGACTTGTCTGGACTTAGATTTCTATCCACCACTCCGATTTTTTAAATCGTGCACAGTACAGTTATGGGTGAGTCAGCGCTAATAAAAGGACTGGACACATTTAAGTGACAAAACTTTCTTTGTCAAAACTCATCATATATGCATTTTTCCTATTAACACGTCCGAATGGCAAAATTAAAAGGGAGGGAAAAAGAGAGAGGGCGTCATCAAGTGAGAATTTTCCGGCTCCTACATCATTTCGCGACTGCGACTTCAGAGGCACGAGTTGAGGTCTATCACTTCCATCTCGAGAGGGATTGAATAGTCGAAGGCCATTTGTTTTGAGTTATTGGTATTTGATATTTTTGTACCCTACTAGCCCTAGGGTGTGTGGCAGAAGGTGAATACAAACCAGACTAATTTTGACCTGAATATGACCCTACCAAGGTCGGGCTATGTTATTTTGATCACTTATCTTTCGTAGAAAAAATGGCATCTTAAATCTATCTATTCTACACGTTATCTCTATAATTTTTTTGACATGCCCTCTCCCACCGTAGTGCGATGGGGTTAATAACACATTTTCAACATCATCGCTAAACAGACATCCATCCAATTTACGCAAGAGATTTAATCTGTGAGTGATTCCAAGCCTAGATGTTCTAATATTTTGGGTACGCTACTAAGGTTATCATGACAACTTTTTACGAGTCTAGCTCCTCTACGCCGAACGCGATCCAATTAGGAAATCAACTTCGTTAGGATCCCATATACTAGCAGTATATTCTAAATGAAGCCTAAGCAACGAAAGATAACATTTCTCTTTAACCTTTTCATCACATTTACCTAGTACTCTTCCATTTAACCCTAATATTTTTAGCTTGCCCACATATTCCTGGTATGTGTTTAACACAGTTGAGGTCATGAGTGATGGTAACGCCTAGGTATTTAATCGAGCCTACACATTCCATTACGGTGTTCTGGAGGGAATTTTCCTTTTTACAACAGTCCATAAATACGCACTTTTTAAAGGTTAATTCTAATTGCCAAATTTCGCCCCAGCGTTGTATAGCATTAAGGAGTTGAGTTGTTCAGAGAGCCGAGGTGCCGGTGCCTGCTCATTCGCTACAGCACTCCAACAGCCTTGGCCCCTTTTCGGGAAGGGCCCAGAGGGAGGACAGTCACGTTCAAGTCGGGTGGGCCGGCCCTTGAAGACGGTGACCCCTGACGACGGTTGGCGCTCCGTGGGATGTGCCGTCCCGGAAGGCCTCTTTCTACCCCGGAAAATGCCTCTACTCAAGTCCCACGCGAAGCACTCAAACGATATCTCGCCCTGCTCGTAAATACGAGTATGGTAAGCCTGATCATAGCGCGGTAACAAGTGAAGGGCTCTCATCTCTCGATTTAGTAATATGCAGTGGAACCTCGCACAACGAGCATAATTCGTTTCGGAATCTTTCTCGTAAAGCGAAACACTTAATTAAAGCAAAAAAATATGTCCCCTATAAATTAGAGTGAAATACGATTATGCGTTCCATGCCGCAAAAATTAATTATGTGCAAGGTTTATGCAAAGAAAATTATGTATATATCGTTCAGGACCACAGAATCATCTTCATCTTATTTTCTTCCGAGGAATGAACCGACCTGGAATACGGATTTGATTTGTTGAAAACAGAAAGAGATTCGAAATGATTAGTTTATTATTTATGGTACGTTCCTAATTCTTTTTCATTAATAAGCTGCCTTGAGACATTTGTTTTTTTCGACGCTTCAAAATTTTGTGGAAATGCGACAAAGCCATATGATTAAATAAATTTTGACTCACATAGCCATTACCTTATTAGAATGATGCTGATAAATATCTTAATTTTCTCATGATCTCTACATAACATTTAGCCAGATAATATGGTCTTGGCACTAATGAAAGGCTTGTGGAATTTCTGAATGGTAAGCAAGCAGGGGTTAAACTTTCAAAACGCCGCTTGCAATGACACAAAATAGCAGCGTGATAGTCTTCCCTCAAATACTGCTTCTTAGGGCGTCGATGATCCTAGCAGCTTTCGTCTCCTCACAAATGATATTCTCGTTTTAGTCTCATCCATCCATCCATCCATCCAAGCATCCATCTCCTTAATTTTATCCTTGCTCTGGAGGATAGTGCAAATAGTTGATGTCGACCGATTGTATTTGCATGCCACATCAGCCACGCACACATCTCATTCTTACTTTGCAATAATTCTACTTTACACTGAACGTGTTATTTTCACTCTCTTTAGAGTGTCTTCCTGCGGTTTTTTCTTCGGAGAACATTTTTAAAAACTTGCACAAAATATTATTAAACTCTGCACAAAAAGAATCACAATGTCTGAACACAAGTTTGAAAAAAATGAGTGATCACTAACGACAATAAGATACTAGCGGAACGATTGCTAAACTTACGCTGGAGCAGCAATTGAATGCCACTCTCCTCTTCACTAATTCGATTTGACGCGCGTGCACCCTCTCTCCCACCCACCCACTCTGCCTGGAGAGACTCAATGCCCTTTCCTGTGCACGACATCTGCGTATGTCGTGTTGCGCGGAGAATAAGTCGGGCAAGTTTAACGTAAGAGCTTCAGGCTGGCGTAGTGGCCATTTTGACGATTACGTCGGACACATTTGCCGCCCAGGAAAATATATTATTTTGTGTGCATATATTATGAATGGTAACCTGGTTTTGGTTACATTCGCAATAAAGTAGGACGCAAACGAAATTAAATTCCCCCTTACTGTAAGATTAAAAACTTAGATGATACAACTTACCGCCCCTTCGCACCACCAAGGTTGGGTTTTATGGCACCTTTGAGCCGAGAAATTCCGGCACTCACCTGAAAATAAATTAGAAACGAGATTAATGTATGCAATCCATCGCAAGAAAGGGATGGTGAGAGAATATCGAATAAAGAAGAGAGCATCAAATAAAATGGGAGGGCGTTCTCTCGGCACTCTTGTAGCGCCACTCTGCCACTCTTGAGGCGTGTTAGCGATATTTTTCGTTTGCTTTCCTTCTTAACTCTTTCCAGTTAAAGGTCCACACTTATTCAACGCCGGTTGTAACGACAGCCAGTGGCTATATCCTGTCACCACGTGGCGTGGTCAGTGTTGGACAGAGAGATAGCGTCGTCACATGCTACGATCGTTATATTTGATATTTTATTACCCTTAAATATGATATATTAGTACCCTTATATTGGATATTTTAGTACCCTGAAAGCCACCGCTAGGGTGCGTGGCAGGGGGTGAATACACATCAGACTAATTTTGACCCGAATATTTTTACCCCTACCGCGGTTGAACAATTTTATTCCGTTCCCTTATTGTTCGTGGAAAAAATGGCATGTTAAATATATCTGTTCTACACTTAATCTTAAATTTTATGGACATGATCCCTCCCTCCGTAGTACGATGGGGCTTATAACGCATTTTCAACATCACTGCTAAAGAGACGTCCATCCATTTTATGCAAGAGATTTAAACTTTATTTTAACCTTCAATCTGTCTTCGATTTCATTCCTTTAAGGCATTTATATTTCACAGCCAAGCATTCCTACTCATGATGATGAGGGTGATTTATAATCTCTTTCCAATTCCACAATTCGTGGTAAGAATGGGCTACTCTGGAATCCTTAATCCTCAAAGGTGCTTAGTATCATCATATTGAGGATATACGATAAGGGTCTGATGCATCGTTTATGATCCAATTAATCGGTAAAAATATAAATGAGTTATTCAGTTTTTTTAAATTAACGAAAATAAGTCTTCCTTTTGGTAACTGCTGTGTCAGAGCTTCTAACCGCTCGTATCGTCAAAAACAGACCCTTGACTAAGGCATTTTGCAATATGTACTGTCCAGGGTACAATGCAACGACTTGTTCCATTTTTATGGCGCATTAAAAAGCAAATAATATGCAAAATGTTTTTAATTTCTATTTTTTGCTTGGATCTCAGTTGCACCTTAGATGCCACCCTAGGTTAAAGTTCACCATTGTTCATGCATCGTAATTTACAACATTTATTTAGAGTCATTCATTAAAATTAGTTTTAAATCTGTCTCTTTATTCGGCAGATTGTACATTAACCTCCATATTATTATTAGGTAATCTACCGGTTAAGGTAGGTTTATGGATGGACACATTTACTAAATAAAATATTTTGTGACTCCTAACAAAACACAAAATCCAGTATCCTACTCTACATCAGACCCCTTTTCATCTCTGAGTACTTTCTTCCTCCCTTCATCCCGTCCAACATCCCTATCCTGTTCCTTCCCTTTCCTCGTTTGCCTAACATTCTCCCCTCAATTACAGTCTTCAACATCCCGCTGCCGGTCAATACCCCCTTCATCCACTTTTCCTGCCTCCATAGGATTGCTCCCAACAAGCCCCTCTCTTCGCCCACCATACCAAGTACTCCCTCATTTGTTTTCTTCTCTGTCCATATCACCTTCTCCATTCTTCTCCACACCCACATTTCAAAAGCATCCAGTCTACGTCTATCCTCCTGCTTCAATGACCACGTTTCCGCGCCGTACATAGCTACGCTCCATATCAAAGTTTTTACGAGTCTTTTCTTAACATCCTTACTCAAAGTTCCTGTCATCAACTCCCTCCTCCTTGTGAAAGCCTCTTTGCCTAGCGCAATTCTTCTCCTTACGTCCCTACTACTTTGACCGTGTTGGTCCAAAACACTACCGAGATACGTAAACTGTTCTACCTGCTCTAGTTTTTGCCCTCCTATTTTAATGTTAAGCTTGGCCTTTTTCTTTTTAGAAAATCGCATAATCTTTGTTTTATTAATATTGATTCTCATCCCGGAGTAATAAAATATTTGTTTGGTAGTTGTGTCCATCCAAAAACCTACCTTAACCGGTAGATTACCTTAAAAAAATATATATATATGGGTCGCGGTAGTCCAGGGGGCAGAGAGAGCGTTTGACTTGTGTGACCTGAGGGTCCCGGGAATCGAGGCACTCTGGGCACCTGCAGCTCCACCCAAGCTATGTGATTTTTCGGGTACCAGATCTTCCTGGGAAACCATTACCGGCGCAGGGAAAGGAACTGGCCCCTCTTTCCTGATGTGTGAATTTCACACGCCGTCGGGCTTAGTACTGGGTGAACTCTGCCATCACCTACCAAACCGACCTTCGGGGTATATTTAGTGTATAAAGCTTTGGATAAGATTTTCAAGTAATAACTTTTCTTTGTCATTCAATTTCACAATTTCTTTAACTATCGCGAAACAAATTTCTATCTTACCCAACCCAGAAAATCTCCCTCATGTCGTGCCGAAGAAGCGCCGTGAAATATTTGGAGAGGAGATCGTGAACTTCATGGAGCGTACAGGGGCGCGTTGCTCCCGCCACCCTATGTCGATGTGATTCCAGCGCTTCGATGTCTTGCCGCCACTCGCGACTTGACCTAGCACCCACCCGCCACTTGTTGCCTGTTACTCTCCACCTTTGGCAGCCCGCCCCTCTCCTCTTCCGATCGTTTACACGTCGACCGAATTTCCGGGTGAGGCGGTCCTCCGCGCGCCGACTTTCGAACACGGGTGGGAAGTCGCTGCGGGGATGGGAGAGCTCCCCTCCCCCCGGGAATTCGCCCCCCACGCTCGCACGCCTCCGGGAGACGGCGCCAAGTGCCCTGTGCCGCTGACGCCGCTTCGAGGCGCCTCTCGGTCTCCCTCTCGCCCTGCCACTAACTCTTCCGACCGGGTTCACCTTGTTTTCAGAACGGAAGCTAGCTTCGTAGAAGTTGCAGCTCGCATTTCCTGGCCACAGCATTTGGCACAGCCATGGGGCAAGTAGTTAGTATTCTCCATTTTTATCCGCACTCGAGAAGGCTAAAATAGACGGCAATTGCGTTTAGACATTTGGTTTTTAACTGCATGTTTATCCAGGGTATTTACGAGCATCTAATACAATTTGATTTTTTCCCTTGAGTTTCACATATCCATGTTGAAGTTTAGATGAAATGTGTCTTTGATCACGGCTAGGGTCAAAGTAGCAGTCTTGCGAACGATACTTGACCGTAAATCTTCGCGTACTGCACATGCCTGATGTGAGGGATACCCCCTGCCATTCGCCCTGTGAGGGGCTTGAAGAGTATCATTTAGACTTAAATATTATATTACAATTCGAAATTTGAAAAAAAAGGCGTCGATCGATAATTGCTTCAGCCTGTCTTCCTGCCTATTAAAGCTACCACAAACAGATATTATTTCAGTTCGAATGAGATTTGCAGAAGACTTATCTAGGAATACTTGCGGCTAAAAGGTAAACCCAACCCAAAAAGAATACCTGTTGGAGCTATTGATCGTTAAAGGACAATATTATTTGGTTATTACAATACTTGAATGTTGCGAAAGTGAGCTAGAATCATTTCTCTTTATAGATGGGCAAAAGATAAGGCATTCTTTCGGAGAGGTTATCAAATGGTGTTAAATGACAAAACATGCTTTAACGCACTCCAGTAGGCATCGTAACCGTGTGACATCTCTTTGGCAAGAAGTGTATGCGTAGGTACAGGCACTATCGATTACATTTCGAAGGAATTAAGAAAAAATAAGAGATGGGAATCTAAAAGAGAACTTACGAGAAAGTGTTCGAAGGAGAAGTAAGAGCATGGTCCAACACGAATTTGGGAGTTGGTCCTGCTGGAGAAGTGAAAGCAAATGGACGGACACACGACGATGGCACTAACACAAATGTAGAAATACATTTGTATGCATTTATCTTCCACACAGCAGCAATCCTGAAAGGTGTGCAATTCTTAAGGGCCTCATTGCAATTGTATGCCTGCATTACTGTATCTAATGGCTTTGCTATGCTATGCCAAACAAATTTAAGTTATATTATATTTGAAAATAATGCAAAACTGATATTTGTGAATTTACTATATGAAAACGACCGCTAGTCTCAATTGTAGTCTCTTTTGCTGGATTTCGGTCTCCTTTGGCTGCTTTTTAGTACTTGACCACTCCACGAGGTCTGTACTTCTCAAGTACCCCATGCCAGCCTTGCATTCACTTGACATTTGTGCTTAACCCCGAAATTTCGCTTCCTTAGAATGGCCCGTGGGGAGGAGAGATGCCTTTAGGAGATGGGAGTACTTAATTCACATTCGCCATCTTAGGCAATCATTTATTTTTTTATGCCCTCCACTTGCACTACCTTTCTCCCAGGATTCCCAAACATTTCGATCTCTCTATCTTTCCCAATATCTTTCGCAATCGTTCTGTCTAAATATACCCAGTCGTCCATGTTGTTTAGTTATTCTACTGAATGCAATAAGCAATCATTGTTGTCATTCTCTTATCAAACACTACTTTCGTTAGCAACTCATTTGCCTTCGACTTCATTTTCTCTGTTACTTCAGTGAAGTTATCTAGGGCCTCCTGCAGATCTTATGGACATTCATTGTTTTATCGTCTTCGTACAGAAGAACGTGTAAAGTCACGTATCCAATCTTTTAACCCTGCCTCATCCATTCATCCATCTCTCAACCATTCATTCACAACAACACTGAGCAGCCATGGTGACGTGGAGGCCTATCCCTGCTTCACAGCGTGTCTTATTTTGAACTAAAACCATAAATTAAGTTTCCTTTCACTCTTAAACTCGCATTACTGTTCCATACAGTGGTTTTATAGCTTCCGGCAATTGCTAACTTTGCTTGTAAAGCATGTTATACAATGGTATTATAGCTTTCGACAATTACTAACTTTGCGTTAGTAATCTTGTAAAGCGTTCCATACAATGGTTTTATAGCTTTCGACAATTGATCATAAACATCATATTGTCGTCGAACCATTCACAACTTCCTTCGATTAACACTTTCGTGCGCCTTCTCCGAAAGATAAGGGCGCCATTGGCAACCTTTCACACGCCCCTCATATGTCTCTCTACTTCGTGCCCCAGCACAAACACGTCAATGATCCGCATCAGGACGCTTAGCTTAAGTTAAAAGAGAAGCATATCAAATAAATATCCAAGCGATTAAATAAATATCCAATATAGGATCATCGTGGGCTGTGTTATGAGCAGAATACACTAGGGACGAGTGTCAACCCACATGTCCAGCCTCTAGAGGCATATTTTCTGAAACGAAATAAAACGCGCCAAGGTTACAAACTTACGTAAAAGCAGTCCTGGATATTAGTTTATTTGCCAATTTATCAAGAAGATATTTCGAATCGATGAAATTTGGAGACTTTCAGTCTCACCATCATCAGTATTTCAATCTTAAGATTGGTGTACTACAGCCCTTCATTCTTCTCTATTCAGTGTACTCCTCACGTAATGATAGTTTTACGTCCTTCTTAATATATCCTGTGTACTTGTCTCTTGGTCTTCCTTGCAGTACTTTAAGGGACTAACAGGTATAAGGTTCCCTTGAATTTCTCCTTCTATTATGTTTCTAACTTATCCACTTTTGTGTAGACTAAATCGATTAAAAAAACTGGGATGATTTTCATAATATAAACCCTATTAATCATTATTTACTCCGCTAAGTTAAAATTAGTGTATGCTTGTTGCGATGGAATAATTATAATTTGTTGTGGATATGTTTCAATTTGAAAATGAGAAAGAAATGTTACGTTCCTGTGAGCTGATAGTAAAGAGAGCAGTAAGGCTATCCTTAACAACATCCACGACGTTTAACACCTGGGCGCTCGTGTAGTTATTTTAATCCAGTACTTAGCATCTTACTTTAACATCTTACACTTGTAAAGAAAGAAGCCACCAGTACAGAAATGTAATCAGCAATTATACTTACTATTAGGCGCAGGTACTATCCAATGCACTGACTATAGGGGCACCTTAAACAACTTCGTCGCTTAGCCGATCCTTCCTTCTTCCAAATTTTAGTCGCGCTTTAAACGGGCACTTCTTTTGGGTTGGACTATCGACGGTAAATAAAGGGACCCCAGTCGAAAAGGTTATATATATACATATCGTATATGCATACATGCCCGCTCGCCGCTGGCTGAAAGGTGGAGAGCGTAGTTGCCGGGATGGGACGGAGGGGTAAGTAAACATTCCTTCGGATCACTTATGCTGTTAAAGTTGATCAAACAATCACATGTCCGGAAAAAAATGACTGATTCTTGCGTCAATCGAATTAAGTAGAGCATTGAGAAGTGATAACCGCGCTACTTCTCCCGTCATTATCTTCCAATCGCATTCTTTGTGTTTTCACTGGATTCCTTTTCGATATTATTGGTTAAGAGAAACATAAATAATTTTTCGGTAGAGGTAATTTTTGTGTGCATTTTATTTCCTATAAGACAGCACGTTTCAACAATCGTGAAATTGCTTTGAGATATCCCATAATTCACGAGAGAATTTCCAGGTGTGGGACTCCGTAAGTGCTTGCGCGAAGGTGATCACTCTATCCTAATAGTGAGCGCTGGAGTCGATACCTTATTAAAATATTGTTTGTATGTGATGTGGATGGCGTGAGAATTTTTATTAAAAAGTGAATGATGTGTTAACGGTGTATAAAATTGAAGAGTGCGTGATTATGGACGGAGTGCGGTGATGGACGGAGCGTTGTAGGTATGGTGTGAACCTAGCTCTTGTGCGATGTTAAAGGTGCGGTTGGTAATCTTAAAGTGTCATTGTATATAAGAGTACTTTGTCTCATATATGTTCTTCTTGTGTATGTAAGTATGTGCATTGTAAGAGTGACCGTTGACCAGGCTTGATCATTGCCACCAGGACAATTGCCTAATTGTAACGATATTTACATAATAATAATACTAGGGAGTCGAATAAGACATTAGTCGCAAAGCACGTACCCATATTTGTGCGTAGATGAATACAATCTTTACGCGACGAATAGAGTAGTTTTTAAGCTTCTGTTTCCGACGAGACTTGTACCTAGTGTTGGCATTATAACACTATTTGATCTCTAGTTGGGTGCTCATATACCCTCGAGCGCTAAGTTTCTCGGGCTCTGGTTATATTACGGGTTTCTCGGGTTATATTAGGGGTCAGACTTATAGTTTTGCCATCCGAGGGCATCTGTCCGGTTCATTTACATTTGACAAGGACGGTTGGGCATGTTCCGAAATATCTCTTTCCTCTCGTTCAAAACGCCTCCTCTCGTTCAAAACCACCGTTGCCTCCTCACTCCACCTCACAACCTTGGATCCGGTCATTCTAAATTACGTGCATCTCATCGATGCGGCCGATTTTCTCAAAGCTATAGAGAAGATTTTCGAGTTTACTCACACCCGTGTAGGGGAAAGAAATTTTTTAGCAATATTTTTTTTCTCCGGTAGACTTATGGCTTCGGTGGGGCCAAAGAATGGCCCTAGTGTCTGCTGGCTCTCGCGAGCCCCTGCCCCCCACCCTCCCCGTCGAGCGACCGTGGCTCCATTGACTTCCGGACGGACAAAGGCGCGGCTGCGGACTGAGCATCATTGCCACGCGCGGAAGTTAGCCGATCAACAAGGAATACGTACTGAATTCACTACAAGCACAGGCTGCATTGGGCCACTTTATAATGACGAATGCATGAAGTTATTTCGCAAGCAATTAGAGTGCCTGTCTACATTCGCTTATCATCATCTAAGGTTTACATTAAAAGCTCTGAAATCTATTATTGCCCGCGAATAATTTTCATTAACTCATACTTGGAAGAAGGAAAGAACGCTGACGTCTTTGACAGCCTCCTTTTTCTGTTTCAGCCTTGGCTTAATTCCTATTCATCCACTCTTTTATTTCTCTTTCATATGGCATCAAAAAATCTCCGTCCACAACAACATTCAAGAGAGCACTTCACAAGTTCATTTTCCACCGGTACAAAACTGAAACCAGTATACCTGTTCCTCCTTTCACTCGGCTGCTATACAGGTCGCCTCTTCTACCTTTTCTACTCGTATTTAAGTCTGTCTTCGTATATGTATTTAAGTGCATGAAGGGTTTTTGTATGCATGTACTAAGAAATTTTATGGCTATTATGATATGTTTATGATGATGGGTTAAATGGAAGGAGGGACCATTTGGTCTCAATTTCGCCCAAATAAAGACCTCTACTGTCTATCTATTAGTTTTAGTCTTTGATAAATTGACGTCTCTCAGGGTGCGTCTGATTAGTGTTCCTCTCAATGCTGTACATAACTTCCATAAGATTCTAATCACACCCACACTTCTGATTAAGATGAATGGAATTAACTCTAATACGGCCAGTGGCATGGGTGTGGCGAAGAATGGAGAAAATAAGTTGGACAGAGGAAAACATGCGAAACATATGTTGGGGAAATTCGAAGAAGGCGGAGAAAGTGGGTGGAGTATATAAATCGAAAGAAAGAGCGGGATGTTGAAGGCCATTAAAGAAGGGAGGGTTGGTTGGATAAGCAGGGGATAGGAAGGAAGAGATTGAATTTGTTAGACAGCTTGGAGCCAAGTAGAAGCTATGAAGAAATGAAGAAATAGTATTGGACAAACAAGAGGAAGTTATCGCAAAATGTAGAAGATAACAGGCGTTCGAGACTGTCCTAAACCTGCCTTTTATACATATGTACCTTTAATGAAATGAGAGAATCGAATTATTCGGCAATATTACTGAACTCTAAAAAGACCTACATCAAGAGACTATCCCGCAAGCCGTCGAACGGACGTGTGTCGCACGGGGTGTTATGTCACCAGCCATATTTCCTATAATTCAATACATCCACAAACACATTGCACCCCGTGATCCAGTTTAAGGACACTTATTAGGGGGTGAATGGACATCGTTCATGCACCATTCATTACCCACATTACACCTGCTGTACTACTAGTAACCACTCCACTGACTGAACGAAGAACACAAATAATTCAACTCCTTAAAAAGGGCGGGCTCACATGCGACGCAGTCACTAATTACCAGGTAGCATTCCACTCATGTAGGACGGACAATTTACGAATGAATAAGATCTACAAATTTATTATTTACAATAGGTGGAGGGGAAGGGGGTATTATGCAGTCAGCCATTAGGTGAGGTGAGCGGGAATGTATTTGGCATGTCCCCAACTACGCCTTTTGGCCAGCGCCCACCCACTTCCGTCTTAGTGTTTTCCCTTTGAGTTGCTGTTGCGAATAATGCGACACAACGAGTAAAAAATCGGAATCTTCAAGTCCGATCGGAGGATCTTTCAAGTGATCTCATTTATCGTAATTCTTTGGGTCGGGATTAGAGTCTCCCAGTTCTTTTGAAAGCTGCTTCTGCTTTTTTTTAAATGAATTTCTGGGAAAGAAAATCTCTTCTCTTCAACATTACACTCCTATACATGGTTCGTATAAAAAGTGTCGATAAAAGTTTCGGAAAAATAGATTTATTTCAGATATGTCGGCAATGCCACAAAATTCTTCAATCAGTACATCCCTTGATCGTCGACACGCTTTTCCCAGCGGCTTTTTCACGACTCGAAGACGGATTCTGGAAGGTCCTTATGAGCACGCGTGCAGGCCTCTTTGACGGCCCTTGGGGTTCAATCGTGGTGTCCTTTGAGGGAGGATTACACTTTTGGGAATAGGAAATAGTCTGCTGGTGCCAAATCGGGACTGTAAAGGAGTTGGGGAATCGTCACGACGCCATTGCAGAAGGTCTTCGCAAGCAGACACTCAACCCTGTTCTTGGTAGTCCGTCCAAAGACCTACGGGACGAGTTTAGCGCAGATCTTTCGCATCGCCACATTTTCAGTGATAATGGTGTGTGCAATGTCATCTTATCAATGCCAATATATGATCTACAATAATGCGCACAGTTAACCGAGAGTCTGAATTCAGCACTCCGCGAACACGTCAGGAAATAATTATTACCGATACTTTTTATACAAACCTTGTAGACTTGGAGAGGTAGAGATAAATAAGAATGACTCCCACGAAGTACGAAGCCTGCTTTCGAGAAACGTTTGGATTGGAGGCATTTAAACCGACGCCCAGGGAATAATTCCAACCATACGTTACAGGAAAGAGGTGAGGCAAGATCTCATGTCAGAAGAGACTGTTGAACCGCTCATTGTGGGGAATTCATTTTTCTCCGTTGATCCATAACCGAAACAACGGAAATATTAGGGGCAACTGTTCAAGGGAAACCTGCCGAAACAGTGGTAGGGAGAAAGCGGGTTCGGCGGCGCGAGGCATGCCGAGAGGGAAAGGGGTTCGAGGGGGGGGAGTGTTGGGGAATGTGGTCGCTGCAGGGGGGGAGGGAGGGGAAGAGGGAGGCAAAGCGCAGGTGGAGGGGCGGGCAATCTGGGAGGGGAGTGAGAGGGGTGAACGTCCTACATTCGATGCCCAGGCACCACGTGGCCCTATGTTGTCTATTTTGGATTTGACTTTGCTTCTTTATAAAGCCGCCATCCGAAACCGGGAAGTGCCTTGGACATGACCAGGCTACTCTTTTTCTGCCTCTCCTTGTTTCCTCAATGGAATCGCGTTTATTGTATACGTTGTGGAGGACACAGCACTGCAAGTTACCAGGGCTGATTTTCTTTGCCAAGGCTATCACGTCGTGTTTTGTGTCCAACAATTGTGCTCAGATGGATTTTCTGTTTTAGGAAGGCCCAACCAGTTCCAAGGAAGGAAAATATCCCTCAGAGCCCATTATGAACTTTTTGGTGTTGTCTGTAATCTGTTTTCGAGAAGGCCATGGCTTTTTTAACCGCATCCATCTGGTACACAACTATTTTCATAAGACGGCGTTTACCAATTAATTAGGCGCACGCATTTTTCTTTACTTCTGGTTTACGTTTCTTAAATTGACGAAATTTACTGACGCTGTTAACACTGCATTTAACTTCTATCACATTCAACGGAGTCACCTTCGACGACGGGCGTTTAGCTCGGATGTTAATCGCGTGAGCGTGGTGACCCAGTGGCGAGGGGAGAGGGTAGGGGATAGGAGAGGGGGCGAGGGCCCGGGGGGAGACGTTCACCCACTGACCCTCCGTGGCGATTCCAAGAGGCGCAATTTTCCGATGAGTAGACATTTAGGGAGTGGAACCTAGGGACGAAGGAACGAACAGACGCCTCCCCTATTACCCCGTGTGGGTTTCGCGCTCGCCATAAGAACTTTAGTACCCTCTCTGAGCCCGACCCACTCATCGATTAAAAATCAGCCATATGGTTGATTACTGTGATGGTGCTAACGATCGATCGCCACTCTGTATGAAATGCCGAACCCCAAGCGTGAGTGACTAAATTAGGAGTGACTACTTGCAGACGCTGACAGCATAACCAAATCGCGATTTGACTGGTAGTTTGAAAGGCGTTCGATCTATCAACTGACCGGAGTGGAAACATGTGCTACTGTCGTATAAAGGTCTACCTCGCGTTAGAGATTTAACTTGGTAAGGGCACTTGAAAGATTGCGTTCGCCAGGCCAGTCAGTGGCTTAAATGCGCTAATTCTCAGGGATGTTGAGATGTAATCAGGCTGGAACCACCACTTTGTTTTCTCCACTCCCAACTTCTGTGTGTCGGCTGCAAAAATGGGAGAAACAAAGAGGTGGCAAGACGAGAGGAAGAAGTTTCCAAATTTGGCTCCTCGCAGCTAATTTGTGGCAAGGTAGAGTATGACTTGATAGCAACCAGTTGGTTGTCAAAACAACGACTGGAGGAATGGAAAGAAATACGTTCTGCAGCGAATGAACCCACGAGTAAGGCGCTGAATTCACAATTCAATTGTCTAATTCGTGCCTCTTGTTACCCCGAAATGTTTGGCCAGGAACTATCATATGACATGATTTTTTCACCAAAATCTACCTAGTCATGAAACACTCTTGATTTTTACTTGCTGGTAAATCGAGAGGTAATTACTTGAAGTTAACAAAAGTCCCGTGGGAAATCATCCTGTCCCCCGAAAAATTTAATCCACTACCATTTTCATAGGTTTGTTAGCTAAAAAAGTGCATAACGGTCAAAAGTGTTATTCGTTCTTCAACGTTAAGATTTATAATATTTAGAACAAAAGAAGCCAGCATTACTCCATGGTTTCCTAGATACCAACGATATAGAATCCAGTACAGATAGATACAAATACTCATTATCTCCGCGGACAATCAGGAATGTTAATAGATAGATAGATAGATAGTGGTCTTTATTTGGGCGAAATTGAGACCAAATGGTCCCTTCTTCCATTTAACGTAACAAGAAACCAAAGTTACCATAGAAATATTAAATATATTTCATGTATAATAAGTCAGGGAAAGATTAAACGTTGCATAGACATATGGTAAATTCGTAGGTGCATGTGTATGTTGGTTAATAGTGTATTTATTTGCATGTATGTAAGTTATAAAGATTTTTGTATGAATATATACGACTGTGTAGGTGTAGATTGGCATGACTTTGTGGGTTCTGCATGTGATTTAATTCTCTTTTACGGGTGGTCACCTAACAGCCCCCTCCACACGTCATTGCGGCGGCTTGCGGGGTATTGTGTAGATGTACTTCCGCGCTCATCCTTCCTATGATAGTTTCGCCTTTGCATCCCAGCTAGAATTTTCGGCTTTTTAAGAGTTCCAGGTGTTCGCGCATCTTCAGGTCTGAAGCTCCCGGACTGGAGGACGCCAACAGGAATTTTTATAGCTTCTCCAGCTGGAGGGAGCAACACGGTAGCAATTGGAAAACCTTATTTTCACTGAGGATGCCTTCATTGCCTTACAGCATTCTATACTGAAGATTGTGAATTATTTATTATTTCTGTGTCTGCTATTGGAACAGAGAAACGGCGATTCTGATTGAGAGAGAGCAACAGACTCGTTTCATCGTATTTATTCTCGCATGACCTCGGATCGGGCGCGGCCTAGGACTGATTTCACTATCACTTTTTAAGTGATGTTATCAGATGCTGTGCCGCATTTCCCGAACCGCTTTTGTCGGAGTCACAGCCTCGGACTTTTGCAAGGCTCAATCAGTGACACATCCTTCGATTTCATTCGCGGAGCAGGCAGATCACTCGCGTTCAATGAGCCTGGGGGGGGGGTAGTGAGGGACAGAGTGGTGGCGCCGACCCCTCCCGCCATACACGCAGCTTGCTCCGCCATGGCGTGGCCCCTGGCCGCCTGAGTTCACGCGTACGTCAAGACCGATCAGACATACGCAGCCAGCGTTACGCAATGTCTGCATATTGATCCCTCCCCCGTCTAAACAAACTGCCAGACATCCATCTCCTCCCAACGCCATCCGACCCACCATCCAAGGCAGCGCACTTTTTTTTGTAAATATTCAACTTTCTATGGCGCTGTAGACGGCGGCGATGGAAAATCCCTGCTTTCACTTGCAGAGCATTGAAAGCCAGAATCAGATCCGTCTCCGATAATAGCGGCGGGTGGGTGAACGATCCCATCAATCATTCAATCGGAGAGGCTTTAAAAGGGAAGGCCATTTGTGCACTCTAAGGAAAAGATTATTTTGAACCCCGATAACATTCCCATCCAACTTTGTTCGGTGTCGCCATTGATGCAGCACAAAGAGAATAGACGCACCTGCGGGTTGAATAAAATGAAATGGATTTTGACGCGTGCGAAAACGAACACTTGATAGGCTGCAATTGAGAAGACAGGGATATTAATGGAACGCTCATTTTACACTTTTTTATATATGTAGAGATAATTGTGTGATAAAGATGTGTGGGTTTATTTATTTCTGTTGATTAAACGACGATATGTTATTCAATACCACTGCGTCATAGTTAGCGAAGTAGACAATGCTATCAATCCATTCTTATTCATTACTTTTTGGTATTATTTCAATTATCTAATTCATTGCCCCCTCAAAGGCACCTATGTGCCCATTTTATAATCTCGTAATTCATTTATTTATCTATAACTGACCCGAAAAACGTATTTTGGCCTTCAATGATGGAGCATGAACCTGAAGGAAAATCCAAAATACAAAAGACCCAAGTTAAAGAAAACACATCTCGACGGGAATTGAGCCCGCGACCTCTGGGGTAGGAGGCGAGAAGGTCACTCCGCCTCCACAAGGGCCAGCAAAGGTCTGAGCAGTCTCCATAATTGTTCCTTTTACGTTAAATGAACTAATACGCAAATAACTTTTGATTTCCAATATTTTCGTTTGAAAGAACATGAAGATCCCTCGATGATCCTATTACGCCCCTACAGTCTAAGGATAGCCAACTTGCAGGCACAAATGGGCACTTCCTCATATCCTCTCTGAGTAAGTTAACCATAAATGATACGACAGTACAGAATTTCTTGTTAAAGTACAATGATGTAGTCGAGGGTATGGTAGGGATGAGTACGATTCATGTTTGAAGTTTGTAAGGAATAACTGGAAGCCTCATCTTCAGCTGTCTTTTATTAGATCGTTGAAATCTCCAAATTTCTCCGCCTTCCTTCCCCGTCATGAAACATGGCGATTCTGGTTACAGCATTTATTTGGTGAAAAGATCCCTGTTACGAAAACTTCGCATACATACTCGCTATTGCATAATCGATATGTGCCCCTTATGCTTCCACATGCCCAATCGGTGCCACACGGGACAGGACATACATATTATATATTTCATATTGATCAGGAGGTTTGAAAATCAAAAGATCTATTAAGAGGGGGATCGGGATGGTGCGGTGGCTAACGTACTGGCTTCCCAACCTGATAGCCCGGGTTCGAATCCGGGCGACGCCATGTTATATTTTTCAGTGTTGTCCCGAGCCCTACTTGAAGTGCTTTGAGAAGGGCACTTTGAGTGAGTACGCTGTCCGTCAGATGGGACGTCAAGCTGCGGACCCATTGGCGCCTTTCATAAGGAGCACTTATGTCGACGCCGGGTTTCTCCCTACTCTTCATCCTTTCCTGTGCATCCTTAACGACGCAAATGACCTCAGCTGTCGGTCGCCTCCCATAAAAACTACCAGATCAACTAAGAGGGCCATGAAATATGTCTGAAAATAAAGTAATGCCTCGTTTCCTAGCAAAACTCCAATTTGCAGCTGAAAAAGCGATAACTTCCGATTTTGAGCGGTTTGGTGCCCAAATTCTTGTGACCTCCGTGGATACAATTGGATATAATAAATGATATGTCGCAGTCCCCGACCCCTACGGTCCCCCCCCCCGCGACTACCGCCATTCCCCACCTTCCCTCCCTCCCCCAGAGGGCAACTGTGTCTAGAGGGTGACGGCGCGGGAGGACTTACAGACCCTCTCACCTGTTTCGGGGCCTACTTTTCGCTCGGCCGGAGGCGAGGTGCGCCCCCTCCCTCTATCTCCTCGACCAGAACAGCCTCCGCAAAGTGGGAATCATCGCCCTTTTTCGCTCAGCGCGCAGACACGCATCACTCGCCCACCCTTCTTCACCCCGCCCACCCTCCGCCGCCCTCTCCCACGGTGCAGGGGTTGGGGGGGGGGTCCAATCCCCCACTTCCCCCGCCCCACTCGTTTCAGGAAGAGTGAGGCGACAGCGAGGATTGCTGTGTCAACCTTCACTTTCGAAAAGTAGTGCACTCACGATTTTGAGTTTGTTTCAATGAAAGACATTATTGGCTTCAACCAGCCAGACTTATCTTCGCAACAGAGGGCTTCACAGGGCGCGAGTTTTTGAGTGACCGACAGAGTCAAGATTTTATTCTCGAGCACACGGAAATATTCCAATGTGAATGAACAAAGTGAAAAAGATATTCAGTGATTGGGCACGAAATTGCACCCCGAAATTTTGGGAATATTATGGCGTTCAATCGAGTCGTGAATATTATAAGTAATAGAACTTAGCGTTCGAAATGTTCATTAAAGTATTCTTTAGAGCCACTAAAAAATCAACATCGTTACGGATATGCTTATGCCGACCATATTTTGTCCTTTAGAAAGAAGTAAGCAGTTATTGGTTGAGGAAGGGGACAATATTATATCCCTTCTCTACGGCAGGAGCAAGGCAACCAGCACAGGTTAAGGACAATCATATATTACGAAATTCAATGGATCTTTTGATGCATGGTACCTTGAAATTGTTGGAAGGGAATACGCAGGTGAATAATGTATTCTTAGAGTTCAAGAAAGTCTTCGACAAGGTCTCTCTCGAAAAGTTGAAATACAAACTAAGATATTACGGCAGTAACGAGGAAGTTACCAACTGGATTATGGACTTCTTATCTAATCGTAAACCAAAATTATCCGTTGCTGGGCTGTGCTAATTAGAGGCAGACGTAACGTCAGGAGTGCCGCAGGGAAGTGTTGTAGGACCCCTGATCTTCTTTTTATATATTACCAAACCCCACTAGCTCTCAATAAATCGATCGGCTGTCCAACCAAGCAAATTATAATATCGATGTCGCCCTACTCTGAGTCCGACTTCGTCTAATAGCCGGCCAAAGTAGCAAAGGGAGACAGGACGGTCCTTGAAGGACGATCGACCGGATTCAGCTGGGAAGGAACGTACCACCACGACATTGAATATGACAAGCTCTTCATCACTTTGATGTACGTTTTAAGCAACTCAGACTCGTGGAACAACACTCCTTTACCCTGACATTATTACATTATCATGTCAGATGCGTAATGCGATGAAGTACACGGCGTTTGTCCGTAGAAGGAATGGCATATTGGGTAGGAGTGCTTAACCTTCTAATGTTTGCTTGCGATTTTGGTTTGTGAACACGATTTGTGCGACAGAAAAAGCCTCAGAATCCACATGTACACACCTCACCGCAATCAGCTGCCCTAACACACCTTACCGGAGCCCCGCGAGGGCTAATGGCGAGGGAATAGCAGCTATTTGTCCGCTATCCATTTTATTGGGTTCGTAAATATTACCTCTTCGCGGTATACGCCTCTTATTTGCTCCATCCGGGTTCTCTGATGTTCCGATCTAGGGTACAGCCCCTGCCAACATCCCCATTTTAGTGACAGTGTCCTCTAAAGGTGCTCTCTCTCTCCAAGTGTTAGTGATCCGCTTGCTCCCCCTTCGTTTCGGAGGAGAATCTCTCCTTATGTTGTCAGCAACTCCGTCACACTTGCTTTCTGTTCGACACTATTTTCCACAGATCTAGAAGACCGTCTTTATACTCAGTGTGATTTCATAATAAACGTGTTCTCACAAATACCTGCCGTGCTTTCGAGATCCCAGTAGTAATGCCGATGCAATGAGGAAATCGCGGGACTCCCTCAAGGCGATCCCCGGGGATCGCGTGGCTGGACCAACAGATCGCGGCAACCGCTTGTCTCTCATGTCAGGGTACGAGTGGTTCAAGGTTAGGAATCTTCTGCGTGGAGAATTGTGCGCTTGGTTTCATGATGATGCTCCTCAGTTCCTGACCATAGCAGTTGTCAATACAACGGGCGGTAGATGAAACTAGGCGAAAAGAAATTATGTCGACTGCCAATAGATTGCCCTTTCTCCAAGATCTGGCACACGTAATTTTTTCATTTCTTGAATTGACGGAGGATTTAAGTGGCTTTGTTTTGTTCTTAACGCGGATCTGGGACGTGGCCGCAACTCTTTACGTGTTGGGTATGCCTGGTGTGAAGGCACCCCATGCCACACATCATGTCAATGTGTCATGTTGATGGAGTCGTCGTCACCAATTACTCTAATTGCTGGAGACCCCTTGTCACACGACCTCGCGGCGGCTTGCATGCTGATGGGATAGTTACTAAACGTGTTCCTCGCAAGCTACTCCAAGTGTGAATTTGACAAGTTGGTGCCTCGGTGAGGATTTGTTTCCCCGTAAAACAATACGTCTGTTGACGTCCAGACGTTGGCGTTAATCCTAAACGGGGTCCCTCCAAAATATCCTCTCTGTGTTCCTTTGACCACTCTGACACGAAAATCATCCACAACTTGAAGTATACACCACGATACCATGCAACCCTAAATGCCACTACGGGGGTGTTGCTTAGGACTCTTCCTTTTGACCCAGAGGCCCTCCCAAGGGATAGCTCAAGCCGTTAGTTATGTATACCCTACTCCTGCCATCCGCTTTTGTAGCGCATCACCGAACGCGGCTGCAAATTACCTGTCACAGCTCAAAGGCCGGTTCACGTTGAATGTGTGATGTTAACGTAAGGTCTTAACTTCAAGAAATTTAGAGTTGAGTACATGGATGAGGACTGTATCGTTCATGATACGCCTCGAGAACTCGACATAACGAGAGATATGGCCTATGTTCATCTTTTAAAAATCCAAGTCGCTCTGTTAGTCAGTCACGGACCAGAATGAGTTATTTAGTTCTCTAATCACGCACGATAATGGCTGGCACCCCAGCACCACAATTGAACAAAACTTACAACAATAATATGTAGAAAAATACGAATTACTTGAAGGCGAAGTCAATTGAATTCGCGAGGAAAAAGCCATTTCTTCATGACGATTTAGTTAAATTAAGCTACGAGCAACGATAGAAATTCCACTAAACTCGTCGACATCCATGTTTACGTATGAACCCTCGCCTTATTGTCGTAATTACGATCAATTGTGCCTACAGTTGACCTCACAGAGAGACGGCTTGTTCCTATTGGTGAACTTAGGAAAGTCAGAACCTGTTCTCTTAATGGCTGAAGTTCTTCCACTTGCGGCAATGTGAGCGATGCACCGATTATCATGTACTCACGTTAAGACTCAAGTTGGGTTTTCTCTTTCCTATGTCTTTACATTCAATGGGAACCGAGCTGAAGTCATTTGGCGCCACAGGTGGCGCCTCGAGTGAAAAGCACGTGCCATCGTACTCGTTTCAGCGGCAAAAAGATAGAGCACGCCAACGACGACCGTTGCTCTCCACTACTAGTTAGTTGTGAAATAAAATAGCGACCCTCAGAAATTCCACTCCAGCACCATTTATTATTACCATTATTATACCATTTATTTTACAATAAACAGTCCCATAAGGAAATACACGCATGACGAATGAATTTTTATTTCAAGCTCCAGTTAGAACATGGGAGCTCTTTTTAATACAAATAATCAACGTAAGCCTTAGGCCACGCAGCGACACTAGCACCACCTCGGCAGGTTGGAAGTGCCCACACTACTAATTTCAGTATTTTTAGTACCCTGCAAGCCACCGCTAGGGTATGTGGCAGGAGGTGAATATACAGCAGACTAATTTTGACCCGGATATTTTTACCCCAACCGTGGTCGGATAATGCTTGTCTGATCCCTTATCGTTCATGGAAAGAATGACATCTTAAATCTATCTATTTTACACTTAATCTCTCTAATTTCATTGGCATAATCTCTCCTTCCGTAGTAAGTTGGAAGTATAATGCTTTTGCAATATCACTGCTAAAGAGACCTCCTTCGAATTTATACAAGAGCTTCAATCTGTAATCTAACCTTCGCTCCGGGAGTGATTCCCAGCCTAGGACCTCTAATATAATATTTTTGATATGCTACTAAGTTTATCATAAAAACGTTTTACAAATCTATCTCCTCTACGCTGCACGCGATCTAATTCGATGATAAATTCAACTTCGTGAAGATCATATACTAGCACCAGATTCTGAATGCTCATACTAAATACGTACTGATTAATATTCGTTGTGATCGATCATTGGCTACAACCCATAGATATCAGAGAAAGCTTCGTGATTGTAATAACAATAATAATATTGGTTAGTACGAATGAATTTGGAGGTTATAATTCATATGATCTAGTATTCTCGCGCACGATGACACCGACTTGGTCATCAATTGTGTGAACACCCAACTCCGTGTGATTACAATCGCAATTGGTCTCCTAATTACTTATTTGGGTTGTGGTAGCCATTTGCGAACATTCTGGGAATGAATGGTACTTTGGCGAAGTTATTCAATTACATCAAGACCTCTAACAGTTTATCAACTTCTAAACTGGCCTTCCGACCATCTGCGTCCCTGACTGTCATCCACTTAAAAAACGCGACCTCTTTGGCGCATATGCGATGTTAGCATTAGCAAACAGACGATCACTTATATCTTCCTCTCTGTTCTGCAAATATGCATGTTGAATCGAACGTATAAATAGTCATAATTTGAATTCTGTGACTGGTTTACTGCTGCATTAATCCATTCTTCTCTATTCATTGTTAATTCCCTCTCACCCCCTGTGAGAGTCTCTTGTTTTGCGCCCTTCATTAATTTGTCTCAGTTACTTGTCTCTTCGTCATCCTAAATGGGAACTTCAATTTTCCCTTCTATTTTGTTTCTAACCAATAGATTGTGCCTCAAGGTGTGTCGATCCAATCCATCCTGTTTTTATTAGCCGTAGAGTTCTCCACTCCGTCCTTCCCTTTTTGCTCTTCTCTATGCTTCCTCATTCATCCCTTTGTCTTTCCATTTTTAAACTTCAGCAACGTGTTTCAAAGGCTCCTTCTATTGTTCACTACTCCACTTTTCCAATGCTTCATGTCTCTGATCCTTAAGAGTGCCTTGGTCCATACGAACATTATGATGAACTGCTTTCCTGTTTCCAACCTCGGATTCTTCGCACGTTGTAGTTTCCTCTTAAATAAATAACAGTTTCAAACGTAAGATGGCGGAAATCGTTCATGATGAAAGAAGACAGTTGGCTTTTTTCATCATCTAGTTTCTTCTTCTTCATGAATGAGTTCTTAGCTTGAGCTTTTTTTCACTTGATGTCGACCTAACTTCTTCCATCCCAAGTCATTCTCTCTCCTATCTCCTATCACCCAGTTACTATGAAGCATTCCACTCGCTCCAGTTTAATTCCTTGAATTCCGCCTTCAGCTTCTCTCTCCCACGCGCACACAAGGAGTTGAACTAGATTGTGTAGGTAGATAGATATTTTGGGAGAAACCTCTATCAAGGCACATTGAAACCACTTCGGTATGAACACGATAACTGCGCAGATTTTTGGTGAATAGATATCGCAACGAAACGCGCGATGCGTTCCCACAAAAAGAGCACGCGTGGGTTGGAAAATAAGCAGCACAGTGTGTGCAGTAGCACGCATAATGGCTTCAAGTGTCTTTCTCCGCGTGGATATCTCTCCTGCAGTCCTCGCGCGAGCCACGCCTGAGACCGAAAAGACACGCGTGTCGTGAGGGGGGGGGAGAGGGCAGAACTTGAGAACTGGCCTCCGGGTGGAGGGAGGGTGTGTTCGGACGAAAATAGCCGCGCGGAAAAAGTGCGTGAGGCCGGGTGAAGAAGGGTTGGGGGAGTGGGGTGGGTTGGGAAGGTCCTTGGAAGGGGCCGCGTGGTCCAGGTGGGGTCGTCGACCCTTCCCTTCAGCCGTGCCCCCATTTGGGGCAGAGGGGCCGACTTCTGCTCTCACCCCCGATCAAAAATGAAAGTTATTCCTCTCTCTCTCCCTCCCCGGCGCCCTCCGCTCTCACGGTGACACACATGGCGAAGACGAATGACGAAGATCGTTTAGCGAACTTGACGGTGGGGTGGGGACAAGTGGGATGGAGAATTGGTTGCAAAGAATCATATTTACCTTGGTTAATCCAAACATTCCGTTTCGTTTTCGCAGAACATTTTTTTGCAATTATCTAATCATCCTTTTATTCATGCAATATTCGGGCGATAGGAACTTTTTTTCACGTGGACATTTGCTTGTAAACACGTAGTCACGGAACTATGGTAACGCGAACATTTCTTTAAGCACATTGGGTGATTTCCTGAAAAAAAATTCATGGAGATTTCCACTCATTGTGGAAAAAAAATTCTTGGAGGTTGAGAGATTTACTTTTTTCCTTTCAAAAATTATATATGTTTATTACTATATCAATGTATTTTATCTACCATTCCCTATTTTCAAGATGTCTGCCTAAAATCACGTTTTTTCTCTCATCATAAACTAATTTTAAGTACATATAGCTTTTATAATTCCACTGATGCGAAAGATATGTTAAAGAGATGTTATATTTTATTTGATTTTCTTTCTACTGAAATGCTCTATCTCTATTTTTAACGGAGAAATGGAACGGCAATCTGAGACTCAGAGTTAGGGATTATCTATCGATAACCAAGGATATTCTACTCAATGCTCCGCAAACCGTCGCAAGGGCTAAGGAAATATTTTTACTCTTGTGATCCGTTCGATTCCGCCTTCCCCACCTCTACTATGTTCGTCATTAATATATATATATATATATATATATATATATATATATATATACACACACATATACATACATACACACATTCATACTACCCTGAAAGCCATCGCAAGGGCGTGTAGCAGAGGGTGTTAGGTCACCAGCAATTCTACTTCCACTTACACATAACACCCTGCTACCTACCGAAAGTGGCCCTATGTATATCCTTCAGGACAGAGAAGCAGGAAAAATTGGATTTTCTTCGGCATGTTTTAGCACAAGAATAATCTCCTGTCCAATATGAACCATATAACTTAGGCCAAATGCAAGATATGTTTGATTAATACAATATTGGTTATGAATCTGATATATCATGCCTAAAATTGACTCGTTTGATCATCAAGCTCGCTCAAAGTATTTACGAAATATTCTTCCCGGAGTACCTTTTTGTTTAGTTAACTCCCACCTTGTCGTTGCATAGGAACTATATCCCCGAAAAGCGATTACGAGCCTCGAGGAATCATGGGGTTCAAATGGATCCTCCCATCCCTGGACTCAAACAGAAGAAGACGGCGGGGTGCACGAGTTGTGTCCTCAAGACTTTCGTTTTTGTGTGTTTTTTGATCGTCTCTTGTTTTCCCTCCCACAACCCTCGCTCCTCCCCACTCCCGGAGTCGAGTCACGTTTCCGCGGCGCACGAATGCCAAGGGGCCAACCTCCGTTTTGGCCACCTGAGCAAAGAGAATGCCAGTTTTCTTCCCTCCCGCCCACCTAGCTCTTCTTCTTGCGAAAGGAACTCGTGGGCGTGCGTGCTCCATTGTTTCCGAAGCCTCTCATTCACGAACCTCCCGCGCGGTAAACAAGGCGCACGTGTCGCAAAGAGCTTGAAACTTGGGTTTTTGACTATCTCATCCTGGCAGTGCGTGTCCACTCGGTGACGATCCGCATCATCGCATTGCGTTTCTTCATTTGACTCGCCTTGCGTCTGTAGAATGAGATTTGGACTAATCATCGTCGAATTAAAATAATATTCACACCGTGATCATTTTCACCAAGAGGTTTAAATGTGACCCTGATATCAATAAACTTTCACCAAAGCCATTACTTACAGTTTGTAAAATCAGCTATGGGGTAAACTTGAGTTAGCTAGAACATTTCCACTTCTAAATGGGTCAGTTGTTGTCCTTTTAACTCTTTTATTTCGGAAATGCTTAAACTTTTTATGCTTCTACTTCATTGGGTTATATGGCATATATTTTCACATTTTTAGCTTTTACTTTGACAATCAATTGAATTGACACTTTTGGTAGCAAAAGAGGTATCTAGGGGCATTATTAAAAATTATTTTGTCTTTTTAAAAAAAATTAACAGCGCATTACGTACGTAAATAACGAATCAATATTTTCTTGGTGGTTGCTATGCTTTGGCTAGCGCTTGCTGTGGAATTAATAGGATTTGAGATCATACCATTGTATTTTCTCCAGACGCTTGCAAAAAATACTTATTTCAGTGAATAAAATATTCCTTAACACTTAGGAGGGACTGAAAAGATGTCTCCAGAGAAGTCTTCGACAAATCTGACCGATGTACAAAACTTAATCGTTTTAACAAAAAGATAAGATCAGTGAATTTTTATCTCACTTCTAATATAAAATAGTGATAAATGGCATGTCAAAAGGCGTCTGTAGTATCACCGTTGTGTACAATTCTGCGAGTATGAAGAGCCATTAAAATGCAGATATTTCAAACGTAGAAATCATTCGGCTTGACTGGGATAGGAACCCAGTTCCCTAGTTGTCCGGTCGGATGATTTATCTAGGTAAGCTAACGAGGCGTTATCCTAAACGAGAAAGGCGTTCTCGTATTTCTAAATTTTCCTGGCCAAGGCCAATTATTTTTACTCTTTGAAATTTCTGTATTTTAATGGATATGAGCGAATAACTCCATTAAATGTTACTCTCGTGGCATCTCCCGTATTCCTGTGATGTAAGAAGGCGTAAGTAGAGCCCCTAGTCTTTCTTATGTATGTGCGGGTACATTAACTTCATGGGTTACCGCGTAAGAGGCAACTGACAGCCATTTATTTCCGACGCCATGTATTCTGCAAGAGCAATGCGACATTAAGTGAAATGAGAGATTTAATTTTATTTTGGTTGGGCCATGTTTGACATGTTCAATTATCCTAGAGAAAGTGCTAATTAAGAGAATCATATTAATTAATTAGGCACGCCAGAGGTTACCTTCGTAAAATCAGAACAATTTTCAGCAATTTTTATATATGCTTTCTATCAGAAAAAAGCGCGAATCCATTTTACTTCTCTGTCATTAATTCCACGTAGTCGCAGTCTGTTGGTTAGGCACTTATTACAATACAAAGGACAATTAAATCAATATTTCTTCACAATCGGCGATCAGGAACTGGGAAACCAAGATAAGGACCCCAACAACGGCAGTACTCAAAGAACCTAATTGTAGCGTGAAATCCTTATTACGAGCTCATCATAATCATTCGACTTTAAATGATGGAAGATGGCGTCCTAAAAGCTATTGCCACGCACCCTCTGATGACTTATTCAAGGTATTATGTAACGAAGATGTTTATAAAAGTTAAAACATGCATAAGAATACATATCAGGAGTTGGAACATATGCAAGAGATGAAACATATTCAAGTTTGCCGTTTTAAGTCTACCATTGAAATCGAATTCCGCAGTAAATTTAAATGATACATAATAAACCAATGGATTGAGGAGGGCAAAGTGTAGTTTGTCTGCAGTGGAGCCGTAGGGAGAGTGGAATGCAGACTAATGAGGAGTGGGGGGGGGCAGCATCTCGCGTGGACACTCCTCGAGCCTTCGGACTACTTAGGAATAGGTCGCGGTCTTAATCGGGTTATTGTAATATTAATAGTGTTATTGCTTGCTAAAAAGAAAATTACTCGGCGCAATTCTGCATTTAGGGAAACTTAAAAAGATAAATGAACAATATTCGATTCAATGAGGAGCACACGAGTCTCTCGATCTTCTTTGTGGTGATTCGACGTTGGGAAGAAAAGGTACTATAAGATTGAGATAATGTGGGGAAAATAATTCGTCAAATAATGTTCACCTCATATGCACGTATCTGCAACATTTTCTTCATGCTTATGCGAATAATGATATCTTCTTTTCACTAGTCGTGAAAAAACAATGAAATAGGCAGTATAAACCAAACTACTACAATAAGTATGCATTAAGGCGCATTCGTGTACACAAAGTACGCAAGCTCCCATTTTCCTGGCGGCCTGAATGCGTTCCGTAAAGGTCTTATTCTCTGGAATGTTTCTGCGAAAGCGTTTCCCGCGAATTCTGCACGGAATCCCAATCGAGTCGACTCGTCCATGCTGATGAGGTTTGGGGTGATGAGACTTCTTCTCCCCTACAAAATCCTCCATCTAAAAAATACCCTGCAAGCCACCGGAAAGGTGTATGACAGGGAGTGTATCCACATCAGGATTGCAGAACACACGAGCAGACAAATTCACGCGCCATTCATAATCCTTACTACAGAAAAATATGTATCACCACCACTTCTAGTTAAGTCATGCAACAATAGTGATGTGTTTCTTGAAACTCGTAAATATAGTCTCAACTACTTTGAAAATGCAATACGTACGCACTCATGCGTAAACATCGTCATTTATACTCGCACAGATTCAAACATACATATTTACCCATTAAATACGTACGCATATACACACATTCACATGCCTTCGTATATTTGTATATAAATATCCCGCAAGCCGCCGCAAGGACGTATGGCGGGGGGGGGGGGGTGTTAGGTCATCACCCGTAAAAGAGAACAAAACTACTTGCAAAACCAATTTATTCTTGCAAACCTACGCCCAAAGAAGCATATATATTCATGCGAAAACCTTCTCAAACCACACGCATCATAATACATATACCATCAACCAATATACACCGGCACATACAAATTTAGTGAAAATCTATACAATAACGTGGCAAATAAGAATTGAAAAGGAAGAAGTGGAAATTCTGCCACCACATGGACATGAAACTCATGGTCTCCGCCCCCGAGGACACAGGTAGGGAATGTGACGCACCGCAGCAGGCAGGCAGCGGAGGCGTCCCCCGCCCCCCCCCCCCAACAGAGAGATACGCGGGATGAAAGGAGAAACTTGAAACCTCATTCGTGGCCAATTGCCGGCGGTTTCCGACCCCAAGGAGCGGGAGAGAGGATATATAGTATACCGTGCAATGTGCGGTCGTCTGGAGTTTTTCGGGGAACTGGTTTGCTTTCTTGCATTCGGAATGCGCGCGTTTGTTTTCATTCGACCTGCTCCTCGCGACACCAACCGTGGCAAGCGAAGCTCCGTAGACGCTCGAAGGTGGAAGTGCACCACTCAGGGTCAACATTCTCCTGGTCTTCATCTCGAATCTCTCAGTCTCACTTTCGTTAGAGACTGAAATGGCCATAAAAGCTCAGGCCCAGAATGTTTTGCTTCCCGACCGCAGTTGCAGGTTTTTCAACTCTATTCATGAGAGTTTCGAACGGGATAGTTCGTATGAATGGCATAAATGGAAGGGAAAAACGCACGAGTCCGTTAAGCATTGAGACTTTTTGTTCCCTGTGTCGCTTTCCCTACTTCTTCATCAGGGCCAAAGCAGCCAATGACGCACAAATCAGACTCTTTTTTTTAAATGTGATTTGGAACAGAGTAAAAGCAACTTTTGGGAGCTTCAAAACTTGCAGTAATGCGTACATGCCAGCGTCTATTGATGAAACACCTGATTTTCCTCCATCTCTGATATTTTCGTTTGTGAGATCAAAAACACGGCTTAGTTCATTTTTTTTATCTGCCCTTAGTTGAATATTGAGTAAAGCTTATATATAGACAGGGATGCCCCTTATCATCTGTTCATGCACATCTCATCCATGTACTGGTATGTGAGGGGAATGGGAATGGTGAGGCATGGTCGGGAATCGGGATGGTGCAGTGGCTAACGTACTTGCCTCCCCTGATCCCTACTTTAGGTGCTTATGGAGGGCACTTTGAGTAAGCACACCGTCCGTCGGATGGGACGTTAAGCTGCGGACCCCTTGGCGCCTTTCGTTAAGAGTAGGATAATGCCGACGCTCCCATCCCTTCATCCTTTCCTGTCCACCACAAATGGCACTAATGACCTTATCTGTATCCTATGGGTTAAATGGAAGAAGGGACAATTTGGTCTCAATTTCGCCCAAATAAAGACCACTATCTATCTATCTATCTATCTGTCGGTCGCCTCCCCTGAAACTACTTCTGGGTAGTTAATGGGAAGAACTCGAGCCTGGAGTAGGTGAGTAACTCTTCAAATCAGTTAGAGCCAGTAGGCAGAGGGTTTAAATCGTTACTTATCGGATAGCAACGTGCCTTAGGTATGTGATGAAAGTCAATCATAAAAAGCAAATGTAATGAGATTCTACTTGGCAGCCTGAGAGCCACCGCTAGGGTGTGTGACAGCGGGCGATTACACACCAGGCATGCAAGACGCAAAATTAAGTTTTTCTTTATTTTTAGGCACGATATATTTCTGTAATATAAATCAATTAAATAAGATCATATACCTAACTGAGGTACATTTATGTACACACACGAGAGGAGCTTTAAATGAAAGAGGGGCAATAACGAAAGCTAAATGAGATAGAGACAACACTGGGCTACTAATAAGAATGAAAAAATAAAAATTCTTTTTCTCGCTAGCGTGGTCGGACAATGTTTCTCTGAACCCTTATCAAACGAGAGAAAATTGATGTCTTATAAATCTGTCTCACTTTTAATATCTCTATTTATATTGACATGATCTCTCTTATCAATTATTGCAATACTTTTACAGTACAATGCATTTTCAATTTTATCGTTCAAATGATCTTCCAATTTATGCAATAGATTTATATCGGCCATTTGATAGCTGCACGCGATTGAATTCGGCAATCAATCCATGTTCATGAAGATCCCATATACTAGCAGCATATAGTATTCTACTATATGAGGCCTAACCAGCGAAGGACAACATTTCTCTTCAACCTTGTCGTTACATTTCCCCAATAATCTTCCAATCAATCCTGATTTTTAGTTATATTTCTTGCATATTCCCCGTATATGTTGCACCCAGGAGAGGTCATGAGTGAGGGTATTGCTTAAGTATTAAGTCGAGTCCGCTCCTTCCATGTCACTATTACTGATGCAGTAGTTATTCCGGAGGGAAGTACTCCTATTCTAACAATGCATCACCAAGAACTTTTTTGAGCAAAATTCTAATTGTCAACTGTCGCACTAATGGTGTGTAGCATTAAGGTCATCTGCTAAAGCTACATTACCCTCAGTACTACAAATATTATTGTAAATCACTGCATCGTCGGAAAATAAGCGTATATTACTATTAATAACGGAGTTAATGTCGTTAGCATAAAAGAAGTCCGATAACAGTTTCATGAGGAAGAGCTAAAGTGATTTTCACCGCTTTATTGACATCGGTTGTCGGAAATTATTTGGTAAGCTATCGGAGGCGCACCGCAAATTGGTGAAGACGCTTTGAAAGAAGAGATTGAATTAGTTGCCGTTTTCCAAACTGCTCGGTACTCTCTCGCCTTCGTAGTTTTTGAAAGAAGTAACTGTAGACTCATTTCCCTTAATCTCCCTGACGAAGGACCAAATAGGTTTTTTTATAAAAAAACTCGTTTGAATTTTCTGCTAATCTTTTCCTTTTGAATTCGCTTAATGCTTTTCGAAATTCCTTCTTGTCATTCGCCCCAGATATTTTATAATCATAACTGATCCCATTCCTTTTGTTGCTAAAGATATCGTTCCTTTTATTTTTTATCAAGGTTTCGCGAGATCCTTTATAGTATCCCTGAAATGAGCCTGTTGACTACTAAGCGCGTATTCGCAGTATTCCGGAGATTTTTACATTTCATAAAATTTGCAAATGAACTGTGTATAGGCACTTATATTGATGATAGGACCCTTTATAAAACAAGTAAATTTTTCATTTGAGCTTCTTATTTCGGACCCCTTATAGGGAAAACTTAGCATTTACTGCTGTGTAGCCACTAATTCCGTCAATAGTTTCTATTTTTTAAGATTTTGGGTAGGTTAATTGCTTAAGAATATTATCGTCCCTAGTCGGTGAAGTGACAAGTTGACGCAAGGAGTTCAACGTACAAGAATTCAATAGCGACTCACAGATATCTTTGTCTTTATCCCCCGTTTTAAAACTAACCTATATGTGCTCAATTCAACAGATAGGACACCGGCTGCCTGTAAAATTCATATGCAGAGATTCTTTTAGATTCATAACTTTTAATTGAACAGCAATTACTTTCCAAACCGCTATCTGGAATTATCTGAACCCTGCTGACGCAAGAGTTTTAAACTAAAATAAAGAAAACGGTCCCAATTCTATATACGAGGGTAATCCCAGAAGTACCCCACCCAACAAAGAAAACACAAATCTTTCGGAAAAAAATGTATTAATTTTTCAACATAATCTCCTTTCAGCTCTATACACTTTTCCCAGAGACGTTCAATAAGATGCCCAGAGATGTTCCATATTTATAATAAGAATTGCCTTGCTCCTCCAAATAGCCATTAACTGCCGACATCACTGCTTCATGGTTGGAATATCTTTTACCACCGAGCCATTTTTTCAAGTTTGCGAACAGGAAATAATCCAAGGGGCTGAATCTGTTGAATAGGGTGCATGAGGTAGCAATTCAAACTTTAATTTATGAGTTTTGGCAATTGCAATAACGGATTTGTGAGCTGGTGCATCGTCTAAACGAAACAACACTTTCTTCTTAGCCAAATGCGGCCGCTTTTGCTTGATATCTTCGCTGAAACATTGCAATAAGTTCGCATAATTCTCGCCGTTGATAGTTTTTCCTTTTTCAAGATAGTCAATTAATATTATCCCACGCGCATCCCAAAAAACCCACGCCATTGCAAATGACCTCAGCAGTCGGTCGCCTCCTCTAAATACTACTACAGACGCCATGACCTTGCCTGCAGATGAAACGGTCTTCGCCTTCTTTGAAGGTGTTTCTCCCTTTTGAATTAATTGTTTTGATCGCTATTTTGTCTCGAGTGTGAAGTAATGGACCCATGTTTCATCCATGGTTATAAAATTCTGCTTTTTTGCTGTGGAACTTTGCTAAACACTCAATTGAAAGGTCTTCACGACACTGGTATTGCTCGAATGTGAGCTCATCTTGCAGACAGCTTTCTCATGTCCAAATTTTCTGTTAATATGCGATGTACCGTACTTTTTGAAATGCCTGCTATGCCTGCTAACTCGCGCATTTTCAGTTAACCATCATTCAATATCACTTAGTGGCATTTCTTCACCGTTTCTGGAATCGTCCCCTCATTTGGTCGACCAATGCGATGCTCGTCTTGACAGCTCGTACGACCTCGTTTAAACTCTGCTTCCCAATATTTTACTGTCGTAAACGAAGGAGCAGACTCAACCAGAGTAGAATCCAGTTCAGCTTTTATATTGGTTGGGCTGAGGCCTTTCAACTAGAAGTTTTGTAACACATAACGATGACCAATTTTCTCCATTTTCACAAATTGACTGAAAACGTTCATTATTGATGGCTCGCAAACATATACTAAACCACGTATTGTATTCAAACTTGAAGCATATGCTTAATAGATGGCGTACTTTCTAATAGAGTGATGTTTTTCAAACAACTATCGCCTTCTCTAGGTCCGGCCGGGTACGTATGGGTCTACCCACGTACTCTGTCACCTTTGTTAACGGAAAATGATATTTGAAAACTTTCACCTCTGGCGATCTCAATATTATCAATTGGCACAAAAGGCTTGAGATAAACATTGTTATTGGGGGCATAATCTAGAACCGGTTGAGCAGTTCACCGAGTTGGAAAATGTTTCCGATGAGGGCGGTGAGTAGTGGCCACATAAGAGGGACATTAAAAGAGATGTCACTTTATGTAAACAAACTTTTACAAAGGCGCGGGAGCTGATGCGCGGCATCTTAAGTATACACCTTAAGAAAGGACGCGAAAAGTTTAAAGTAAAAGGCGGTGTAATATGCCCGTGGAGTATGGTCGTTGAGGTAAGAGGTAAGATTGGATGCTTTTGAGATGCAGGTGCGGAGAAAAATGGAAATAATGAAATGGACGGAAAGGAAAACAAGCGATGGATTTCTGGGTACTTTAGGGGAAGAGAGGCGGGAGTTGAGGAAATTCGAAGAACGCAGAACAAGTGGATGTAGTACTGAGAAAGTCAATGGGATGCTGAAGATGAAGAGGATAAAGTGAGGTAGAATGGAGGGAGACGCAGTCGGAGTCTATTTGCATTTAGGATGGAATTGAAGGAGGTGGAAGATATGCAGAGCTGAAGAACGAGTTAACGTAATGTTCAGGGTTCAGGGCAATGTATAGGGTTCAAAGCCTAGTGCCATGTCAGTTAGTCTTTAGGTTCACAGTAGTGTGTGGTATCAGGGTTTTTCAGAAAACTACTTCAATCAGGCCGAGTACTCCAAAAAAATCAGTTTTTTGAACGCAGAGACATAATGGAACTCTGTTTTGATAAAAATTTGTGATTCATAAGTTTAAAAAATATGAGCAGCCTCATTTAAATTTGTCTAAATTTTTTATGACACTCGCTATTGCCCCATGCTATTAATGTGATGGTGGTGGTGTGGGATCAGCGCTGAAACTATGGTAACTGGTCAAACCCTTTGGGAAAAAAAGTATCCCTTTTCCTTGGTTAAATTCGCGACCGTGACATAAGTATAAAGCAGGGAAAAGTTAAGAACTTATCTTTCATGAAGTGGATGAAACCGTTTCTTTAATCCGGCTTCGAACGCATTCATAATTTGTATTCCTAATGTTAGGCTCATTATTATTATGACCCGTAAGTATTTTGCATGGGACTGCTGTCAAAGTATATAAGTAATGCTCTTTACAGTAATGCTTGCCCTGCTTTGTTTGTTTTTGAGTTTATCCTTTTGTCCCTCATCTCTCTCTCTCTCTGTCAGGGGGGACGGGGGACTCTTCCACTGCCTGCCTGCTAAGTTGTGTCATATTCCCTACCTGTGTCCTCGGGGGCGGAGACCATAAGTTACATGTCCATGTGGTAGTGGAATTTCCCCTTCTTACTTTTCAATTCTAATTTTCACGTTGTTGGATGGATGATTGCTACATTCTAGGGTGCATGTGTATGTTAGTTGATAGTTTTATGAATTTGCATGCGCGAAAGTTAAAAAGGTTTTTGCAAGAATATACGTATATGCCACTGTGGGTGTTGGTGTGCATAAATATGTTGGCCGGTTTTGCATGTGGTTTGATTCTCTTTTACGGGCAGTGACCTAACACTACACAGCCGCCACAGGTCCTTGCGGCGGCTTGAGGGGTATTATGCAGATTTATTTCAAATGGTCCGCGATTCTTAGGTCTGCCCTTCTAGGTCTGCGGGTCTAACGGCTAATGGATTTGTTTTCCCAGAAATGCATGACTATGTATTTTCAAATTTGACTGAAAATCCCAATCCTGACACCTAGTACCAAAACTGAAATGCAGTTAATTGCCCCATTTGGTGTCTACGGTATCGTCCCACGAGTTGAACGTCCAAGAATTGTTTGTAGTCGTACCAATACACAATGGGTTAACAGTAGACCCGGCGGTTTATGTCGGGATTTTAAAGTGGACTCGATTGGCCCATCATCGTGCAGGTAGTCTTCCAATCGTGTTACTGGGTTCGTTTCCCTCTCAAAGCATTACAGATGATGGCGCGTGGGGCAGAAGAACACGTTCTGACTTTTATGCTTATTAGTAATGGAGAATTGTAGGTAAAAACTTACGAGAGGGGAGCAGGAAGTTGGACCCAGGAATTTTTTGAAATTTCAGTTTAGATGCCGACCCTTACATCCCAAAGACTGCGAGTATAACAAAATGAACAGACATACTGCTGCACGCAAGAAATCACGAGAACCGTTGCTCGACAAGCGGTAAAGAGGTATTTGGCGGATGACTGCCTTAGTTTTGAACATTGAAATATGGCTAAATTCTACCACCTCACTCAGGAGTGTGATTTCTGATGTCACTATCGGAACTGACAGCGAGTGGTCGGTAGTTCGGAGATTGTATAATTTTTAGGTCAATTCTTGAAAATAAATAAACGTATCTTAACGGCATGTTACTGGTCAGTTTTTTGGGGACTTGTTCAGTTCTGGTTTCATAAATGGGAGTGGCATTGACAATATCCAGTCTCACGGCTATTTCCCTCGCGATAAAGACGCGATATGCAATCGTAACCGAATAAACGTAATCACTCTTAACTTTAATTTAAAAAAGAAAATTTCAAGTTAGATCAAACCCGTGAATGCATGTTGTACATGGATCTGGCAGTGTGTTTCTGTATTATATAAAAATAAATAAAAAGATGTATGTACCTGTATGTATACACGGGTGTATATGGATTAAAGGAAGCAGCGAAAAATGCGTTCTATCAGAAGGAATAATTGCTAATGACTTAGTGCTGGAAGGAATTTTTGAAAGCCATACATTGATTTTAATTCTCTACGATAATGAGACCTGTTTGGCCGTAGAATAGAATTTGGGGTAGACACTCAGTTGTGATAGAGCGTCACGTTGGCCTACGACTCATCACAGATGCTGTAAGCTCGCCCGGTATGGTGTCAGAGCGCACGGGGTTGGTGGGGGTGGAGGGGGGAATTGCTAATAATGGGAATGGCAAGAGAGGAACTGCATCTCCCCGGCATATTTTATGCTTCGTACGGTTGCCCTTTAAAGTACTGAATATTAATGTTTTACTTGATATTCCAAGCGAATGCCTTGATTGACTTCACAAATTGTCTCTACAACGATGGAAATATTGTGGAACCGAGGAATTTTGCCTTGCAAGACTACAACACTCAAATTTCTCTCGTGAAATTACTACACAGTCTCTAGAAATGGGTACAGTGACTGGGAATTTTTATCTTGTTTTTAGGCATCATAAAAACTTGTGTGTTAGTCACATTTCATTTGCAAAAATTGTCGTTTACATTTTCACAAAAAACATCTAAAAACTTTGGTTAAATCCGTTCATGAATGGTTTTTTATGCGTATGATTAGATCTTGTCGATAAATTTAAAATGGCACTGCATACAGTGTGTTTCGCTCATGTTTGATCGACTCGCTAGTGAAACTCGGCTGCATGCCCGAGCGATCTTGAACATACCGTGGGAGGAGAGCGTCGCTTGCACGGCGTATTGTGCAATTCGCGAATTGAACTCCAGGTCGTCTATGATTGTGCTAAAGCAATCACTCAGCAGGAGGTAGTTTTCGCGATATGAGAATGCAATTGGAACCTATTTTCGTCGCAGGCGATCGGCCGTGAGAGAGCCTGCATCGTTGGACGTCGTCCTGCGTCATTAAGGTTGTTGGCGACAGAAATGTGATTTTAAAGATGAAAATAAAATGGATCGACCAAGTGACAAGTGATTAAGTACTTCAAAGAGGGAGTAAAGAGGCCAGTCTATGGATGACACTTACAAGAAGAGTAGGAAGAAGTGGAGTAATTGAACACACATTCTGAGGCACGATAGTTTAGATAGGTTTCGTATTGAAGACCATGATTGGAGGAAACGCAGCGAGGGGAATGGCTGCATGAAGGAAGGCGATCGGATGAGTCACGAGCGGTGGGCGATATAAGGCGTCAGTGAGCGCCGGGAGGGAATGAAGGGTGATTGACAGGGCAGACCTGTACCTGTTTATTCCGAATGGCAACACGCGATGGGGGACTTGTGGAAATATTTCCCTCGGAAGAGGGCAATTTACAATGAAAAGGGGATACGGACAGTGGCTACGATGGGTTCAGATACCTGTGCTATCTCCTGGTGGATTCGCGTTCGCAACAGGGTCAAGGTTAAGTACCCCATCGTCAATTCTAAGAAGATCGAATATTATCTGAAATCATAAAAATTTTGAGTCACCTGCATGCGAGTAGAATACGTGGAGAGCGATTCCCGGGCTGGCACCTGCTGCCACACACCCCCACTGCGGTTCATTTCGGGCATAGCGTAGAGACGATCATTTGCAACGTTTACCATATTTTTTTACCTATTCCTACGTTAACCAGATCGTTGAGTAATTACTATGAAATATAGATTTCCGTATGCTTAAGGAAAATGTGCTCGGATGAGCATCATTTATCTTCAGCTTCCTCAATCAGCCTAAGTGGAAGTCCTGACATGCAAGTAGCCAACATCGAAAGCAGCACTTTGGCCTTTACATCGGATTTTTAACAATTATATACATATATACCGGTTAAGGTAGGTTTTGGATGGGTACAACAAGCAAATAAATATATTGTTACTCCTAGCAAAACGCAATCCATTACTCTACGTCAAGTGGACAAAAGTATTGGATGCGCATATATGACTTATGTGAAAGTCTCACAGATGTGAATAATAATGTATATGAAGTTAGTACTAGCGAACAAAGACAAAAACACAGAAACACACGAAAGGACAAAAACATAGAAAAACAAAAAAGAAAATAAACTCACTAATTTTCGAATTTTCGGTGGAACAAGCCAACTTTCCCAAGGAAGGAAAGAACTAAGGAAAAAAGGAGCTGGAAACGCTGGATAGAAGGGGAAGGTGGGGAAAGCTTTGCGAGGGAAAGAGTTGGGAGGGGGATTTTTAGAAGTGTGGGGATAATATGGAAGGTGTTGAGAGCGGAGTGGAGATGAAAATTTGTGAAGATCGGGGTAATTAATGTCTAATATTAATACCTGGGTAATTCCGGATATCAAGGAGCCAGATAAACGCCTGCTCTGTTGTTTTGAGTTTGAGTGGAGGGTTAGAGGGTGGTAGGGATGCTAAAATGGATACAGTATATCATTCATCAAAGGGAGTGTTTTGTTCGGAGGCGTGTTTTGGGATTGGAAGCATCTCAAGATGAGGAAAGAATTTTTGTGCATGAGGCCAGGTGGTTATTGATTCTAAAATTGAGGGGTGTGGTACACTCTCCAATATAAAAGGCAGGGCATAGTTGGCAGGGCATGTTTTTGTCTTTGTTCGCTTGTGCTAACTTCATATACATAGGCATAATTATATATACACCTGTGTATATATATATATATATACACGAGGGTCATCCGGAAAGTAGTACCCGTTCGTGAAATAAAGACACAAAAGTAAATATTAACAAACATAAAAAATTTTATTTGAAAGAGGATACTTTAAACTACTTCTCAACATAATCTCCAAGCAAATTAAGGCATTTGTCATAACGTGTGACAAGTTTCTGTATTCCTGCTGCATAGTCCTTCGCCGCCAGCTCATTGAGATACGCGAGGGACCCATCTTGCACAAATTTTTGCATAATGCAGATGGTGTTTAACAATTTCATGAACAATTGTTCGAGAAACATTGGGAAAATGCTCACAGATGTCATCAATTGTGACGCGCCGATCGTTCCTCACGAATTCGTCAACTGAGCTCACCAGTTGGTCTGTAATGACAGACGGTCTCCCCGAACGCTCATCGTCGTGTGTGTTCCCCCTCCCCATGTTGAAGTTGCGACACCACCGCCGAACAGACGACTCGTCCATTACATTGTCTCCATACACCTCCTTTAATTGGCGATGAATATCACATGGGCGAACGTTTCTTGCATTGAGGAATTTAATCACTGCCCTCACTTCACAACTGGCGGCGTTCTCAATTTTTTTAAACATTGTAAACAATCACAGAAACAACACAGGCAATGCTAGCGTCACGCAACTTGGCTCAGAGAAGGCAGACAAGCCACTGAAGCTATCTGACCTCGTCCAGCGGCTACTCGCGTCGTCAGCACTTCATGCGGCACGAACGGGTACTACTTTCCGGATGACCCTCGTGTATATATATATATATATACATACACACACCTATAAAACAACATGAACAATGACAAACACTCAAGCTCTAGCCATTTAGACGTGAATCGAACCCGCGACTTCTGGGTTGGCAGGCAAGGACGTCACCCATCCACAACGGGGTTGGCAATGATTTTTCAAAGTAAGCCGACAATTAATGATTTGAAAACAACCGCATAGCGTGCGCAAACTAATTCGTAAGTAGTGCAAACTCACTCAAACACATTCCCTCACATTCTCTCCTCCGACGCTTGCTTCGCTGCAACGGGGAGGCCACGCTGCGGTCACCGTCCACGCGCAACCGCGCTCGAAGTGGGTGGCTGGAGCCCCCCCCCCCCTCTCCCGGGAGGGAGGCGGCCTTGGGGGACGGCCGCTCGTTTGCTTTTGCGGCAACTCGGGGAGGCGCGGAAGGTCGAGGGAAGAGGAAGCAGCGCACCCGGGATGGGGTGAGGGTGGGGCAAGGGGTCGCGAGAAATGCAATGGAAATGAGAGAAGACGCGAAAGAATCCCGCTCTCTAAGGGGGGGAGAGGGGGGACGTGTCGCTTCTCTCGGAGTACTCTCGGAGTAACGGCTCTTCCCTATTGTCTCCGCGCGACCAGCAGAACTGACGCGGTGCTTGAATGCGGCCAGAGGAACGCCGAGTATAGACCTCCTGCTTCGACTGGTAGGAATCCGCCGAGTGAATCACCTTTGAAGAAATCGCTTATTTTCATAAACGAAACGACTGTTTGATATCCTTCCAATTTGATAACTGCTACGACCGGTTTCGACGGTGGCGTCATCTTCGAGTCGCTTGATATCAATCGCAAACTATCGGAAGACGAAAGGAGAGGAATGACGAAATTATCGAAACGGGTCGTAGAAGTTAACAAATGGGTGGAATATCGCAAAGTCGTTTCATTTGTGAATAGGGTAGGCTACTAAAAAAGGAAAATCCATCCAGATGGTCGTGTATATTGGGAGCATCTGCAGCATTTGGAGCATCCGTCACGAGAAAAGTGGGTCTGATTGAGATTGAGGTTCGATGCCATGGCGGGTATTCTTCTGCTAGTTGTCTCGCTTCTAGCACTATGAATTATGGGGTTGCAAATTGACGTATTTAGGACATGCAATTCTTGTGTCCTAAATCCGAGGTCCGAAATAGGTGACTAAATTAGCGCTCTCTCACTGCTTAATGAGTTTGGACACCCTTCAATGATGGCTTCCTCCGTAAATCTTGAGCGATTTAGGCGCCTAAATTGACGAGTCTGGGCGCGGGTACCGCATAGCGCCAGGCCATTCATGCCTTATCGCGTGCCGTAGGAAGCCAATGTGCTCCAAAAGATATCGAAGGATCCACCTGCCTTGCGGGGGGTTATTTGTTGATAGAGAGATACAATGTCTTGCCGCTACTCCTGATGGGTTAATTGGAGATGACAGCCTTCTAGAAATCAAGGGACCTTCCTCAGCTAAGCAATAGCTCAACAGGATCCCAATTTGAGAAACAGACGGGAATGGCATATCTCTCAATATTGAACCAAGACATAATTTCCAAATCCAGAGTCAACTTTATATAACGCAGTAGATATAACGTGTGTCGCCCCCTCGCATGAACACCAAGGGGAATGAAAATCAAAAACATTTAGAGTAAGCATAGGTTTTGGGAGCAATAATTGTTTCCAAAGCTGGAAAATTTTTATTTAAATTTGCATGCTGCTTGAAATATTTGATCCTTGCCATTTGAGCTCAATGGCTTTAAAACCCGCATTGCATTAAAGAATCAAGACTTCAATTCGAGGCGGAGAAATCAAAGTCATTGAAGCGAAAACTTGGGAGAAGTAACTGACTAAAAGAATTACATTGGAATTTTTTTCTGTTAATAATTATTGGAGTGATATTAGAATAAAGGAAGGGTATAAATTTTTATGGAAATATTTTTTTCCTATAATCTTATAATAAAATTTTGAAAATAATTTGCTAGGCAATTCCTTTGTACAATTTGAATAAAACTATTGCTTCCCATAGCGATGCGGCTTGTGCATACATATATTTATTTATATACTAATATTTCTCTACCTTTACTGTAATTTTTTCTTTTGTAGTGACAATTCTTCGCTTGATCTCGGTCGCATCTGCTCCATTCCAAGTTATACTGTTGCTCAAGTAGAAGACTTCCACTTGCTCTTGTTTCTCTCCACAAATCGTGATATGTGTCTTCTCTCTTTTTTCTGTCTAATTTTTTTCACATACAAGGATTTCAATTTTCCACTTGTTGAGGCTCATGTTATATTCCGGAAGTGCTTGGTCCATGGTATTTAAACATTTTTAGCAGGTGCTCTCGCGTTTCTACTACTGTTGCGATGCCATTGGCGAACCGGAGCATGTTAATTTCTTCGCCATTTCTTTGACTCCTTTGATGCCCAATTCAAATTGGGCGACGAAGACCACCAGCTTTCTCTATGTCTGCGGTGTTGCCAGTTTGGTATCCCAGCTGTGCACCAGAGCTGATCCCTATCTGAAATGCAAGGCCTGTCACAAAAAGTGGTAGGGCTTATTTTTTCCCGGATAGACGGGCGGCGGTTTCTCAGGATGGGTTCGAGGTAGGATATTCTCAGGGAAGGCTGGAGACCGGTGGCAGTTGGCTCCCAGCCTTTGCGGATTGCAGATCGTTCGTTTGCGAAATCTCTACAATGTGACCTCGATACGCTCCGTCACGAACCGGTTATTGGAACCGCGCTACGTCATCCATTTTTGCGTGAAACTGGGCAAAACCGGGAGAGAGACTTATGACAAGCTCAAGGCAGCTTATGGTTTTAACGCAATGGGTAGATCGGGTGTTTTTGAGTGGCACAAGTTGTTTTGGGAGGGTGGAGAAGATGTCGAAGATGCCGAACGTTCAGGATGCACTTAGACCTCCCATGTATAAAGGCGGCGATAGGGATAAGCCAACCAATTACCGACCCATTTCCTTAACATCGGTCTCTTGTAAAATATTGGAACACATTATTGTCACTAACATTATGAGATTTCTTGATAGTAGGAAAATACTAATCCACAACCAGCACGGATTTAGGAAAAGCAGATCTTGCGAAGCACAATTTGGTCTCTTCATTCACGATATACTTAGATCGGGAGAAAACAACACACAAGTCGATGCAGTATTCCTGGATTTCAAAAAAGCCTTCGACAAAGTCCCACACAATAAACTGTTACATAAACTTAAATACTATGGAATCAATAAGAAAATTATTAACTGGATTAGAGACTTCTTGTCAAATCGCAAACAAATAGTAGTCATGGATGGGTTGTGCTCAACGGATAGAGATGTAACTTCGGGCGTCCCCCAGGGAAGTGTAATAGGGCCTCTTCTGTTCTTAATGTACATTAATGACTCAAGCACACACGCTGGTAGCAATCTGAGGTTATTTGCTGACGACACGGTGGTATACAGGGAAATAAGGTGCCAACTAGATCGCGAGCTACTCTCTAGAGATTAGACAATATCTCAGAATGGTGCAATGAATGGGGATTAACACTTAATATAGATAAATTCGCAGTTTTGAAATTTTGGAACAAAGGAAGCGACGAAAAGGATATAAAATACGAAATAGAGGGTTCAGTACTGACTACGTCCAATCAAGTTAAATATTTGGGGGTTGTTATAACACCACGCCTCTCATGGGGAGCACATATCAGGACAATATGCGGATCAGCTTTAAAGAAACTTGGCTTTATAAAACGGGTGGTGGGGAAATGTAATGAAAAAGTTAAAGAGATGTGTTATTTTGCTCTAGTTAGACCTCATTTGGAATATGCCGCAAGTATTTAGGATCCTTGGGAGAAAATTTGGCAAAAAGAATTTAAGTCCAGAGAAAATCCGCTAGATTCGTTAAAAATTGTTATGATAAGAGCAAAAGTGTGACAGGTCTCTTAGGGGATTTAGGCTGGGAACCACTTGAAGTGCGGAGAGAACAAGCGAGGCTTAGACTTTTAGAAAGGTTCAGAACAAACGAGTTTAACCATGACACTGAAGGAATTATAATGGCCCCACACTACTTAAGTAGATCAGACCACAAAGATAAAATAAGGGAGATAGATTCCAGTACAGATAGATACAAATACTCATTATTTCCCCGAACAATCAGAAATCATAAAAGTAAGAAACCGAAGCCACTTTAGAAATATTAAAACCATTGAATTTACAAGTCGGAACAAAATTAAGCATTGCAAAAATGTTAGGTATACTTTCAGGTGCATGTGTATGTTAGTTGGTAGTTTGAGTGTTTGCATGTGTGTGGGGTGTATGTGTTCTTGCATGAATGTATGCCATGTTTTTTTGTGGAGGTATGAATTTGTGGTTTTTGCATGCGGTTTTTTTTCTTTTCTAAATTACGGGTGGTGTCCTAACACCCCCCGCCACACGCCCTTGCGGCGGCTTGCGGGGTATTGAGTAGATGTAGATGTAGACCTCAAAAAGTGACGAAAATCTTGCAAGAGAGAAGGCTTTGTTAGACATGGATCGCAAATTAAGTGTTCGCATAAGTTCTGATAAATTCGGCATCCCTAAGAGTGGTGTACATCGACTTGTGAGCAAAACATGAGCATTAGAAAGGTGTGTGCGATGTTGTTGCCACGGGTGCTCTCGGACGAACAAAAGAAACTCGCACGCGGATCTGTCAAATATTTTAGACAGTGCCCCACGATACTTCTGCATCTTCCTCCGCCTCAAATCCGTGAGGAAAGGACGTCACCACGGCTCGGTGGAAACGTTGCAAAAGATCGTGACGAGGGAACTTAGCACCATTCGGGGCACCACCTTCTAGAAGGCGTACGATGCGTGGAAAACCCGCTGGCAGTGGTGTGTGGATGCACGAGGGTGCTACATCGAAGACTTTTGAGTGAATGTGTCAATTCTGGCAATAAATTTATATGATCAACGCAGTGGCACTACCTTTTTGACATATCTTGTAGATCTCAGCCCTCCGCTAAGATCGAATACGATCACCCTCCCTCTGAGGGATTTAGTCAGGAACTATTACCCCCCATAGCCATTTGACTTCCTCTTTATTGATATGGCAGTCATCCTCTAAGTTCTCTATGTCATAAGCCGTCACTGCTTCACACGCGCGTCGCCGTTCTAAGCCGACCAAGTAAGTTCTTGCCTCCGCGCCGTGATGTACGCGAGAGGGCGCTCTCGAGCCGGTGGAAGTTGAGTCGAGGGAGTGTTTCCCCCGGGGGAGGGCTGGCGGGGGGTGCTGGTACCGATGGGGGTGGCCGTGGAGGAGGGGCCGGTGGAGGCGCGGGCGACGTACCCGGGAGGAGGGGGGCGGACGGCGAGAAACTAAGTCAGCAGCTGCATGCTGCAACCCCGTCTGGCGAGTGTCTGTCGCGGCCCCCCCTCCTTTCAGGGAGGGAGGGCTCGCTGCCGTGGGGGTGGCGGAGGAGGGAGGTCGGTGGCGCCTCGCCTAGGGACGCCAGGCTGCACCCGCGAACGACGGTGAGCCCAGAAATACTATACGTACTTTACAAAAGGAAGGTCTGAGGGAAATTCGTTTGTCCGCGTGTACGCATATACTGCAGCGCTTGAGCATCAGCTGAATTACTTTCGGTACCACGTCTAAAACTTCATCACGCTCTGCAATCCCCCGGAATGTTTTGTGGCAGGCGGTGCATCCACCTTATTGGAATGGGACCATTTCGATTAGTAGAAAAAATCTGCTAAGGAGAGATAACACAAAATAATAAGGATAAAAATTGTATTGACAAATCCTATCATTTTTACTCTCTCCTTTTAGGCTAATACATGCTCTCTGTTGATGCCATAGATTATTGATCCTATTAATAATTATTATTTGGTATTCTACGAGTTAAGGTAGGTTTCGGATGGGCTCATCCTATACAGTGGTACACAACGTATTTACTTGTCTCTCCTTACCAAGAAAACACACCCTGACATCCGTCAGTAAATTAAGCCATTCGATCTCGCGTATGTCTATCCTCTCATCATTTTGTCCAATATCCCTCTTCTATTCTTGCCCTTTCCTCGTTTGCCTAACATTCTCCCCTCTATCACAGTCTTAAAAATCCCACTGCCGATCAATACGGCCTTCATACATTGTTCCTGTCTCCTTATGATTTCTCCCAACAACCCCCTTACCCCCCTTATACCTAGTACTTGCTCATTAGTTTTCTTCTCGGTTCATTTCACCTTCTCCATTCTTCTCCACACCCACATTCCAAAAGCCTCCAATCTACGTCTATTCTCCGGCTTCAATGACCATTTTTCCGCGCCGTATATACGCTCGTAATAACGCTCCATATCAATGTTTTGACGAGCCTCTTCTAAACATCCTTACTCAACATCCGTCTCTATCAATTCCCACCGTCTTTTTAAATATTCCTTGACTAATGCAACTCTTTGTCTTTTGTCCCCACTATTTTGACCATTTTGATCCAAAGCACTTCCAAGATAGGTAAACTGTTCCACCTGCTCTACTTTATGAACTGTTTTTCAACATTTCACTTTGTCCTTTGTCTTCTTCGAAAACTACGCACACTTTACTTAGTTTACCTTTATTATCGTCTCATACCTATCGTCCTGAATTTCCAATGCACTCAGCTATTCTTGTAACCCCTTGTTAACCGGCAAATGGAAGCTTGATCATCCGTATACCTAACTTATTTAAAGTATTACACTCCGAATTTCATTCCTACCTCCAGTTCTTCCCGTGCCTCTTTAACCATTACTTCCATGTGTACTTTGAACAGCACCGGTGATAATGGACACCCTGCGTAACTCCTCTTCCTAACATTGCCCATCCGGACTCTTTCCATCGCACCTGAGTTGTCTGAGATGTGCAGGTTGGGGATAAGCCCTCTATCTCGCCAGTACACTTCCATTTTCTGCATTACATCATAAATTCCTCTCAATTATTTCTATTTATAATAATGCGATTAAAATCTTGCGAATAAGTGTCAATGCTTCCTAATAATGTTATTATTCCACCTCTGCAAAATACGCATTTGTTTCAGAAATCACTTATTTTTTTGAGTAAAATACCCTTCTCAACAAGCCATTTCTTCATATTAGAGGACAGGTGGTGGTCCAAGGTATCCAAATCTGGAGAACAGGGATGGGGAACGAGGTGGAATCACAAATCCATCAATTTTACTCCCGTAACTGCAGAGGAGTAAGCTGGTTCATTGTCGCGATGGAAAATGACTCCAATGTGGGTCAAGTGACAATATTTTTCTTGCAGCTCAGGTGGTTTCAAATGGTCGCATTGAGATGCAGTCTCTCTCAACTTAAATAGTTTGGCTCCTCTCCAAATAGTCAAAGTAGATCCATTCCATGCGATTCCCAAAAATAAGCCATTACCTTCCCAACTGAAGGCCTTCGCTTTCTTTGGTTCAGACTCCCTGCTTGTAACCCGTTGCTTGGACTGTTCCTTGGTTTCAGGTGCTAAATGGTGTATCCATGTTTTTTTCCGCAGCGAAGACTCGGAGCCTAAACTGCAGTCTGGCCTTGGAACATGCCACATAATTCCGTTTTTGGTCAACTGTGAACAGTCGTGGCACCCATCTTGCTGATGGCTTTCCCATGTTCAAATGTTTTTGCAGAATATAATGTCCGCGTTCACTCGAAATGCCTTGAGCAATAGCAATCTCACACACCTTCGAGATCTCTTAGATAATCCATCACCGTATCATGGATTTTATCAATGATTTCTGGAGTAGTGACCTCAACTAGGGTGAATCCAGAAAGTTCAGTATCACTTGTGCTCACATGCATGTTTCCCTCGGAATATTTCCGAACCACATTAGTCGATAGCACACAGATATTGCTTATCGAGTGTCTTCTTATTCTCCAGAAGGGATTTGCCTTACATAATATGATGGTTGTTCAATCAATATACGAAGTATCTCTCCCACCTATTTTCCTGGAAATAACTCGACTTGCTGGATTCAGAAGAAAGCCAAACAACACACTACACGAGTAATGCACCAATCAAGGCTGCAAATTGGTGTGGGTTCCTTCAAGAGATGCTGCTAAACAGGAAATAACCTCAATGCGCCATCTCTTTGTCTCTACACGAACTGTTCAAACTACCATCGTAGCTTGAGGTCAATAGAATCGCCACGCCTTCTCTGCCGTAGACGACCGTGAGCAGCGTGGTGGGCCGCACCCGAGGGGGGCGGGCGGCAACCGTTAGCGAAGAAGGAAGCGCCAGAACAAGGTAGTGAGGTTTGGAAAGTGAGAACTCCCCGTACCGGTTGCTTCGTTATGAAACACCGCGAGACGGGAGGTTTACTTCTCAGTCGTTTCTGGGCATTGCTGCCAACCTGGCGGGTTTTGCTCGTCTAAGAATATTGTTACCAAGGTCTAAGGTTGAGTTAGCGGGTTCAGAACACGCTAAAGTCATGGAACAACTATCGCGGGACAAACAACTTGCATGCCATTTGTTTCCCCTCACTAAACCCAGGTGAATCACGCCGACTAGCATGTTCGGAACGCCAACCAATCGTCCCCACCCCCCTTTGACGGACGCCCGCTTCGAATGTCCCCTGGTGTCCCCCCAAAGTCATCACTCCCACGCACGCACCAGTCACAAACCCACTCCCGTTGTGGGGGAAAGGCGTGCGTGACTCATGCGTACTCTTCCCAGACACGCCCGGTGAACGGGAAAAATTTATCGAAAAACTGACCCCTTGAAGAAAAGGACGAAATGTTGGAGATTGAGTTGAGACATTTGTTACCGAGAGATGATTTCTTAGCATTGTTGAATGTGCTTTCGAATCAATGTTGATTTAATGAAAGACGATGCGCCCAAACATAATTTTAAGGTCGTCTGAACTGATACTTGTTCATCTCGCTCCGATTGCCTTGTGAGACTTGGGTACTTACATGAATCTAACTCTCACGAGCAAGTGAATTAGTATGACCCGACAATACGAATGTTCGCTCATACTATGGAATAATCAGAGACGTTTGTCGGAAGGCACATGCCCAAATCGTACGACGAAATAAGGTCTTGTAAAATCCTGTTAAAGTATGAGAAACTTCAGTTGCTTTAAATCTTTCAAAAATAAATAAGTCGGTGAGACATATTATGTATATTAATTTTGTTCTTTATTACTCTTAACTTTAGTTACTTTGACCACTTTCATTGCGGTTTTTTTGCCTTCTTATTTTAAGCAAAAAACATTGAGTTTCCATTACCATTATTTAGCTCATTGATCATCTGTCCACTCTTGCCACATTTCCCCATTGCTTTTCGGGGATGGAATGGACTGGGCGAGTGAAACCTGCATTCATTCAAAGCCGGTTAAACGCTCTTCAATTTTACTGAGTCGACTCTGTTCGAAGGGAAATCGACGTAATTTCGCGCTCAAATCAAAAAAGAGCTGCAGAGCTATCTCGCGTTATTCTCTACCAGAAGGTGGGGCCTTCAAGAGAGACTGAATAGGTACAGACCTATTCAGAGAGCACTTCGGCGTTTTTAATTGGATTCCATTCAGAGAGTTCAAAGTGCGTGACGATAAACATTAATTTCTTCTGGTATATTTTACTAAAAAGAATTTGGAGAGGTATTTCCATTTGATTTGAATTGAGACAATATGAGATTTAGGTTTCATTTTTCATTCCGTCTCTTGAGAGGACTTTTGCATTGGGGAAAACATGACATCATCGCGTACTAATCTGACCTGAAATTAAGGACTTCTTAAAACAAGCTTCATTCATGGACGGGGCTGTCTTCACATGTCTGTGGAGGTGGCATACTGCGAATTTTTATAAAACATTTTGTTGAAGTAAAATTAATGACAGCATTGCATCAGTTTTTTCGTTGGAATATCTTTTAATGACCCCTTCAATGGCGCCTTATTAGGGTACATTGAGACACTGTCAATGGGACCATTGAAATTAAACACCCCTTGTTCACACAGAGGAGTCCATCCCCTCTATTAATCGTTTTCTACCCATTTCAGCTCCCTGTTATTTGATATTGTGACGTTCGACTCACTCTCGGTATCCTTCTGTTTGCGCTGAGGTCACTCCTGATCACAAGAAGCACAAATTATACATTTCACTGAGCTACCCTGAAAATTCAGTGATGGTGGAGACTCACAGGACCTCACACATTCTCACCCAGGACCATCGGATTCACTTCGACGATACCTTTAGCAGAGAAAACGGCTTCTGGGGCTGTTTGACAAATGAGGAGATGGAAATCCTTCTGGATGGAAAACCTTGGCAGCTGAGATGCGGGATGCGCCCTCAGCCAAGCGTGGAGGACCAGAAAATATGGACAGGAAGGAGAAGGAGAGATGATCTGAGGTACAGCCAATCAGGAGTAGTGACTGGAGTCTAAGCGGAGGATGAATGAAGACGGCTAAAATGATCGCTTCCTCTTTTTCTATATCCCTATTTTTATTGTCCCACGCCGAAGAGGAGTTCATCGTAATGCGGGGTTTCTGATATGTTATTCTCATTTCATTCAGAGATTATTCGTTCTTTCGCTCTGCATAGTCATTACGGAAATAAAAACCTATAAAATCGAAGTCCCGGTATCGACTCCCTGAGGAAGATAGCAGAGTTACTCGTCGGAACGTCGGCAGCTGACAGCCTGACCACCCGGTGGAACACCCGCGATGACTTCGCCACTGCAGAACGTAGATCAACAGCCATAAACATTTCGAGGAAAGTAATCAAAGTTAAGGGGGATATGCTTCTAAATCAGCTGGGCCCTTGTGTGGTTTAGGACTCATAAAATAGGCTTTAACTCTGTGGAGCTGTTATGAAGGGCGAAAATAAATGCCCTGTTAGATACGGTGGGAATTTCTCAACGCTTAAGGTATTGCAGAAGGTCGGCATACAACACACAGCTGGTGTATTTTAACTCATTGGATGAGTACACTGAGAAAGGTTTTCTCGAAACTGAAATATCCAATGCCAAATCTTCCACTGGAGGGTACTCCGCTTGCTTTGATCCTGAACCAGCGAGTGAAGTCGAAACATCAGCTGAACATCCGAAACGAAGGCTGGAAGATTAAATTTAATTCGATCGAGTTAACCAACCACGCTGCCTTTCCGATTCTCGTGTCAACGTGCGTCAAAACTTTTCAAACTTGCCCCGGCAGCAGAAGTACACCCCTTCGCATTAACTACACCTTTTCCAGAAAGAGGAATGCTAAGTTACACGTTATCATAGGAGGGTAAAAACTAGAGCGGGTGGAAGTTTACGTATTTCGAAAGTGTTTTGCACCAAGAGGGTCAAAGTAGTAGGGAGGTAAGAAGAATAATTGCGCAAGGCAAAGAGCCTTTAACAAGGAGGATGGAGTTGATGACACGGATGCACAGTAAAGATGTTAAGAAAAGGCTCATTGAAAATTTTGACATGGAGTGTAGATATATACGGCGCGGAAACACGGTAACTGAAGCAAGATGATAGAAGCAGATTATAGGCTTCTGAAATGTGAGTGTGGAGAAGGTGAAAATAACCAAAAGGAAAGTAAATGAGGAAGTGCTTGGTATGGTGAAAGGGCATGAGAGGGGATTGTTGGGAGAAATCACAAGAAGACAGGAATGAGGATAGAGGGCGTACCGATTGGCAATAGGATGCTGAAGACTGTGATAGAGGGGGGAATGTTAGGCAGACGAGGAAGGGTCAGGAATAGGATAGGGATGTTGGACGGAATGAAGGGGGAAGGAAGTTCATAGAGGTGAAGAGGGACTTGTTACAAAGTAGGATTTTGGGTTGTGTTTTGTTGTGTTACAAGATATTTATTTGGTGGTTGTGTCAATTCAAAATCTAACTTAACCAGTAGATGACCTATAATACTAATAATGATTAACTACACTAATCACTCAATTGCAAAGGCTGCGGCGGTCGATGCGCACACAATAAATGTACGCTTCGAATCTAGGATGCAGGAACGGAATGCAATTCGATGCTCGGCGGGTGATTCCAAACCCTCGAAACAAGATTCGGAAAAACGAAAAGGAAGACGGCTGATAACGGACAGCCCTGCCTTACCCCCCTCTCCCTAGCACCGCCCATTCACCGCCCTCACCTGTGCACCCTGAGGCATGCTCAGACAGGCTGTGGACATGTCGCCTATCCTTCCAAGTTACTCCCAGCGCCCGCTGCCATCCACTTTTTCTGTCCAATTAACTCTGCATTTGTTTTCTACGTGTGTTTCGAGAAGACGGGATACATTCTTTTTGCACCCTATATCCCTATATTCCTTGTTGTCATCCCATTACAGTATTGCAAATATAATACGTCACACTTGCCCTTGGCAAGACCAAATTAATTATCCCTTAATTAGCCTTTTACCTCTTTCTCATATTTTATTGATGAACCTAGGCGTCATTTTTACTGCGTGTGCAGTTAAAATTGTTCCTTCCTCACGTATTACTGTTTTTTTTCTTTTCTGGGAAGGGAATGGAAAAAAGTCATTCCACAAATTCCTCCAGTAGTGGTAGTGATTTATTTTTAAGGTGCCTGAGGTCGTTTGCACCAAATACCTCCCTCGAATGAGGTGCAAATGTATGCAAACATGGGTGCTCTTTCTTCCACTCTTCCCTAATTCCTGGAATAATACAGCAAGAACCATTCCCCTATCTACTCCCACAACTATTTTCGTTTTTATTTCTTTAAATGGTGTTCATATCTCACAATAACGTATCCTTGAGCCTAAGATTTTCATCGGCATCATATTCTTTACGTCTAAACTTACTGGCGTAATGTATTCACAGCATAGTTATTTCACCTGCTTTTCTCCACCTCGCCTGAATATCCTCTGACTCGAATGTCTACGTATGTTCTCTGTCGTATCTCTCGTGTAGAGTGTACGATATTTTTGAGGTTCCTTCGACTCTCTGCTGAGCGCACCCTTTTCACAACGTATCCTCCAACTGCTCTTCAAATCGCGTCTTTTGCTCCCACTCAATGAATCGAGGGATCTATTTCATGTACTCTCTTTCGGAGGAAATTTGTCAGTTATCATTAACATCCATTGCAACAATTTCAGAGCGTAAAAATCATTCGCCTTGACTGGGACTCGAACCCAGATCCCTCAATATCCGGTCGAGTGCTTTTGCCACTTAAGCTACCGAGGCGTCCTCTTAAACTCTGAAATTTTGGGGCTTTTAAAGGAACTAGATGTTATGACGAAATACCGTACATACAATGTCACATGTATTCGTAGTCGTGCGCGAGGCGCCTATGTCCACGAGGTTAAAGCCAACTTTAAACACGTATGGTGTTTTCCCTTTGACAAATTCCAAAGAAACTGCGGGAGATGCCGCAACAGTAACTTTTAACGGAGTCATCCGCTAATGTGCATTTCAATGCAACAATTTCAGAGCGTAAAAATCATTCGCCTTGACTGGGACTCGAACCCAGATCCCTCAATATCCGGTCGAGTGCTTTGGCCACTTAAGCTACCGAGGCGTCCTCTTAAACTCTGAAATTTTGGGGCTTTTAAAGGAACTAGATGTTATGACGAAATACCGTACATACAATGTCACATGTATTCGTAGTCGTGCGCGAGCGCGAACAGTGGCGCCTCGCGCACGACTACGAATACATGTGACATTGTATGTACGGTATTTCGTCATAACATCTAGTTCTTTTAAAAGCCCCAAAATTTCAGAGTTTAAGAGGACGCCTCGGTAGCTTAAGTGGCCAAAGCACTCGACCGGATATTGAGGGATCTGGGTTCGAGTCCCAGTCAAGGCGAATGATTTTTACGCTCTGAAATTGTTGCATTGAAATGCACATTAGCGGATGACTCCGTTAAAAGTTACTGTTGCGGCATCTCCCGCAGTTTCTTTGGAATTTGTCAAAGGGAAAACACCATACGTGTTTAAAGTTGGCTTTAACCTCGTGGACAGTGGCGCCTCGCGCACGACTACGAATACATGTGACATTGTATGTACGGTATTTCGTCATAACATCTAGTTCCTTTAAAAGCCCCAAAATTTCAGAGTTTTAGAGGACGCCTCGGTAGCTTAAGTGGCCAAAGCACTCGACCGGATATTGAGGGATCTGGGTTCGAGTCCCAGTCAAGGCGAATGATTTTTACGCTCTGAAATTGTTGCATTGAAATGCACATTAGCAGATGACTCCGTTAAAAGTTACTGTTGCGGCATCTCCCGCAGTTTCTTTGGAATTAACATCCATGTTTGCCTGCACTACTCATCCGTTCAATATCCCATGAGCTACATAGTTAGGGGAGAGGAGTGTTTTTTTTAAGGATTCGCAACACGGAGCCGTAATAAAAGTGAGATGGAACGGCGTCGGCCGTTGCATCTCGGGCATTTGGCGGACACGTCGGAGGGCTGGAGGACACTTCGCGGAGAGGTGCGTCGCCTTTTTACGACTTCACCACGGATGACAGTCGTTAAGCCGAAGAGGAAGACTAAAATTTACATATTTTATCATTTATTAGAATATTTTAGTGGAGACTGGAAGAAACCTTGAACTTTGGCGATGAAAAAAAACCCCTGAGGTTTGAGTGAATGCTTTTTTCGGAGTAAGGGGAAATTGAATGCTCATCGAGAAGGAAATTTCGTCAGGCCTTAACTCTTTCAATTTTCATTCACAGTTGACATCTCCTCCTCAGATTTTCCCCGTTTGTTTCCGAGTCTACCGCAGTGCCATCTCTCTCCTGAATTCTCATTTCTTCCGAGACACGAGGGCGCAGGATCGGCGGTGACAATATTATTTTTAGGAAAAATAGCTTCATGTATAAACTTAATTACTGAGCGTCGAGACGGACGATTCTAAAATTTAATTTTCGCTGCCATAAGTTGGAATAATAGAACTACTGTTACACATAAAAAATTCGCGTCATAATGAGACAATTATACGAATTTTTGGCAAGATTATAAAGGTGAACTTTTGTACACATTTTCTCAATGTTTCATATTTCTCTGCGTACATTCTAAAAGAAGCTTGATGGAGGATGATTTGATGCTGGGTCATATATATCCTTGAAAGGTTTAATAAATATTGGTAACGCATATAAAAACCAGATTTCATCTTTTACCGATGCACAGTTGAAGAATTTCTTCGTGGTTATTGCCGTCGTGCCTAGTAAAAATTTGGATGCTGTACTTTAGTGGCTCCCCTCGTTTATCCCGTCTCTCGAGAGTGACCGTGTGTGTGTCAGCCATCGTCATCGGGCGGGAGAGGAGAAGGCTGTTTCCCTTCGGTCACATCTCGGCTGTAGCCGTCTAGAAATACGAGCATTCGATTCGCATGCTGATGAATGCGGTGGTAAGCAAGCACTTATTTTCCGGTGTTGCTCATTTTTTTGGCAGTGAAACCTTTGGATCGAATCCATGTAAACAAAGCTCAATTGATGAGACGAAATGAAGTGGTCGTCAACCTGTGGCGCCTCGTGCGTTGAGCGACTCAGGGAAAAGTTGGCGTTTACCGCCGCTCTCCGACCTTCTCCAATCCCTGACCGAGGATAATCTTTGGTTCCAGGATGTGAAATCGTCGATCGGACATGGAAAAATCATTGAGATGTGTGTTGCCTGATATTTGTGTCCCACGGAAAGAAAACAAAAGAATGAGTAGGCGTAGTGACGGGAGGAGAGAGAGGGTTGTTTGGAGAAATGCAGAAGAGTCAGGAAAGATGAAAGATGAGGCAGGTGAAAAGGAGGGGGGAAAGAATGGAAAAACGGCATGTTGGACGGAGTGAAGGGAAACAGAAAGTATGCAGAATTGAAGATGGGTTAATGTGTGGTCAGGTTGCCACGTTACTTGTCGCGTTAGGCGAAGATTATTTCGTATGTCCATCTAATATCTACCCTTCGCGTTGGACGGCCAGAGTGAAAAAAACTAAAATATCAAAAGGAACAAATGGAAAATTTCCAATGTGCAAATCATATACAGTTGAAAGAAAGCGTGACTCAAATATTTATCTAAATGAAGAATTCAATGCGTTACACATCATTATTCACGGCACACACACCACATTCCATAACACAAGACATGAGAGCGATAGATGCTAATCACATTCGGGAATACATCTGAAGCACGCCTTGGTATTAATTTCTCCAGGGTCAGGCAATAGACGTAAGTTTAAGTCGTCAAAAGTAAGATTCCATTAGGGGGAAGAATTGACCACTACTATGAGGTCTTCTGAGGCTTAAACGAGAATTCACTCTTCCATTTATTGATATTCGACCTTCAGCTCTCTGTTTATGCTTGGAGCGACGGTTGGCGCTGACCTACCCACTCCCTTCGGACAGATGGCGAGAAAAAAGGCAACCCTCCTTTGTTCTCCTTATCTGGGCAGCATTCATTAATAGGAAATGGCTAATTTTGCAGCAACCGTGGTCACACACCTCGAGGGGTCTAAACACTATCCCAAATACATTAATTTGAATAGGCTATAATCATCTTCAAGATATGTTGACGTTAGCATAATCCTTAAGGAAGTTCCAAAAAGAATTATTTCACTAGGAGAGCATTCGAACCTGGGGTGTCGATGTGTGAAGTCAATATCTACTCAGATCGCCGTGATAAAACAATGATAACTCATGCCATCTTCTTGAATTGCGAAGCTAGGATGTAAAAGGATCTCTTGGGAACGCGAATAAAGTCATTAATGGCTTGACGATCAGTGTGAACTGGAAATAATGCCCGACCCTCAGCGAACGCGTGACGCTGTTAGGTCCACGCCACCCGGGTCCCTTCCCCCCAGCGGTAAAGGGAGGGGGTGCTCTTTTCATCAAGACTTTTTATCCAACGTCCTTCCTCCTTTCCCCCTCCGTGAGCCCCCCTCGTGCCCCTTACCCCTTCCGCCACCCCCCTGCATAACTTCAATTGCTTGCTCAAGCCCATATTTCTTTTTCCTCTCGGCCAAGAAGCAAGCCGGGGCAAAGAGGGGGGAGGAGGAGTCTCTGCAAGACGGCACTGTCTAGTGCATGAGGGAGGACTTCGCAAAAAAAGGTCCGTACATGAAATAGCCAAGGGTGCGAGCGGACTGCAGAGGAAGGGTGCCGACTTTATCAAAACGACCCTGGTCATTGAAATCACTTCTAAATTCAGTGTATGAGCCGGAGACTGTGACGTCACCTGATATGAAGTACTTGATACACTTTTGCGTCCGTCTCTTAATGGTAACATTACTATCTTGGCAATAGTTGCTCGATGATATGTTATTTAATTATTTAGTGGGTAAGAGGAGAGTGAATCATGGGCGATGGATGCGGTGGATACGAAGCGAAGTGAGGACGATGAAAATCTAAAAAAAGATACTCGAAGGCGCAAATTCGCTTAATCATTGTTTTTGTTGGCGAATCCTGAGTGTATATGTATGGGTTCGTTTAACTTGGTTCGCTGCAATCAGGACGTCAACTCATTTCCTGATTTTTCGGGAGGAATTTTCAGATGGAGGCGACTATCCATGCATAGAGTAACTCCGTTCGGAAGTGTGATCGGCTGACTCAAGTGTGCGCGCGTACAAGTTTTGTGTAAAAATATCGGTATCAATTCTTTCCTGATTTGTGCGTAAAGTGCTGAATTCAGACCGTCGGTTAAGTCTGCGCATAATCTCAAATCGTATTGACATTGATAAAAAGATGAGAATGCACACCAGTATCACTGAAAATTTAGCAATTTGAAAGATCTCCGCTAAACTCGTCCAGAAGGTCATGAGCGCTTGAGGCTCCAAGGTAACCGACTACCTGACGTAAAATGCCATCGCGACGATTCCCCAACCCCCTTACAATCCGGACTGGGCACCGGGAGACTCTTTCCTATTCCCAAAAGTGAAATCCTTCCTCAAAGACACCATCGTGGGACCCTAAGTGCCCTCAAAGATGCTTGCACGCGTACCTTGCAGGACCTTCCACCTACCAGGGAGCTTTTGAATCGCGGGAAAAGCCGCATGAAAAAGTGTGTCGACACCCTGGGGATGTACTTCGAAGAGTTTTGAGGCATTGAAGATATATCTGAAAGAAATCTATTTTTCAGAAACTTTTCCCGAAACTTTAATTCAAACCAGGCACGAGATTACCACTCTCTCGAAAATGACTTCTTGCCACCAATGCAGATGGCGAAAGTAGGGTGATTTGCGATGGGAAAAGTCATGGAATATTTTCGAAAAATAACACGTCAGTTAACTCTGGGCGTTTATAGCGCCCGAATCGCAGCTAGACTGGACCCCTGTTCGACGGTCACGTCACGAATTCACGATGCCGTTTTCCATAGAGCAATGAAATTTTTCATTAGACTAGGAAAATAGGGTTCGGAGAACGTGACAAAGGTTAAGGATGCCTATGGAGATGGAAAAATGTCCCAAGTGATGGTTCTCTGCTTGCACATGATTTTCTGGGAGGGAAACGAGGAGGTTGACGATACGGAATGCCCTGGAAATCCATAAATAACTAAGTGTGATGAAAACGTGCAAAAAGTGAGACACATGCTCAATTCAAATTGACCTCCACGGGTCAGGAAGTTAGCAGAAGAGCGCAATTTTCTGAAAACCACTGTGCATCGCATTCCCACAGATGATTTAGCCATGAGAAAGGTGTGCCAAGATGGGACTTGTGTGAAAAAATTGCCTTGAACCTCTTGGACCTCGCTGAAAGGAACCTGAATTTTTTAGAATAGGTGGTTACTGGTGACGAGACATGGGTCTTTGAGTACGACCCAAGTATAACCCCTTTGCGTACCATTTTGGACCACTGGATTATGCCAAAGAGGCCGTAACGAGGTGCCTGTGCGGGATTCCCGTCGACGCCTTCTAGGAAGCGTGACAGAGGTGCCGACATTAGCGTGTTGATACACAAGGGTGATTGTTGAAGGGTTATATTAATATGTACTTTGAACTGCAATAAATTTTTCCCCGATTTATTTTACTTGTTTTTTGGACAAACCATGTACATTTCACGGTAAACACTGATCGTTATCCGCTTCTGTCAAGAATTTATCATTATACAGCTGTATTACCTATATATTACGTGTACGAGTATATTACCTGTAAGCTATCATTGAACATAGTGAAGTGGTTGTAAAATTTCATTTATGTAGATGTACCACGACACACTTCTAGAAAACCTCGTCAATGTCTCTCACGTTGTCTCCCCCTCCCCCAAACACCGTTTCCCCTCTGCCACCCCATCGGAGCCCCTACCCAATCTCCGACGGCATCCGATTTAATTCTCCGCCTCCACTCGCACCGCCTCTCGCCCGTCCCCTTTGCCTTTCAAGGACCCCTGAAGGTCGTCGAGGTGGACGCGAAGAGCGAGAGATCGCCGGGGAAGTTGCGAACTATGTGTAGCATTATTTCACGGGCTCTCTATTCCGAGTGAGGGGATGGGGCACCTGGGTTGACTGGGGGAGGGAGAGTGGGTCGCCTCCCGCCTCTGCGCCTCATCTCAGAGCCGCGGAGATGCCCAAACCGCAGCCGGTGATGTCTTGTTTTCGCTCTCGTCTCGTTTTAAAAATACTGATTGAGGTTAGCACTTGTCTGTTTGGTCTTGTTGGCACACAAAATATTGTTATCTGACATTACTACGGTTATTTTCACTTCCAAATGGTCTTAAATTTATACGCTGGCATTTCAGACTTTTGCCAAAACCTTGAAGGTGGAAATTTTGCGGAACCGAAGAATTGTATACTCTAATGTGGGGTGCCAGGTTGAGTCTTGTTATACGACGCTTGAGAATGTAGCAATATTAGGATGGTGTCCATCCAAAAGAACGTGCCTTAGAACGGTAGACTACAAATTAATATCCCTGTGATTCTACTTCAACTTTTGTCGGTCACCTGATTTCCAAGAAATGACACCCCCTTGTAACTGTCTCTTTTTTTTAAATTTCTCTCAGGGTACATGTAAACGCAAACATTTGAGAAACATTGGTCCCTTAAAAATTACATGCTGCTCTATTCATTCTGAAACTGGAGATACGTCGAGGGAGGTGATTTATATAAAAGCAAAATGATGACTCAAGCGCCCCCAGGCATACAAGATTTGAATAAAAAGTATCCGGTGAAATGTTTTGCTAACTTGACTGTACGTCGCATGAAGCACGACCCGGGAGGCTGGGTGGTGGTAGGTCTTATCTTTAAAATGCGCCAATCGCCTATGAGCGTTCGTTCAGGCTAGATCTTGTTATTAGTGGATCCCTGTCGAGTGACTCGGAGTAAGCGCAAAATGTAACAGTGAACAACTGAACAGCGGTGCGCCAATAGTCTTTGCGTTGCACTGGTAAAATCGGGTTCGAAGATGTTGGGCATTATTCGCCAAGTGTTCAACGGTGAAAACATGTTACAAACTGCAGTTTTTAAGGGGTTCATGCTCTTCAAAGATGGCTGGGAAAGTGTGGAGGACGAGCCCCGCTCTGGGCGGCCGTCAACGTCAAGAACCGACGGCAACCTACAACGTTTGCGTGAAGTCCTGCATTCAGACCGACGGTTAAGTGTGACTCCATGACCGCATATCGTATATTGGAATTGATAGAACAGTGATAGTGCACACACCATTATATCACTGGAAATTTGGCGATACTAAAGATCTGCGCTAAACTCGTCCCGAATGTCTTGAGCGCTTGAGGCTCCAAGGTAAACGACTACCTGTCAAAAACGGCATCGCGACAATTCCCCAACCCCCTTACAGTCCCGACTAGGCACCAGGAGACTCTTTCTTTCTCCCCAAAGTGATATTATCTCTCAAAGGACACCACCATGGAACCCTAATTGCCGTCAAAGAATCTTGCACGCGTATACTTTAGGGCCTTCCGGCATCCTCCTGCCAGGGAGACAGCGAGTCGTGGAAAAGCCGCTGGCAACAGTGTGTGTCGACGCTCAAGGGATGTACTGATTGAAGAGTTTTGAGGGAATATAGCTGTATCTGAAATAAATCTATTTTTCCGAAACTTTTCCCGGTACCTTTTACACAAATCATGTACATTCATCCCGCAGAATGATCAAAAAATCAATAATAATACCGAATTTTTCGTAAGTGTTAAGTATTGTACATTTTGCCATTGCCATCTTCATGGCGTGCTTTTCTACTGCCAAGATTTTCCCTCCTCAGATTTGAATTGGTTGTTGACCTCCTTAAGTCCTGCCGTGCACTTCTTTTTTTATCTCTTTTGCTAGTGCCGAGATTACTTGCGGGGGTTGCTTGTTGATGGACAACATGGAATTAATTTCTAAAAGGAATCGTCGCAATTTTTGGTTTCGCTTAATCTCCGTTAGTACTTTTCCTGAGTTGAAGCTCCTCCTCATCCATTTTTGAGGATTGCTTTCTCTAAGGAGCAATGGGTCCCTCACTATGTGAAAGTTTCCTGGATAAGGGATAAAAAGTGGATACCGGGAAAGAACAAAGAAGTGACCGTGCTTTCTTCTTCCCTTATTTACCGTTGACCTCGAAGCATTACCCTCAAGTTGGACGTCGCCCCACCACCTCTCCTGTTCACGTTGTCGACCCCTGTCCCACGGCAAAGCGCACCTTTCATCCGGAGTCCTCGCACTTTTCCTCCAGTCGCCCTCTTCCTCATTCGAGTGTTAATCACCTCCGCTCAGTCTCTCGCTCGCTCTCTCTCTCTCCACTCCTCACGCACCCACTCTCATCGCCTCCCATTTCTGGCCATTCCTCTGCCTTTACTCGCTATCTTCCGGCTGCCTAAGTTTATGTCAGCTCTCGCGACCATTTTTCAGGCTACACCTTAAGTGAATCGCGTTTTTAGTTGGGTATCTATTGTTTTGTATGTAGATTTATATGAACGCTACATATTCTCCGTGGGTCGCGTTGGTCTACGGGTAGAGCGTTGGACTGCTGATCGGAGGGCCCGGATTCGATCCCCGGGCAAGCCTCTCTGGGAACCTGCAGCTCCACCCAAACTATGTGATTTTTCGGGCACCAATTCTTTCTGGGAAACCATAACCGGCCCAGGTAAAGGAACTAACTGGCCTCCCTACCCTGATGCGTGAATTTCACACGCCGTATAGTACTTGGTACTGGGTGACCTCTACTATGACCTACCAAATCGACCTCCGGATTGATTTCTGTGTTTATGGTTTTTTTAACACATTCTCCATCTTCCTGTCTATTCTACTTTTTGACCTCCTCCACTCTACTGCCCACAACTTCCCCGAAATTCGAATTTTACTTTCATACAACCGTAACTGAATTTCATATTGCCCTTCATCTAGTCAACCACCTTAGGGCCGGTATTATCAGGTAAACCAAATGAAAAATAAATTTAAGGGACCGTAAAATGAACATTTGTTCAGTACGAATCAATGTAATATTACATATTTAGCAACAAATGGCTTTATATTTTCACAGAATGGAATTTTAACTGTCAACTAGTTTCGATACACAGTAGCATCACCTGGATAATAAGTCGTATCTAGTCAAGACGAGTCCATCTAGTCCAGATTATGCCACAGTGAGGCGAAACTAGTTGACAGTAAAACTTCTATTCCGCGGAAAGGCTTTTTTTCTACCTTGTTGCATCGCAATAGAATTTCACAAAATATCGTTCTCAACTATGTCACAAACTAGCTAAAGGTTGTCGTCAGCCTTGTAAAATTCGACTCTATTTTTACATTTCATGCCACCGAAGTTCCTATTTACTTTTGCGATTTTATAACTACGAGGATTATCAAGAAAGTAACTTATGTTTCGGCTAGAGCCACCATCTTTGGGTCTAAACGGCCTTACACTCAGTAGGCATCCTGCTGCGGTAGTGTGCAGGCTGTGGTTCTTCTACTTTGCTCGCTGCTAACTGTTAAAATATGTGCTGCAATAGAAAATCGCGCGAGTTGTGAAGTTCGATCTTTGATTAGGTTTTGACTGGCAAAAAACCACAAGCCAATTGTAATTCACAGGCAACTTCGTGAAGTGTACGGAGACGGTATAATGAGTGAAGGCGGAGTGAGGCAGTGGTGCATTCAGTTTAATAATGGCCGCACTAATGTTCACGTCGAAGACCGCAGTGGTCGGCCTAGCCTTGTGACGGATCAACTGACGAATGACCAGTTCTTGGACATCATGGGCATTTGTCTGTTATCTCCTAAACTAACAACAACACCACTGACGCTCAACACAATTATCCATCACTCAATCGGTGTACAACACAAATTTCCCGATGTATGTCAGCAGCATTGAAGTTTATTGCCAGTAAAAACCTCATCAATAACAGATGTTAAGTTTGGCGGAATTTCCAATTATATTGCTCATTTTGACTCAATACTGTAAACAAACGGCAAGTGGCGCAGCTTTCCCAAGCCCTGCAGATTCTTCTTTTCCAAAGCATTATTATTTCATCTAAACATCGCATACAATACATAAAAATACGTCTGTCTGGTTCTTAAGGTAATCAGGTCGCGCTAATTGTGAGAGAGTTACTATGGTGTAGGAAGGGTGTGATATGGTTGGATGAGGAAAACGTGATCTGGTTACTACGAAGGGGGCCCTAGTGGAGTTGTTGTGGGCAAAAGACAGAATGGGTGAAGTGAGGAGGCGTCGACAGAACGGAGTTTTGGAGGGGGGAATGAATATTTGTACATGATTAAATCAGTGGTTTATAGAAGGAAACCTGATGCAGTAGTTCGGCATGTTCCGTTCAAAACTACGACAGTCATACGAAGGTAAGCCTTTCTATCATTCTCAGTTTTTAAAGAAGCCAGCTCCTTAAAGGCCTCATCAAAATGCGGGATGATTTGATTTTGCGCCCGTCGGAAGTTGCCAGCTGTCGTCGATGCGTCACGGAGACAGTTTCTCACCTTTCCTCCGTGGCATTTTATGTTAGCTCTAAACGCTAAATTTGAATTTATAAATTGACTGGTTATTCTTGTCAGCAATGTTCCCTTTCTAAAGCGCGATCTTAGAATATTTTGCGGATAGAAGTAACCTTCATGAATACGCATTAAAACGCAGATGATGAGTCACCGCGGGAGCTTAGAATGACAATAAAAAGGACCCCACTGTCTTAATGCCAGTGCACGAAAGGTTCGCAGCAAGAGGGAGGGTATTGCTTGGAAAGAGTAACCTCATTTACTGAGCAACATTTACATTTGCAGAGCCATTTTTGCCCCACCATGCTAACCTTTCGCAAATCTATTTTCATTGTGCAACAATTCCTTCAAATGAAATGATGTTAGGTCCGTCATATTGATGTCTTTGTCCAGAAATAGTCCATGGTGAAAGTGATGAACGTGCGTATGAGTGATGAGAATGGTCACTGGGACGCTTGTTTCGCCAGTATGGCGGTGGTTGGAACAAACACATTGTGGAATTTAAGTTTAAATTTTTATTTACGCAATTCGGCAGGTTGCAGCCCAGGTTGTTTTTCACGGTTTTCACGGTTCTTATCGAATGGATGACACCAAAACTTTTTGAAATTGATTCAATAGTTGCATATTACGTAGAAGGAAAATGTAATTATAATTATTAATCAATCCGTGTTTTCGACTCATTCATTCATTCCCATCTACAGAACAAAACATGTTCTTCCGTGAAAGTAAACGTAATGTTATTAAAGGTCGTTTTCGTAATTTCGGAATAAATGTTTCGATTAATCCCTCCGGTATCGCATAAGGAGTTTTTTTCTGCGTGTTTGTGAAAAGGTTTTGAAGCAACTCGCATTTCTTTTAGATCAATTTCAGCGCACGACTTCGGAAATATAAAAATACAAATGAATGCCTCACTATATCTTCCACTACCTTAAGACTGAAATCAGATTCAATCCGACGGTTGAGGAGTAACTTCTGATCTCACGTGACTCTTCCGAACGTCCGAAGGAGTCACAATACCGTTTCACTTCCCGGGATCTCAGAGCGATCGTTTTTTGCTCATTAACCACATTGGCGCCTCCGCCGATGGGATATGACAGCAGGAAAGGAGAAGAGAGAGAGAGCGACGAAAAGTAGCGATTAGAAGCAGCGGCCCTCCAAAGCTTTTCTTTAACACTGGCTGTGTCTATTTTTGCGATGGCTACGCCAAATTCTCTTGGCATCGCATCGCCGGAGGATCGGCGAACTGGCGGGTGCCAGGGAATTTGAGGATGGGTGGACCGTAACTCAAATCAGCAATCCAATCTCTTCCCACCTGGAGCCTCTCGTTTGCACTCTCCGGCGGCTATCTGTTCCTACAGGTTGTTCCTCCGTCAACCCGCACGCCCTGCACCAATCTCCGGGGTAAACATTGCGACACATTGCCTGTTAGAGAAATCCGACCGATTTCTTCCTCCTTCCTCTTGCTACTAGATAAGGCTCTAATGCGTTTCTCTGTTTGCGCGAGCCGTTTTCAACTCTTTCTTTTTTCTTCGTTTCTGCAGAGGCAACTTCTGAGTGGCTTCTTTAGCGTGAGGCTGAGAGGTGCTGCTCAGAATTTACAGTGCCGACATCCGAGTTGGAGAATGGTGGAGGAGATTAGGACGGCGGTGAAGAACGGGACTCAAAAGGCAATTGGCCCACTGTTTCCAGCGACTGAGAGGTCAAATGAGGTCATGCCTCGATGGAGTACAGGTCTTTGAAACAAATCTTCGATGTCTTCTGACATCGACGATTGCCGTTTGTTTGGGATCTGATGCGTTGACATGTTTTCAGTTTGCATCGAGAAATGTGGACGTGAGGTTATAGGCGTGCACCTCATCTCAATGTGATCATAATGCATAATTGATTTGGGATACTCCGAAATACGAGTCCCCAGGGACGAGGAACTTGGTAGCTATCACAGAAGAGGTATTTCACTCTTCTTGGTCATCTACTTCTTGAATTTCCATTACTAAAATTAAGTCTGATTGATGCGTAATAATTCCACGTTTGTTATCAATTGAAGTTTTAATGGCAATGCTTTTTTACTTCGTCTGGGCCATTTAGTATTTCATATGCAAGGTTTGTATAAAAAGTATTGGTAACATCTTTTTTCCTGACGTGTGCCAGTGTGTGCTGAATTCAGATCGTCGGTTATGTGTGAACATGATCGCAGATATCGTATTGGCATTGATAAGATGACAGTGAACACCATTATCACTGAAAATTTGACGATGCGAAATATCTGCGCTAAACATGTTCCGAAGATCTTGACGGATGATCAAAAGCACAGCCGAGCACCTTTCTGCTTGCAAAGATTTTCTGAATCGTCATCGCGACGATTCCCTATCTACATCTGATATACATCTACATAATACCCCGCAAGCCGTCGCAAGGACGTATGGCGGGGAGTGGAAGGTCACCAGCCATTCTACATACATTCCCTCAATTTCCCCGTGCGCACGGCACCCCATGATCCATCCAAAAACCGTGTGGAAAGGGGGCGACCGAACACCAATCATGCACCATGCCCACACAAATAACGAGTATTACATGGTGAGCCGCTATGCCTATGCCTACACAAGGAGTACAAGAAAATACATTAAAAGAGGCCAGGCACACGTGCCACTCAGACCCTTATTACTGGTTACTATTCTACATATTCCGGACAGAGAATTCACAAATACAACAGACTGATTGGATCATTTGATTAAGATAAGATAGTTGACTACAGAACTAATAGATAATGGGACTTTTTATTTCCTTGTACAATGCGCGACCACAAAAAACGAAGCTAAACAATAAAAAACTACGGCCGATGAAGCTAGCTGTAATTCGCTACTTACAAAAACTTATCCATTTAGTTACTGAAGGCAGGTGACCCAATACCACACGCCTTCTGGACGGCTTGCAGGGTACAGCGAAGGCAGAGAAACGTAAAATTTCAATAAATACAAATAATTATTAAATGATGCCAATAATTGAAGGGTGGTGACTCAGAGTGATGAGGTGTTACGACTGCGGCGATGCAAAATGTGGAGACGGTCTAATTTCTTTGCATTTGCTATAGCGAAAGCGTCGGAGTTCTCTCTATTCTATTCTATTTTGTCTGTTCATTTTTGATCAGGAAGAATATCCATTTTAAAGAACATAAATACAGATTGACATTCGTCTCTGCATATCTCACCACACCCTTCTCACTTTGGGCATTTATTGCTTCATTCCTTGTACATCTACTTAATACCACGCAAGCCGCCGCAAGGGCGTGTGGTGCGGGTTTTAGGACACCACCCGTAATTAAGAGAGAAAAGTAAAACCCCATGCAAAAGCTACAAATTTATACCATCCACAAACAAAACATGGCATCCCCCTTACAGTCCAAGTTAACACCGGCAGACTATTTCCCATTCCCACAAGTGAAATCCTCCCTCAAAGGACTTCACAGTAGGACCCTAAGTGCCACCAAAGAAGCTTGCACGCGTACTTTTAATGACCTTCCGCTCACCTAGGAGCCTTCAAGTCGTGGAAAAGCCGCTTGCAAAAGTGTGTCGACTCTTAAGAGATGTACTTTGGAGAATTCAGAGGCACTGTAGAAATATCAGAAATAAATCTATTTTTCCGAAAATTTTCCCGATATTTTTAATACAAACCAAGTTTTTATCCAGAACCTTACAATTTTATTCATCAATATTGTCATTTTATTTTTCCTCGTATTCCGCACTTGTAATTTGATTGATATGCCGAGGAATGGGGCTACCGCAGGGGGATGATGCGATGGCACATCGCATTGCTCGCCCGTCGACTCGGAGCGTCCACTGGCTGTCTGATTGACGCTGGAGAGTCCATGGCGGAGTTGCTCGGAGGATCGCAATTATCCGCTCTCCCTCCCGACCGGCGAAACTGCCCCACCCGCCCCCTCGCGAGCAACCCCCGTCCGCCTCCTCCACTCTATTATTCGCGAGCCGCGTTTCCTTCACTCCCCTCGCTGACAGCCATAGATAATGGCGGGGGAGGCAGGGCAGTCAGGAGGGGAGGTAGGCGATGATCAACAATGGGGATATGTCACGTGTCGAGGTCCAGTTCTAATTTTGAATCCGTACGAAGATCCGCGGGGGTGGGTGGGGGAGGCGGGGCGACGGGTAGTTCGCGGGGGTACGATGGGGGAGTGGTGGGGGAGGGGGTGGGGGAGGGGGTGGGGGAGGAGAGGACCGTTTGCCACGAAAAGACAGGAGCCCCGCGTACTTCATATCAAAGGTGGCTTCAATTACGTGGATTTTCGATGACTGCAGTCTGAGCCCGCGGTATATCATAGCTGAGCGATCCGATCCAATCCTCTTTGGGTCCCGGAGATGCAGGAGACGAAAAATTCTGTTGCTTTGAAAAGAATCCTTCTCGCTGAATTATTCGAAAATTATCACTCCTTAACATAAAAGTAATGAATTAAAAATGGAAAAATATTCGTGGAGGGGATAAGTCTTTCCTCATTTCGTCAATGCTGAACTTTAATAAATTCAAATAGGAGGCATTACTGAAAGAGCGTGTCCATAGCACGAAGAAAAAATGTTCATATACATTTTCAAATTTCGGTCACCTTTTTCAGAAATATGAATTTTTCAGAAAATGCAGGTGTGAGATGCATGTACTGTGGTGAATGAATGTTTTTTCTGTGGGCCTTCCCTACAGTGGAGCAGCTGTGTTGTACTCGTCCCCTGAAATCACCCGAAAATGCCTCTGGAAAGTCTATGACCACGTCCGTCAAAAATGGGTACCACTACTACCGCAAGCACGCACGGCTACTGGCCCGCTCCATGCCGCCCGTTTTAGTACGCGCGTGTTTACTCTCGAACGGGCGAGCGAGCGAGAGTAGAGGCGGGAAAGGGAGGAGGGCTCACCCCTCTCTTAGATCAGACGTGGGTTGCGTTGCGACGCCGAATGGACGGCGGGAGGGGGGAAGGGAAGGGGTTGGGCGCAGTGTAAGAGAGCAAGGGGTGGGGGGAGCAGAGACAGAGAAGGCGCCAAGGAGGATCCGGGGTGGGGGGATGGCGGAACTTATGTTGCGTGGCTAGAGAGAGGGGCGGGACCGCATTCATTCACCCACTCGTATTTACACGCATTGGAGATCTTGCGATTGTGTGCGTTCTTACGTTTACAAGTAGTTGTATGTACACGCACTCACGCAAACACTCCCTTTTATTGGAATGGCAAGGAAGATGTCACAAAAAAGTGGGTAAATGAAATCAAATTATTGCGTAAGGGTAGACAACATTCCCGCGAAGCTACTTTAAACAAAAGTGTAATGCAGAAGGAACGAGATTTCATGGACTAATTCGTAGCATTTATGAGGGGGGAAATTGGCCGGAAGATTTTTTCAGGTCACTGTTACTTCATATGCCAAAAATAAAGGAAAGGCAGCCATGTTAAAGGACTACGGTACAATAAGTTTAATTTCGCATAAAGCTTAAGTGGTCCTGAGGATCATCAACAATAGGATGGAGATCAGGGTAAATGAATACTGAGGGACCGATCAGCTTGGGCTCGGGAAGGGGAGAGCCATGCGTGATGCCGCTGTGTATTTTGGAGAACTTTGTTCAGATCCTATGCTTTAACTAACCTCTAATCTTATATTTCGTCGTGTTCTATCCATAGATAAACTAACTTCACTATTTGGAGAGAATTTTCTACTTAATTTTAACTTTAAAAATCATCTTTCACGCAGCAATTCATACCAAAAGTATGATTAAAATGGTTAAAGCACAACAGAAAATAAAATTTTAAAATAGAAATAATGAATTAATGCCATATGGGTGCAGATTTTTCAGATGATATTTTTACCCTGATAGAATCAGCCAAAGATATGAATAGAATGCTCAAAACTCTGTCCACAGTTTTAAATAAACAGAAACTAAAAATAAATTTGAAGAAAAGCAAAGCTATGATAGTTTATAGGAAAAGGACAGAACTCCCTGTAAATTTAATGATAGGGGAATCAATGGTAAGTCAAGTAGAAGAGTTCTGCTACCTTGGGAGTGTAGTTAAAAGAGACAACAGATGGACCTCTGCAGTAAAAAGAAGGATAACCCTGGCGAAGAAGGCATATGAAAACAAAAAGAATCTTTTAGGAAGCAAACACATACAATTGGAAAGTAGAAAATCCTTTGTTAAAACATTTATTTGGAGTACATTATTATTATTAGGTAATCTACCGGTTAAGGTAGATTTTTGGATGGATACAGCTCCTAAATAAATATTTTGTGACTCCTAGCAAAACATCTATATCAGGTCCCTCTTCATCTCTGAGTACTTTCTTCCTCCCTTCATTCCGTCCAACATCCCTATCCTGTTCCTTCCCTTTCCTCGTTGGCCCAACATTCTCCCCTCTATCACAGTCTTCAACATCCCGCTGCCGGTCAATACCCCCTTCATCCACTTTTCCTGCCTCCACAGGATTTCTCCCAACAAACCCCTCTCTTCGCCCACCATACCAAGTACTTCCTCATTTGTTTTCTTCTCTGTCCATTATTGTATGGATGCGAAACTTGGACTACGGGAAAGATGAAAAGGCTCGGTTGGAAGCAATGGAAATGTTGATTTGGAGAAGAATAACAAGAACAAGATGGTTGAAAAAGAAAAGCAACACAGAAGTATTGAGAGAAATCAAAGAGAAAAGGAATTTCATAAAGGAGATGGAGGAAAAGTACATTTAATTTGTTGGACATGTTCTCAGATATAAGAACTTCTTGGAAAATATAATGGAGGGGAAAATGATAGGTAAAAAAGAGGAAGGCCAAAAAATAATTTTATAAATGATGTCAAAAGTACTATGAAAGTAACAAAAAAAAAGTTGATGATGGTTGCCAAGGGGTGCTTTTCAAATAGCACTGCATTTTAATAACTTTAAGATACGATATACGGTTGCATAGTTTAAGTGCCCTCATATTAAACTGAAAACCAAATTCGAATAGAATTTAGACTGGTCATTAAATTTATTTCTTATGACACTTTTATCGAGTTCTTAAGATAAATATTTATGATTTTATTTTACTAAAAAACTCAACACTGCCAGGTGATAAAAATAATATTTGCTTGCTTTTTCTATAGAATTTCATATGAAAGATCTGGAGCCGAGCCAGAGACTTTAGGTGTGCAAAGAACTGACCCTATTATCCACGGGGTGGCGACATGTAAATTTTGTACGCAGTTTGAAAGTTGTTCAACTTCTGGTCCTTGCATAAATACATTGCATGGAAACCTCTGCAATTGTACGCTTACATTTCTAATATAGGACAGTGTGTATGACATCACATATAGTCCAAAGAAACTGCGGGAGATGCCGCAACAGTAACTTTTAACGTAGTCATCCGCTAATGTGCATTTCAATGCAACAATTTCAGAGTGCAAAAATCATTCGCCTTGTATCTTCCTCTATAGTTGTGTGTACCATTCTTTGGAGCTTTCCTGCCCTCTTTCGTCATGTATTTCGCCATTTCTTTCTCATTTTTCTCCCTCCCCGCGTTTCATTACCTACCACTACTTCCTCCTTTTTCTTGTCTTTCTCTCTCCTTCACCACGTTGTCCATTTCATCGAATGATCTTCGTTCTCCTGTGGTATATTTGGAACTCAACCACGTGACCTTCCCATTATTGTCGGCAGCCTCCTGGAGCTGCTCCGCTACTCACTCGGAGGGGTATCCAGATCCCTTCCCTCCCTTACTACTCCTGCTTCGTGACACAATTCCTTCCCTGGGAACTTTATGCAACATTTCTCAAAGGTTTTCATTGAAACTGAACCTCTGAGTCTATTGTTCTTGGACTTTTTATCTTGGTCGAATTTTTTGATTGCCTCATGACCCACCGCCCGCCCCCTCGGCCTCTACTTTGTTTTAATTTGAGTTCGCGCGGAGAATCCTCTGGGCGCAAATTACAACAACGGACACAAACGCCCTCATTTAGCCGTGCACATGTCTCACTGGATACCAATCTTGAGAAATCACGCGCGTTAACGATGAGGAGGAAAGGTTTCAGAATATGTCTTCAGAGGTAGGATGGAAGTTGGCCCACATCCGGCAAGAAATTTTGAGACTTTCTTCATTTATTTTATTGCATAGTACTCTGCAAGCCACCGCCAGGGTTTGTGGCAGGGGTTGACACATCAGACCACATTCGACCCAAAATACTCTACCCACAAGGCAAGGTCGGATTTTTTTATTCTGATCCCTTATCGTTCGTGGCAAAAATGACATCTCAACTGTTCTACTCATAATCTCTCTAATTTCATTCACATGATCTCGCTTCATGTATTGCGATGTGGCCGACGATACATTTTCAACGCAGCGATACAACACGGATGATATCCTTCTTCTAATTTATGGGCTTTATTGTACGTATTAAAACTCTGAATGTATGAGGCGTGCTCAAGAATGCCGACCCCTGGTGCCTTATGGGGCACGACACGTCCAGGGACGAAAGTTGCTGGCCTTCCAGTTCGGCCCCCGCGCCGCCCCCGGCTCGGTACCCGCTTGCCCTCCGCTCGGCCTTGCTCTTTTGCCCGCCTTCCCCCTGTGCCAGCTCGGCTTGGGAGAAGAAGGCAACGCGCAAACTGCCAACGAGTGGACCTCTGTTCCAAGCCTGTGTCGCTGCTTGATGCATTTCCCATTTCATTTGAAAGGACAGCGTTGAATTGAACTTTCGGCACTGCTGGAGCCGAGGCAGTGTTATTAATAAGAGAGAAGCGAAGATGCGCACTCACTTTGTCCTTTTCACGAGAAACTGCAATGGCGCTAGTGAGTTCGGTCCGAGGAACGTGTTGACAATTTATGCAACTCTTGTGCCAAATTCCATAAGTTCATAATCGGGATCAAAGTAATTAAAATGTTCAAAGTATTTGGTAATGAACCTTTGAAGTGCATTGAGGGCAAAGAAAGTTGATGAGAGGGATCTTAAGTGAACGCGTATGGAAATTTATTATTATTAAGTAACCTACCAGTTAAGTTAGGGTTTGGATGGACACAACTACCAAATTAATATTTTGTTACTCTTATGAAAACACAATCCAACATCCTACTCTAAAAAAAGTACCTCTTCGTCCAACATTAAAATTGGTCCTTCTTAATCTCCGTATAATTTGTTCCTCCCTTCATCACATCCAACATCCCTATCCTATTCCTGCCAATTCCTCGTATTCCTAACATTCTCCTATCTATCAGTCTTCAACATCCCACTGTTAATCAATATGCTTTTCGCCCATTTTTTCTGTCTCCTTACGATTTCTCCCAACAATCCCCTCTCCTCTCCCACCATACCCAGCACTTCCTGATTTGTTTTCCAATCGGTTCATTTCACCTTCTCCATTCTTCTCCACACCCACATTTCAAAAGCCTACAATCCACTTCTACGAGATCGCATAAACTTTGTTTTATTTATATTGATTATCATCCCATATCTATTGCACTGAATTTCCAATTTACAATACTGGGAGCCCCTTGGCTGAATGACAAACTAGAGCTTATAATATTAGTGACCATTTAATACAGAGCGTAGTATTATACGTCTTGGAAACTTAGGAAAGATGTGGAAAGATGATAGTCGTTAACTGAAGGGTTTTGAGATGTTGACGTGGATAGAAAGGAAACCAAGCGAAAAAGTGCTATACATGAAGGGGGGGGGAGAGGGTATTGTTGGGAGAAACACTAATAAGGCAAGATAGATGAATACAGCGCATTTTGATTGGAAATTGGATGTTGAAAACTATGACAGTGAGGGATACATTAGGCAAGCGAGGTAGGACTAGGAAAAGGATAGGTAGGTATATTGAACGGGATGAACAGAGATAGAATGTGAAGTTTGAGAATGGTATGCTGCAATTCATATTTTAGAATATATAATTAAGGACCGTTCTTGGTGAGATTTATAAATGTAAACTCATGGTCCTCTGGCAGAGGAGCCAAGGAAAACCCTTGAGCGACCAGTAACCGGCTTAATTAGAGCATTATTTAGATGGAACCTGTGTACGCCGAAGAGGGTGTAATAAATACACTACCAGCAGACTTCCACAGCTTCCCTCATATTTTTTAACCATTATTTGCATGAATTCAATGCTCTCCGACTTATATTCCTTCAAATGAGTGCGTAAGTTCTTATATAAAGTCTCCGCCTGTCTCAGCCAACACATGTTCCAGTACGTGACGTGGATTAACAAAGGACATAGATGATAATGAGTGGATGACTACTGCCATTTTTATCAAAGGGTAGATTACATGAGCTTATGACCTAAACGATAGAGTATCCACTGTACTGTGGTGTCTACTTTTTAATCGATAAACCACATGACGAAATTGTTAAACTGCAGCATTTTACTTCCGAGATTTTTCACTAATGTAAGTGGTAATACTCACTTTATGATAAACTTGCATTTCTTATCTCAAAACCAGTAATTATTTGGGGATTAAAATCGTACTCGGACTTTAATTAAGCTGTCGTATGCAGGTGTGCTTTATCTTCATTTTCCTTGCCGAGAAACACCAAAGTTAAAGAGGTCAACAACACGCTGCCTGAAATTTAGAATTGCTTAACTCCATGGCAAGAGACCGTGCGCCAGTAATCCACCAGTACTACGGCACGTTTTCAATGTACTTTAAAGGAAAACAAAGAGCTTAAGTGGATGTTTTGTGAAAATAAATCTAAAAAATAATAATTTCTACTGTTTCAGGCTTCTTTTTGTGGAGGTATTTAATATACTATATATACCAAAAACTTTGTACTTTTCCAAAGATTTATCCCAGAATTCTGCGGAAAAGTATAAAGTATTTTTAGTATGGCTATATAATAATGCATAAAATCCGATTTAAATGTATTTATGCACTTTGGCACAATCGATGGAGACGGAATTAGAACTTGACTCGTCCCACCAGGGAGAGGAGGGAGCAGGAATATGGCACAGTAACGGTGGGGAGGATTTATTATCAGGAGGCAATGGCTTAGTCACAGTTTTTGTCTGATTGTGTGTATGAAAATCACAACCAGAGACGTAAATATGTGCGGATTAAATCAAATATTTTCCTTGGAAATTGAAAGTAAGAGTCGGCGTTCCCCATGAAATTAGCCACGTGATGGATTTGACAGGACTTAACATTCGAGGGACGGAGCTCGATTTGATAGCTCGGAGCGAGTACATGAAAACACGATGGCCATGGAAACAAATATCCTTGGGAACATGTTGGGTCACCGATGCTTTCCAAAAGAACTCGAAATATATTTGAATCAATATCTTTTTGAAACGTGTAGCATTTAATTACTGTATTTTGAATTCTTCACATTGTTCCCACTTAAGCATCGAAGCAGAGGTTGTGCGCCGCCGAATTCGCACCTTCTTCAAAGGCCATCAGAGCGTCCTGTCCTCCAGAGAGAGAGAGGCCAATCTACGCTTCCCACTCACTCGCTCTTCGTTCCTTCACCCCTCCCCCTCCCAACGTTGTGATGTTCATTCAGTCGCACTTCCGCCACTTTCACGGAATATAAAAAATAATTCACTGTGCGTCGTGAGCAGTGGTATTTCCGAAAAACGTGTTCTTTAATAAGTATTCAAGAGGATATTATAGCATTTTCGGCACAATCCTTGGTGAACGGTGGAAAAAGGCAGTTTCTGTTTGCCTTTTGGGCGACAAACTGTTGTGCTGCAGGCGGCAAGCCTCGTGACTCAACGGCCGTCACGGCATTTAGAGACCACGGCGCATTCCATTGGATTGGGGTGCGGTGGTCCGTGCTGAGCTCTCAGTCTGGAGTTCCCGCTCGTCGTTTCCAGACGCAGTTTAATGTCGTGAATTTCCAGAAGCCCAGGGGAAATTTCGAGGGACTGCCTGTCTCTTTCATTACCTTATGTTCGTAAGAAATGTGTATTAGAGAAATGAAATGTTCAACCCCTTGGGCTTTATAACTACCGTTTCGCTCGTTAATAAAAGTCAACATGAACACGAATCCTTACTTCAGTATGTTTACGTTAGAGTGATAAACTGTGAAATTATAGGCTACGGAATGTAAATTTTTATTGGCGCATTTGTAAAGAGTGCTGACCTTTACTCAAAGATATTAGTCTCAGTCTTAATTCGCAGATTTTCATCGAATGACCAAAATGGTAGAAAAATATTTGAAAAACTCTAAGCCTGCGCGTAAGAATAATAATGATAATTAATAATAATAATATAAATATATATATTATATATATAATAAAATTATATTATATAATATAATTATTATTAATATATTATTAATAATAATTATTATTATATTATATAATATAATATATTATATATATTATATTATATATTTATAATTATCATGATAATTTCAACTCATTTATGGGCGAATTAAATAAAAAATATCGTGGAATACATCAAGAGAAATTCATGGAATTTTCATTGTAATTTTTTCTGCTGTTATCGACCTCTGACCAATGAGGCTTTGCAATTTTGCAATTGGATAGTCTTTTCCTTACTCTCATGATGATAAAATTACGCCGTATTAGTGACAATATTCGCATGCAATGATATTTACCCAATTCAATCACCTAAAATTTGATTTCCACCATTCTTCTCTCTCTGGGGGAAATGTTATGAGTGATTCCCTATCGCTCTGTGGAAATAAATTTGGTGATTGCAGAGTAGCATCAAAATTTCTCTCGGAAAAATGAGAAATGAACAATTTACTACAATAACAGGCGTAACATTTAGGTAGACATTATGTTAGAGTGCTTGCTATGCTGAAATCGGGAATAACCTCAGGTAAGAGGCAAATGGCAACTTTATTCCCATTCGAATACGCGGAAGGTCGCCTTTCCTGGTCTTCGGGTGAACTCTCGCGTCGGATGGGGAGCCGTTCGGTGATGTCTCGCACGAGAGACATCCGTGGACGGGAGAATGGAGGGGAAAAGGGATCGAGGGGGGCTTTGGATCTTTGGTTGCAAATGGCTCAATATGACAATCGCCTCGTTACGGATCACGCAGAATTAGTTGCCTTGGCTTCCCTATTTTGAGCTCTTTTTACGGCGATATTTCATTTATTTTACATTAGTCTGAAAACATCACTTCGTCCTAAACATTGGATATTGAACAATGATGTAGCACTTTGATAGTTACATACACACACCAACCCCTAAGTGGAGGAAAAACCACCTAGGTGGGAATCGAACCCGCGACCTCTGGCAGTTGGCAGACGAGGACGCTACCTCGCCGCCAACGGGACCGGCAAAATGGATTCATTTTTTTAGCGTTGATATGCTTTCTGGAACTAGATAGAAATTAAAGTGGAGGGATAGATTAGACTCCGGATTTCTTGAATTCAATTGTATAAATAGATAATATTAGGCGCGTTTTATTGTTTAAAAAATTCACTCTGTCATGTTAAAATTTGAGTCTATCGCGAGTTAAAATGTGTAGCTTTTACAACTATTTTTTTTATCTATTTAAAATTATCATAGCCGACAATTTCCTCAGCCAAATCGTTTTTTATCGTATTTGGAAGGTCCGGCGCCTTCCGCTGCACTGTAAGCTGAAGGTCGAGCCGGTAGACAGCAGTAAAATCCACAGAACCCACAAACTCACTCCGAGAAAGCCTTCAGCGGACACTTGGCGTCAGCACTCAGTGATGATGCCATTATTATTTTCGGTCTTAATGTCTTCTCTTCCCTTCCAGAACAGGTCAGCATCTCACACATAGCCCTGCCTTTCGGGATAAACATGTCATTTTCGTATTCTAAGATACATTTCAAAATTACGGAATGCTTTATCCTGACGCTTCGCCGCATGCATTCAAAGTAAATCACATTATTCTATTTTGCTCCTACTGAATTATTACGAATTTTATAATGCGTGTACAAGTGTAGGCACCTATCCGCAGGGTCCGCCTTCATATTCGGGATGTAATCGTGTCCGATTACGTGCTCCTTTTTGGGGGTTTTGCTTTATTTGCCAAGGTAAGCGGTGATGGGATCTGTGACTAGCACTCAAGAGGCGCATCAACTTCACGACGGCATAGAGTCCGAGAGTGCCTCTCTCTCTACCAATCGAACGGGTGACTGCCTGGGGGACAGTCCTATCACGCAATGGGAAGTCGATTGTACGCGGTTGAGTAGACAGCTTTCCTGTTCGGTGTTATGTTGAAATGACATAATAATCCTTTGTCTCATAATGCTGGATTTCATCCCCGTCAGCCATTGGAACTTTCATATCCAATGTTTTAATTTCTCTTATTGAACTATTCTTGAAAATTTCGGCCACAAAAATGAAAAAAATGGCAAAACCCGTTTAAGCAAATAAGTATTTGTTGTAGATCAGATTCAATTTGATTAAATTTTTAGTAATTTGTGCGTAACATCACATCGATGACGATATTGCCCAGAAATATTTAGCTATCAAGGTTGAGTAGCATGTGTGAAAATATATAGAATTCTAAAAAAATAAATAGGAAGGACACCCTCGTATAAAGTCGCACAATGTTCAAAAAATTTTGAGTAAGCGAAGCACCCTCAATATTCACGGAAAAAGGTTATGCTGAAAAGATGAGTTTCCTGGGATACGTCCAAAGATGACGCTCATTGCTTCGCTCCTGCCCTGCCTTCGATAGAGAAAGAAATGAAGGAATCGGGAAAGAATTAAAATTCAATCATTAAATGGTGAGAGAACAAAAGCGAGGGTGGAGCGGACATTCATAATCGTTTGTCAGGATGAAGACTACCAGTAGCACCTCTTGAAATAGAAAATGGTGATGATGGGCGACCGAAGAATTAGTTAGATAGGCTCCGGTTAGAATGCCGACGGGCCTTCTGCCGTCGCCCTGGACCAGGAGAGAAACCAGAGCGCGGGCCCTTGTAATGCGAGGACGGCATTTGCGAGGCACGATGAAATTTTCAAAATTAAACGCATTTTATTCTTCAAATGTCCACGCGCGCCGTCATCATCCGAAATTCGCTCTTATGCTATGCGATTAATAGCCCGCGATATCATTTCCGCGGCGGATATCCGTCATCAAAACAACACGAAGAGCATTAGTGATTTTTGTAATGTTTTCGGGCGAAGTTTAAGATTCAGTACGTATTCGTTCTCACGGGGTCCGTCTAGTCGTGTTCGAATACTATTATATTTACATACACTCATTGTCTCACTCCGTCCAGTCGGGTGACGTCACCCGCAAATCGAACGTGGGAGGTCTTCCTTGACGGCCCTGCCAAAATAAACTCCAAAAGTCATTTTGCGCAACTCGAGAGGGACTCTATTTTAGTGCCAGCCAAATGCACACTCTTTTCAAAGCGCTTTCTCTCTCTCTTTCTTCTTCTATTATTTCTCAAAATATCCCCAGGCACGTCATTCTCCAGTCTTCCAAACATTTCGGATCACTCTTTGTCCGTCATAACATTATTAATGCCATATCTTTTCGTAACAAAAGTTAAAATATTTTTACAACAAAAATGAATAAACAATTATTTTTTAAACGGTAATCATTAATGACAGTTAATGCAGTTTCCGTAATAGCCTTAGTTAAGTTATAAAAATTATGAAATTAAGTTCACAGTAAGTGATAAATCTTAATTTCAAATTGGGTTTCGCATTTTAACGCTGACAACACGCCCACAGGACGACATTCACAATTCACCTGCCATGGTCCTCCTTATGTAGGATCTTAATGATTGGTTGGGGGGGAAGGAGGGTTGGAGACGGCGTATGACGGACCCATGCATATATGTATACATAAACGGCGGCCAGTGGCGAACTCGTCAAGCGTGACGAGGCTCGGAGGCCCTTCCCACGCTCCTCTCTCTCTCTCTTTCTTAAATGGGCGATATTTGTTTGCGATGAAGAGCGCACGGAAGGCGTGGATTTTCCCTCGACCTTGCTCGATGGACTCACCCTAACCATCACCCTGATGTTTCCTTCACACCGGGGGACGACCCTGGGGTTGGACTATCATACGGTTTTACTGCTCCATCGGCGCTAACTATTAAGCTAAACTATTAATCATATGAAATTATATCCTCTTATGCCTCGAGCCCAACAAGGTAATTGCTCGCATGGTGATACCATTTGTCGAGTCCAAAAAAAACTAACCTATATGAACCAAATATAGAACAGCGGACGATATAAAATTCTGTCGTCAACAAACATCCAGTGTTTTTCCTTCGGGCCTTCCCAGTGAAATTAAAAAAAAAGGAAACGAGTTATGATGCTATTCATTTTGATGGTGTCGTCAGATAATGGATTTTCGTCGCCGTTGTGAGGTTAGGAATGGGTGGGAGGGAGGGGAGAGTAGAAGGAGGGGGAGGGATGGAAGGGGAAGGGGCCCTGGTATAGACGACGGCATCCGACTGACTCTCGACCGGTGGCGCCTCCTTTTCCAGGGGCGGAGAAGGAGTCAAAACACTCATTCGGCCCACGCACGAAATCTCGGAGGGAAAAGGACGAGAAGAGGCAGAAGCACCGCCAACCGCAGCTTCCAACACAAGCACCACTCACAGTGCACGCGGTGCTTTTCCTCCTTTGGGAGGTTTGTTTGCCTTTCCACTGTTTTCACAGAATATGGAACACTGCAGCTCCATATCGCCGTCGGCAAGAAATGTTGGAACACCTTAAAGTGGCGGAGCAATGGCTTCCTATCGTTCCTCACCAAAACTACCAGGGCTGTTGTATCTGCTTAATTATTATTATTAAAAAATATAATTTAATGAAACGAATTTATTTAATAAAGAAGTACTTAGAAAAGTTATCCAATTTAGCTTGGCACACCCAAGTACCTACATTTAAATAGGTAAACAGTTAAATACACTGTTAGTATGTATTTGTGACCGATCGTAGCAAATTTTCTTATTAAGGGAATGGAGAGCAGACCAAGGAAATCACATTGATCCCATGGTCAAATACTGTGCTGCTATAGAAAACATTTATCTTTTTAATGCCCCTGATTTTTCATTGTATTTAGTCGGAAACAGTCGAGCGTGGGACATTTCATTTTCGAAGGGATAAGGCTGACATTTCAGGAGGCCTTACGCCATCCAGGTAATATGAAGGAAAAATGGAGTCTCATAGATAAATATTTAAATGCTTTCGTCATTAGGAACCGTTGTCATGACGAGAGCATGAGTCCGTCTCCACGGTTTGGGGTTTTTCAGATAGCCACGCTTTCGTGTTCGCTAATTTGATTCAACATGCACACGCCTAGCGTTCAGCCGTCATTTCCCATTGGCCGACTCGCAATTCTTCCCGCCCACGATGTCACACTACTATATGGCAATGCGTAATAGCGAAATCTAACTTTTGACTTTGGTGAGGACGTACTGCAGAGTGAAAACGTGTAATCACATAGGTATTTCCAGTATTTTATTATCTACAGGTATGAATTAGTTATGAATGTCCATAAAGTTACGTTTCCAAAGTGCACCACCTTCAGGGACATGCATAGGTGGCCTTAACTTTAACTCACGAAGGGAAAGAGGTCGCTTGCATTAAGGCGATGACCGGGGAGAGGGAAGCGATGGGGGCCTGGGTTTGAGCCCCGTCGGGGGGCGGCATCAACCTAGGGCTTCGCTCCCTGTGGCGGTTACTGTGCTCTACGTTCTGGCGATGAGCCTCTGATATTCATTCCACCAACTCCATTAACTTGCGATATGACATTCGATAGCGAATCAAAGATTGTTTTCTATATCGTTTCTGGAATTCGCTTGGTATAAGTGCATGTAGGATGAAATACTATGGGAAGTTTTATGGTACGTGCGTATCTGGTGCCTTCTCGAGGAGCCTAATCTATTTGGTTTGTGTCGCACATAAAAGCCGGGAGAAATATTTTAAAAACCATTGAGACTTATCGAGACAGGGAAGTAAGCTTTCGACGCACGTGAAATATGGCGACCTTGCTGAGAAAATCTACATCTCAGCCTCAAACGAGAATTGACCAAATTAAAGTTGAAGTGGAGGTCGAGGATGTTGCGACCTCGTACGTGAAGTTAACGGCATGGAATGGCTTAACTCCATTCAAGAAATGGATCTAAAGACAATTTCGTCGTGTGATTGCTATACTCGTAATGATCGTCTAATTCACATTATTGCGTTATTTTACTGCACTGGTCAAGGTTTATGTTGCTTTACCGTGGAGAAATATGCCTCGTATATCCCCTTTGGAAACTTTCTTCACTGTCGCAGAAACCGCGGAGAGGCATTATGGATAAACGTTTTTATTATTACTTTGAGAAATTCGACGTCGAGATTTATCGTTGAGTAAGCTGAATTATTCAAGTGTCTGCTTAAAGGAAGTGTAAACGACTCCGTTGAAATAGGTAAAAGGAAGTCCCAATTATTTTCGAGTATGTATTTCCTCTCCAAATCAAAATCTGTCTCTGTTCCTCTTCGAGTAAGATATTTTAACGTCGTTATATCAATAATATGGCCATGATTTGTCTTAGCGCTCTTTGGTGCTCATCTAAAAAATTGTGAAAAATCGCATTTAAAAGGTTTTTTCGCAATAAAGCACCGAGGGTATGAAATTTTCGCACGTTTTTCTCATCGCTACCTGTATCAATAATACAATCGGTATTTCCCTCGATGAGCGTAATCTACGACTCCGGCTATTTCGATGAAATGTTTATGCTCTGAAGAACACTATAAAAAAAAGAAAACAGTGGCGGATCGGGCGGCGCATGTCCTTGGACCGTGCAGACGTAAAATCGTTCGGCCCGGAAGGGAGCCATGGATGGATTGGCGCGCAGCGAACGCCGTCGTCACCGGGAGGCCTCCGCCACTTAGCGCGTTCATAGCGCCTGCTGACCTTCGGAAGTGTTCATTTTCCAAGGGCAAAGGAGAGTTTCTTCCCTACGTGCAATCTTTAGCCCTTTGTATCTCCGCCAAGAACGGGATCCTACACTCTGTGACGTGATTGTGACGGTGATGATGCGTATCGTGGTAATTATAATTGTCGGATTACTGATGATCATTCGATAAGGACATGGTTTTGAAATCAGAAATCGAATCATTTTTGATTCTCTTACATAGCTTTCGCCGACAGCGAATCGCAGTAGTCGAGTCGACGGCATAATTCCCGAAAAATGGCTCGCATTTGAAATCGCACGCCCCACGGCGTCGACTACTCCCCGAAAACGATTGGACATTGCCCATTTCACACGAGTGACGCCCAAGGTCAATCACACCTTTGCATTTCGTTTTCGGTTTTAGAAATTCAAGGAACGATTATTGTTCTGGGAATCGATAAATGTCGAGGGAAGAACTAATGGGGGAAACCGAAGAATGGAAGAGAAAAAAATATCGCGTCAGTGTTGCTTTTTTCCGGCGTTGGTTGTGTCCTTTGGTGATTGGTGATCTTTGATGTGTAAATTGATCATGTGGCCAATTTTTATTCTTTCATCCTTCAGATTCAATTAAGTTAAAGTCCACACACATTGGATTAAAAAGATATAAATTTGAATCAATTCCTGCGATGAACTTTCCGTTAACTGCCTACCGTCTTCTGTTTGGAAGATTTATGTATCTATCATAAATAATTGTTTCTGTGTGGATGAAAAAACACGGTTGTTTTACATTCTCAGTCACATTTGCCAGAAAATGGAAAATGATTGACATTTATAATACTTCGGACTACTAATTTAAAACAATATCTCCAGGCATTTTAATTTCAACGCTGGCTCAATTATCCGAAGTTACGGCACAATAATGCAATAAAACTCGAAAAAACCAATTAAACGTATTATTATTATAATTTATATTTGATATTAATAATACTTTAATTGCGCCGACGAATATATTTCCCCTAGGTCGACGCAAAGTTCTCTAAACCGGTAAAATGAATTCGCAGGGGACGCATGACTTCAATACCATAATATCTTATTCAGGAGAAGATTCGAGTGCGTATAGGTTCACTTTTTCAATAAAAGGGTAAATTGTGCGTTGAAAATATAAGGTCGAAAAATGTGAATGAAATGAGAGAACACGAATTCCAAGTGTTATTATCAGGACAATAGTTTTTCTTTATCAAATATCCATTTAAATAGGAAAATAAAATGGCATCATTATCTGTTTTAGTGATTCTGCTATTCTTTGTCTAAGCAAAGAACTCAAATATTGCTTTAAAAATTTGCCTTGACCAGCAGATAGCTCCAATTATACGTAAGGAAATCACAAATCAGAGATATTCCTCCTATTTCTAGAATGCCTCTATTGTGAACTGGACCATCGTGAGGGAGAGAGGACTCCGAACGAGGGACCCCTCCGAATGGATATCAAACATTACGGCCGCCAATAGAGGTCGTTATATTTGGACCAACGGCCAGTGTGGGACCAGACGTCTATTTGCCTGCGCGAATTCGGGAGGGGTCCCCATTTATTGCGGTAACACGGCTGTTAGTGCCGTAAGTGCTTTATAATCTTTTGAAATGAAGCCACAATTGGGTGGCATTGTATCAGTCGGTGGATGTCGAATCTCGCCATTCAATACGAGCCACTTGATGCGCAGTTACAGACGATGCAATGGCGATCATTTAGTAGGAAGGACAATTTATAATTAACAGTCTCAATCTTCGAATGCGAAGTTCAAGGTTGAATATAAAACAGCGCCCTTTTATTGTTTGCCTCTGACTATTAGGCTAAGCCAATTGACCACATTCAACCATCCGTATACATTCGAGACTGATTTGATGAGCGAAGTGGACTCCTTTTTTACTTTTATATCAAAGACAACGAAAAAAAGTATGACCTTCGCGAAGCATACGGCCGAAGGGGAGAAGGACGGGGAAGATTAAGATGGGACACCTAGAATAAATAAAAGGATCGCTGCGTGGTGGTCCCAATTAGGAAAACAAGCGCCCAAAAATCAAATTGCGAACTTTTTGCTCAGTGGCCTAGGATATGCGTTGTATGCCAAATAATACTCTACGTTACACAAAGTCTTACACAGGATACTGCACAGGGGCGTACATTTGATCCTAAAACGTGATGTGACAAACACTCGAAGATGGTTAAAATTGAATGTGAAATGCCTGGGAAATTTCTCGTTCAATATTGGCTATATTTGTTTCAAATTGCCTAATTTCTCATCCAATAAATTGGGTTAACCTAAATTTTATCTGCAAGCTAACCTGTCTCATCTTCCTAGTGTTTTAATTTAGCACAACTATGGCTACCATTAAATGTTTCATTTTAATTCACATAATTTTAAGATGAAGTTAGAAATAAAGTACCCATTTGAAATAAATGGTACGAAAAAATGAACTCCGCTTGCCTCCGAGGAGACTTCTGCACTGTTTGGTAGTGAAGGGCGTGCATACACCGCGATGGAATTGAAAAGCATCGGGCCAAGGGTACAACACCCTAGGGTACATGTGAGGCGTGATTTGATGGGGGGTCACGAATCGATCCGTCATCAGTGGGGCGTTAGACGAGGGTCAGAGCTCCAGGCGCGCTTGCTGGGTGGCATGAGAGCGGCCAAGTCGACCCCTCCGGACTCCCAGGGGTACAACATCCTTCGAGGGACCGCCATCGGTCGCCCCGTGGGACGGGCGGGAATTGGCGTGGGGGGGGGAGAGGAGGGGTCGAGCCGTGATTGGGAGGGATGCGCCTCACGGGTAAGTTCCCACGCCGCCGCGGGGAACCCGCTCCCTCTCCCCCCCCGCCCCCCAAAGGGAGGGGGGAGGGTGAGTTGAGTGACGAGTTGGGTGCGCAACGGTGGGGATTGAGAGATGAGAATCGCCGACAATTGAGCTTGTTCTTACGCCCAAGGGAGGGGAGGAGGCATGTGCTTGTTTTAAATTTGTTTTTTTAAATAATATGCATAAAGTGTTGGCCACCTCGATTGTCGCACCACTCCCAGATAATTCGGTGGTTTTGGGATGGGAAAATGTCCTCAGTTGGAATTTTGAAAGTTGCGACACGCGTTGCTCTCATTGCACATTTCCTAAAAAAATTAATACGAGAATATTGCAGCAAACTAGCCCTGTAACTTCTTATGATACCTGAGTAGGAGTAGCTTTAGGGGAGGCGATCGACAGCTGTGACACCGGCAGTTAAACGTCCCATCCGATGGACGACATACTCACTCAAAGAGCTTTCAACAGTGTACCTCAAGTTGGAATCGGGATTCCACTGAAAGACATTTGCCGTTTCAAGAATTCGAACACAGGCCCTCTGTGTGGGAAGCCAGTACGTCAGTCACCGTGCCATGCCGATCCCATTTAGAAATCATAGTGCGCATGACTTGAATAACAATTTAACAGTAAAGAAGCTCAAAAACAAAAATAAAATGCATCATCTTCCGTCATCTTGGTTCAAAGAACTTCAGGAGATTCCTCGTCAGTAACTTATCCTGGGTAGCTTGTATGGCTACAGTCCTCAGCCGAACATCGAGGGTTCGAATCCTGGTGAAGGTGAATTATTCGTATTCTCTGAAATTGCAGCATTTTTCTCGTCATTTTTCTGGCTTTGCTCGCGTATTACTTCTCGTCGTCATTCCCCGCATCACAGAAATGGAATATAAACGCTGCCGCCGCTCCATTACTTCGCCCCGGGGGCAGGCAACCCTACCATCCGGGAAGTTCGAACCCTCCTCGCACCCGCCGTCCCATCCCCGACTCTCTCGCCACCAGGCGCGGGGCGCCCTGCCCTCGGAGCCGGCCGACATTCAGCAGCGGCGAACTCGCCGTAGATGCTTCCCGATTTTATAAATTAGCACTGGAATATTTACCAGAGAAAGAAAAAAATGACGACAGTTTTCGGTATGTGGTTGAAACAATACTGATGATTAGATATATGTAATCTGATCATTTCCGTTAATTATAACACCTACTTTTTGCGAAAGTAATTTCTCTCATACAGGCGTGTCATTTATTTTACCTGACTACGTATTGAATACACATATCAGGGGCCATGGTTAAAATTTTATCAAAGGCCCAATTCATCAAGGCCAGGTGCCACAAATTTTTCATTTAGAAGCTGTGAGTAATTAACTACAGATTAGCAATCCAAGATGAAAGTGAGAAAGCTATTTACGTTTCATTAAAATGTGCGTGGAATAGTACGTAAGAGTGAGCTAGACATGGAAAATGCAAGAAGTAGCTGAAGGAAATACCTGTAGACAATAAGTGCTGCAACACACCAGGAAAAAAGGGTGGATAAAAATTGGCGATAACCATAGGCATTTCAACAAGTTTAACGCCAAGAAACCTGAAGAAACTATGCATGGATACCTTGTATTTTTGCGAGTAAAGAAAATAGTTTTTCGGCATTAGACGTATGACGTACATTCCCAGAGTCACTGTGCACGTCCGATGGCCAACAGTGGTCGTGCCTTTTTATCGGAATCATTTTTCATTACTAATTTAATTTATAATATCTCCACTTTTCGAAAGCGTTTAATAAGTATCGTTTGCCGTAGTCACTTTTATGGTTGGCTGTTATGTATGAAAATATTTTACGTACTATTATAAAGGCTCATAGGGATTTTCACTGTCAAAATTACGTGATTTCAACTGTTAACAATCAGGTAAATTAGTTTGAACTTGGCCATATACCCACAAATTAAGAGCATTGTACGGGCCGTCACGTGGAAGTAACTCCCTCGGAAATTATTAACAAGATCCACGATGTGGGTTTGAGTGATCGACGAATCAAAGTTAGCGAAATATTTGTAGGCCATAGGTATATCGTAATATGGAGTGTGTTCAATTTTACTAGAAAAATTGGGTGTGAAAAAATCTCGGCAAGATGGGAACCGCGTTTTCTATCAGCGGAGAATAAATACAATCTTTTGGTCGATTTGGAGGCTGCTCTAACGCCTTTCTGTTGCAATCCTGACGATTTTCTATGCCGATACATAACCGCGGACGTAAAATGAATACGCCACATGCTACATTACAGAGACAAGGGAAAGTCGAAGCAGTGGGTTTCTGAAGACGAACCGGCGCCAAAGAAAACTGGTGAAATTGGCCGACAAGATGATGGCCGCAGTTTTTTGGAATTGGTACTCGGAATATTCTACGTCGATTACTTTGAAAAAGGGCAAACGAGAAAAGCAAATGGTAATGGGTATTATGAGTCGTTATTCCACCGATTGAGTGAGGAAATAAAGAAAAAAAACGTCCTCATTTGGAAAATAAACAATTATCTTCCACCAAGACAATACACGGGTGCACACCTGCGCAGTTTCGATGGTGAGCATGATGGAATTAAAGTTTGAACTATTGCAGCATCCAGCGTATTCACCAGAATTGACTCCCTGTAATTTATTTGTTATCTCCCAACTTGAAAAAATGTCTCGGCGAAAAACGATTCTCGTCGAACTAGGAGGACATCGGTAACAAAGACGCATATTTTGTGGACCTTGCGAAATCTTACTTTTTGGACGGCTTGAAAAAGTTTGAAAAACACTGTAAAAACTAAATCGAGCTAAAAGGGAATTCTGTTGAAAAATAAAGAAAATCTACCCAAAACACGAAATTTGATTTTCTATTTTTTCCTAAGGACTTATTGAACGACCCACATATCATGAGATCATCTCTGACTTACTAAATCCGCCTTCATACGTCCTTCATTTCAAAGAACACCAATGTCATGAGACACCAACCTGGAAATAAATAAAACATTTATTAATAACTTCATATTTTGAGCATGAGAACTATATTTTATGATTTATATTGCCGTAATATTAACATGCAGACATTTTTTTTTGGTTGAACCAGAACACAAGCTTGTTGTGTAGATGTTGCTGTTATCATTTTTTTAAGAAGCATTTTTCTCAAATCGCTTAATATTTAAAATTTAGTTATATTGACCTTTTTTATCGTCACATGTTTTTCATTCTAATAACGTCGAGACAATTGCATCATCGGTACACTAAGTAACTTCAAAATACTCTGTATACGATATGGTAAACCTACGAAAACAAGAATGATTTTTTATTTTCAAACGCGTGCCTAGATTCTTGCTTTGTTTTTGGTGCATTTTTTTCAAATTTCAACTACCGCACATCATGTAAAAAGAGTAAGGATTTTATTTCCAAATTTATCGGTTAATTCGGAGAGGAAATGAATATCACCGTCTTAATTCCCCGCTAATACGTACGCCCCGGTAATACGTAATACCTTTAACATTTTCTGCGTACTACTCATAAGCATTTCTTAGTTATAGAATAATGACTGTTTTTATTATTATTATAGTAAATCACCAAAATTCGCAGCAAATCGAGGAAATTAATTTATTTAATCAATTAAGAGCAGTTGCGCACGTCGCCAAGTGGCAGACGAAAAAATTTGGAAAGTATGCGCAGAGAGAACCTAAGTTAACTATTAAGACCACATCCTAAAAACATGCATGAAAATATTGACACTTTTAGAATCGACGCCGAGACTCTACTTGAGCATTTATCCATCTGACGTTAGCTCTAAAAGAAGATGAATTTAAGTTAATATTAAGAATAATAATATAACAAAGAAAACATTTTAGAGAATGACCTCGTAATATTCTCAAATGCTATTGGTATATTCACAAAATCAAATAATTAAGTGGCCTATGAACTTAATTACCGCTAATATAAATGCCTGTACACTATTTAAAACCGGGATTCAGATTCTAAGAGTTTTATAGGAGACGATATTTTTCATGTACAGTGCAAGAGGAGTTCACGTATACGCACCATTTAAAAAAAATCCATCACACATTTAATTTGCATACATTTTCTAAACTAATATTACCGTGCTCTTGCTGTTCAGGTAACTAACTTCTCCATTCCCATTTCGAAGTTTGTTGCAGTTATAAGAGAAGCTCATAACTTCAGGGTTACCGCTCGAACTCGATCCGATAGGATACAAATCTTCTCTTGTTTGGCACATTTTTTTATTTTAAAGCATCACTAAACTCATTTTTTCGTGAAAATTTAATTCGTTCGGAAGCTTACTTATACGATCCAAACTAATAATTTATATTTAATATTTTCATCGTTCTACTAAAGTAAATGATTTCTGTGGAATATTATTATTGTGGAAGTAAATGAATCTCTACGAAGAAATGAATATGTTTCTGTTTTATCATTGACGGCTTACACTAAACGCGCACGAGGAACCTACAAAAAATTCATTCAACCCGAAGATTGTTTCAATGGGCAGAATTCACGGAGAACGAAGAGCCCACTGCAGCGAGAGTGACATTCGCGCATCAACAGGGTGTCAAAGACCGTTTCTTTACTCTCTGCGCCGTCTGCGGTTCCTGGGAAGATCTGTTAACAGAATCCGTATCACAGTCTGGGTGAAGCCAAATATGTATAGAATCCCCTGAGATTTGAACTCGAGGCCTATTTGTGCCTTGCCGAGCGATCTGCAGTCTTGGACAACGCGTCAATATGACGGAATCCATCTACATGGTTTGTAAAAAAAAATTGCAGAATGATTTTTTCCGCCAACGTGGATGGATGGAGTGGGGCGATTTGTGGCGGGATAGGAGGTGGGAAGTCTTGGGAAAGTAACGCGATCCGCGTCAGATGTCTGTAGGTCGTTACAGTGTGCTGATCCCTACAAAACCGGACTTCTCTTCTAGGGTTGCGTCACGAATTCACGATGCCACCTTCGATGGAGTAACGATATGCTATACAATTTTGCTTAAAGCTGGTTAACTCGGGTTCGGGAGATTCTGCAATGTCCCGAGGAATGGTTTTCCGTTGACACAATATGTCCCGGGAGGGTAGAGAGGAGATGTACGATGAGGAATACCCTGGACATTCATCAAAAAAGCAGTGTGATAAAAATGTGCAAAAAGTGGGACACATGCTCAATTCTGAGTGGCCCCCCAAGTGTCAGGATGTTAGCGGAAGAGTGCAATATTCAGAAAAACACGGTGCATTGCATTATTACAGGAGATTGAGCCATGAGAAAGTGTGCCCAGACGGTCTCCAGGGTACTGCCAGAAGTCTGGTGGTTAGATAATCTTACTTTGGACCTCTTGGACCACGGTGAAAGTGATCCGAAATTTTTAGAATAGGTGGCTACTGGTGTCGCGACATGGGTACGACCCTAGTATAGCCCCTTGTAGTACCATTTTGGACCACTGGATTATGTCAAAATTACCATAGTAGTTAAGGGGAAGCGACTGGCAGCTGAGGTCACTTGCTTCATTAGTGATGGGCAGGAAAAGATTAAGGGTGGAGAGAAACCCGACGTTGGCATTAACCTACTCTTAACGAAAGGCGTCAAGGAGTCCGTAGTTTAACGTCCCATCCGACAGACGGCGTACTCTCTTTAAGTGCCCTCCAAAAAGCACCTTGGAATCGGGATATACTGAAAAATATCTGCCGTCGACTAGATTCAAACTCGGGCCCTTTGTGTGGGAAGCGAGTACGTTAGCCATCGCACCATCTCGAACCCCCTCAAAGAGACCATGACGAGGTGCCTGAACGAGGGTCCTGTTCATGCCTGCCTTACAAGAAGCGTACTGCAACTGGCAGCGGCACTGGAGTGTCGATACATAAGGGTGCTCTAATGAAGAATTTTAGCAATTTTTACTTTAATCTGGAATGCATTTTTTCGCCCAATTAATTCTACTTATTTTTGGGATAGTCCTTGTTAACATCTCCCGTCACATTTCCACTGATTTCATCCTCATTTTCCAGTGATTTAACTTCAGACGCAGAGGAGGCAGATATTGTCACAGGGCCATGACGTCAATGGCACAAACTCCCTCAGCCCCCACAAATCTCAACGGGAGGGTCGGGTTCGGGGCGGCCCCTTCCCTCCCCGCCAATTGGGGCCTCTCCCGGGGTCGGGCGGAGGCAATAGGGGGGCCGGCCTCGAGGTTAAGGAGGTCAGTGGTTGATTGCCACTAACTCATTCCATGGATGTCCCCATGCGTGGTGCTCACTGGATGCGTGCATCGCCCCTCGGCGAGGTGTATGTACTAATGCGAGCGACGATGGCCTCTGACACAGCAGAGGAGGCACTCCTGGACGTCTGCAATCGTTGGCACTGTCGTGTCCATTGTTTTGATTTAGTCTTGAATATAACCGATACCTTGCACCTATTTTACATTAAAAAAAACGGAGAATTCACCTTCGTTGTGCCTTCATTGGCTACTTTATGAGACCTGCTAAAATCTAAACTTGTAGTCTTTAAAATGCTGCCTAATGTATAAATACACCCGCGTGGGGTTTCCATTTGTACGTAACGGAACAAATGGGAGGTCTCCGTCAATGCCATGGGAAAGCGGGAAGGGATGGAAGAATTAGGCGTCCATCGCTGAAACATTTAAGAGACAATTACTAAATTGTTGGTTAACAAATTAAAGGAAAACTTCTATAACCGTTAGCACCACGCGTCCCTCAAAGAAAACCGAATTTGTTGTGATGGCTTGTGGGAAAAGAAATTCCACGACAGTGACCAACAACAACCTCTCAACCAGAATACCCTTCTGTAGCAGTATGCGGGAGTGTTACTTCATCGCCAGTGACCAACTACAGGCACCACACACTCAACCCAAATGGGATCCTTGACAGGGCTAAAGGGTCTCCGTTAAGGATACCTGGGTTTATGAACAGATACCCATTATCCGTGACTGTTTACGGGAATAAATTCCGCGCCAGGGACAACCAACCAACTTTTTGGTTATTTATGAGCGATGCGTTTTTTAGCCGTTTGTGTTTCTTTGTTATGAGCAGATTTCAATGCTTACATCCCGGAGTGGGTGAAAGTTTTACTCAACTAAATGCTCTCATTCGCAAATTAACATTTAATCCTTACTCCTATACAAGATAAGATTTTTCATTTGATACCTTGGAAATTGAATATTTTAAATGTGGCGATGAAGAACCAACAAAAATCACTTTGTACCAATCAAATTCACGAGTTTCTTATTTTAGAGAATTCTTGCAAATTTGTATCCCTATGTATTTCGTTTTTTTTAACGAAAGAAACGACGGAAGGAGATAAGAGGGATGGGATGACTGGGAGGTGAGTGCGCATCCGGGCTTTATAAACTGGCAAAGTTCAACAGCGTGAAGGATGTAGAATTTACAAGGGTGCAGCACTAAAGCAGTGTGAAATTCGTTAAATAATCGCTATTTGCAATACTCTATTCACAAGGGTACAATCACTCCTTGAATACGCGCTGCTTGAACTTCGGGGTCGACCTAAGATTCCGACATAATCTCGCTTGGAATGGTATCTACTGTATCTCAAGACAGCGGCGCTTAAAGAGAGCTTGCTCCTTTGTGAGCCGACCCGGAGTGGTAGCGAGGTTGTCGAAATGCAGCCGCACCTGCGTCCGGCGATCAATGCCCACCCCTTTCAAAAATCCCCAAATTTAAAGATTAAGTGACCCGAAAGAGATCCCGAAACGGTCCGATTGGCCAGCCATGCACTGTTGCGCAGGACATGGAGGCAATCGGAGTGAGAGGCAATCCCTACTCTAGCCCCACCACATTCAATGTAGTGAGCAGTAATAATCTTGTCAAACGATGAGATTTTCGATTAAAGTAAGTTCTAAATCTTGATCAAAATTAACGTTTGATTTCTATTTCAAAAAATAGAGCCTAATAGAATCCGTTTGCAACGATCAATCCGAAGGTTGATCAATCAAGGTTCATCAACATCTACACAATACCCCGCAAGCCTTCGCAAGGACGTGTGGCAGGGGGTGGTAGGTCACCAAGCATTCTACATAGAGGGATAATCCCTCTACTTCCTCGTGCACCGGGCACCCCGCGATCCACCAAAAAGGAGGTGACCGAACACCAATCATGCAACTACAATAATGTCTACACATATTACGAGTATTACATGGTTAGCGGTTATCCCTATGCCTACACGAAGAGGACAGGAAAATAAGTATAAAGAGGGCAGGAACATTAAATTCAGACACTTATTACCGGTTAGTATTGTTGTCGCAAGTAGTGCGCGGGAAAACAAATACTTGAATCAATCAGTTCGACAGTCTTGCTTCCTAATTTTGTGGCAATTGTCGGCCCTGCGAATGTAATTAAACACATAAACACAGTAATCAACCCGAAGGTCGGTTTAGTAGGTGATGGTAGAGTTCACCCAGTACTAAGCCCTATACGGCGTGTGAAATTCACACATCAGGGTAGGGGGGCCAGTTCCTTTCCCTGTGCCGGTTATGGTTTCCCAGGAAGACCTGGTACCCGAAAAATCACTTTTAGCTTGGGTGGAGCTGCAGGTGCCCAGAGTGCCTTGCCCGGGAATGGAACCCGGGACCCTCCGGTCAGCAGTCCAACGCTCTACCCACTGGACTACCGCGACCCATTGGACTACCGCTACCCATACGAATGTAATTAGGGGGCCTAATTATATCTTGAATGTCGGATGCAAAACCACATGCTTTATATATTTGTAATAATTTTAATCTAGCCCTGAGTCTTCGTATAGCTAAAGGGTCACACCCCAGATTCTGTACTAATTGTGTGACGCTATGCCTTTTCGTAATTTGAAATGGTAGCCTCTCGCCTAACGATGCAACGATCCTCCCGACGATGACATTCGCCTATGTACTAATGTATGGGAAGGGCGCGCGATTGACTGACGTCGCGTCCCATATTTCATCAACCAGGCCACCCCATTTATCTCATTTGCTCGGAGCGTCCGCAGCAAGCCCTCCCGTCCCACCAGGGTTCCTTCTCCCCTCCATGCGTCGGGCCAAATCCCCCAATTTAGGAGAATTGCAAGGGGGTCGAGTGAGCTCCCCCCACCCACCCTCCCGCTCTGAAGGGGGTGAGACTGTATCCGCAATCGACAAAGCGAGGGTGCGGATTGTGGGAGAGGGGTGGGAAGAGGAGAAGGGGCGCTTGCTCCAACGGCGCCCGTGGAACCCTCCGCCTCGTCATGGCGGCCCCATTGAGGTCCCTCGAGGGCCGCGCTCCCTCGGCGCCTGGTCGCAGCCCGGCGAGGCGGCGGGCGCGGAGGACGGTTGGCATCTGAACCCAATGTCATTTCGTCTCCAATTTCTTTTGCGCGCATCTTTTTAGCCGGAGTGATTCCCGCTCGAAGAAACGCCAAATGAAAGGTTTGTAGAAGTATCAGTAACAATTTTTTCCTGACGTGTGCGTTAAGGCTTGAATTCAGACCGTCGGATAAGTGTGCGCATTTAGCAGATCGTATTGGCATTGATAAGATGACAATATGGCATATCTCACTCAGTTATGCCAATGTGATAACGGAAATCCCTGCTCCTTTGGGCGCGCGTAAAAAGAGGGGAACTCTCGGAGAAGATTGTTATACGTTGTCAATCTGGGGATTGGTTAGTCGCAGGTCTTCAATCTATATTTCTTGTTCCCATCAACCCCAATCTCTGTTCATTACCTTAGAGCACCTTGCCCCGATGGAAATTAGCAAACATGTACTCGGCACTTCAGGTGCAGTATGCGGAGCCGGCGGCCGACTGGTTTCCTGAAGCCCGTGTCCCTCTCCGTCCCTCTTCCAGGAAGAAGTAGAAGCGAAGTTTCGGGCAGGTGGAGTTAAGGGGAGAGAGACGGTGTAGTAGCAAAGGGGAAGGGGTAAGTAGGCGAGTGGGGTGGGGGAGGAACTTGTCAAAATTAGCGTGCTGCCGATTAGATGCGAGTTGAGAAGGAAGGGAGGCGCGCAGTAATAACCACGCCGTCCCGCAGAGGGTGTGGCCTCGGGTCCACTACTCTGCCCTGTGGAGGTCATGCGTCATTGGAAGGACTCTCTGTCTGCGGCGTCGTCTCGGCCGGGCCCCGGCTTCTCCTCCGATTGCTTCTCTCCCTTCGCATCGCCGGTCACCAGACTGTGGAGGCCCGCTAGTTGGATTGTGTGCGCGCCCCCCCTTACCGCCGCCGAGCAAGATGTAAGTTTTAAGGGCCCTTCGGCTACCTTGACAATGACAGCCCTCTCGGGCATTCATATACCGTCCCGATGGGTAAGGCACACCTTTACCGATCATTTTGCATAATTGAAAGTATAAGGTTTGTCCCAAATAAATGTAGAATGAGCTTTCCCACCGACGTGGATGGCTGGGGTTGGGGCGATTTGTGATGGGATAGGTGGTGGGAGGTCTTGATAAAGCAACGCGACCCGCGTCAGTTGTCTCTGGGTCGTTACAATGTGTTGAACACTACAAAACCGGACCCCTGTTCGAGGGACGCGTCGTGAATTCACAATGCCACGTTTCATGGAGCAACGACGCGCGATAAAATTTTGTGTTAGCATCGGAAAATCTGCAATTTCTTCGGGAGATACAGCAGTGTCCCAAGTGATGGTTTGCTACTTGCATATGATGTTCTGAGAGGGTAACGTGGAGGTTGACGATAAGGAATACCAACAACACTGTTGGATGAAAATGTGCGAAAAATGAGACACGTGTTCAATTTTGATTGACCCCCAAGTGTCAGCATGTTAGCAGAAGAGTGCGATATTCAGAAAACCACAGTGCATTGCATTCCTACAGAATAATTAGCCAAGAGGAAGGTGTGCCAAGATGATCCCCAAAGTGCTGTCCGGAGACATGAGGGTACTCTGATAAAGAATTTTAGCAATTTGTACTTTGATCTGCAATAAATGTTTTCCCCAGATTTATTCTACTTATATTTGGGATAGACCTTGTACATGTATATAAAGAAAAATAAACATATGTGTTGTGTACGTGTTGTTTACGAGAAGAGGGAAGTTATTGCTAAAAAACGTCTAAAACTAAATTTAACTGAAAAAACCCTGACAATCTATGTCGGTACTATTCTTTTGTTATAGCCAGGAGTCCTGGCTTTTTGACAAGGCTGTGGTAGTGAGGCAAAGAGATGACAGTGGCAGTCCCCGATTCCCGATAAACATAAGGAAAAAAAACAATTGTCATGAGAAAGACCTCGTCGGGCAGTGAAGAGGGCGTACAACTAAGAAGAGTATTGAAATTAGAAGGCATGGGAAAGACTCATAGATGAGTGATATCTTTAGGCAGAGCGTACTACTGTCTTTCCCCGGGATCATAATTCCAGGTGTCGGTATTAACTCTGTTCCCTTCGGTACTCGGGGCTTCCATATACGTATGCGAGTGCCCGATCGTGGGAAATATCAGCGATCGAAAGGCGGCTGTCAGGACACCTTAGGTCTTTGCTGACGTCACTAATGCCTGCGTTATTAGAATGAGAAGTAATTCGAGGCAAGGACTGCATTTGCAAAGTTTTTTTTTCAACATTCAATTAATTTATTTGCATTTTAAGCGATACAAAAGTTAATTAGAGCTGTGCATATCCACGTACGCATAATTTCATATTTGTCCGCGCTTTCAGTATAGGGTCACTTCGTGAGGGGTGAAAGTGTGCGAAGCGGTCGATGTTTACGCATGAGTGCCTTTGCATAGTACAAGTACGTCGAAGAAGGATTGAGAGGTCGGCGAGGGAAAAAGGTGGGGGTGAATGTGGGGTGGTGAGGGGGAGGAAGCGAGAAAATGGGTGAGTAATGGTTGGGGATTTTATCAGGGGTGGGGGGGCGCAATTGCCACGAGACATTCTTGTGAACCTGCTCTTCGAAAGTATCCCTAACATTCCGTCGGCGTCCCTCTTTGGCTCCGTTTACGGGATAAAGCCATTGCTGCGATGGTTTGGGGTGAGAACTTTTATATTTAGAAGGAAGGTGTTGCTTTCGTCTTCGAAGTGAGAGTGAGTAAGGAACGAGAATGTAAGTTCCTTACATTCTCGTTCCGAAATTCTTCCGTGTGCACAAAGAATGGCAATCTGCGGGCAGTGGGGTTTGTATTTCGGGGAGAGAAGTCGCTCCATATTTGGTGCACTAAAACAATTTTCTCTCAAGTCCACCTCCATGACAACCTCCCTCCCCTTGGACGGCATCGATGACGAGGGGGTGGAATCGGGGAAGGTCCGGTCTCGCCACTCAGCAGATAGGCCAAGCACAAACATGGAGACGTGGGGAACGAAATTTGAAAGGGTATTAGAAGTGTGGTGTAACTATCATGGGGAAATTATACGAAACACACTATTTATTGAGTTTTCTATTTATACTGTGTGCATTTTTATACCATTGTATCCCATGTTTACCAACCAGGAAGTAATGCTCACTACCTTTCAGTACTACTTGTGAAGCTACGGGGGAAAAGGTCACAGCTAATCATTTTTGAGCAATTAGATTAATAATTAATTACTCCTCCGTTATTTCTCACGAACTCACTCGGTAGAATGATCGCTCTTCATCGGTGAATTTGATAGTTATGATTGACCGTTGAATTTGCGAAATTTCGTCTCGGCCCAATCCTTTGGGTTGCCGAGCGTATTGAGTTTCACTTGCGGTGAATTTCGACAGGCCGCAGATGCCTTGAGGGCGATCCTTCAAGATGCCAATGAAGCTGCAATGAATTCACGATATCGACTCCACGACGGCAGAGTAGAAACGAGATAAATCCGGGACTGTTACGAATGGAGCGCGGGCGTATCCCAGGCGTGGATCGAAAACAGCTCCATGGCGAATAGACATCGCATTCAGAGTCGGCTAGCCGGAAATAATGGGCGGTGGATTCCCATTTCAGTTTGGTGCCACACAAAGCGCTCGGCTCGAGTTGGTCGGCCTGCGGTAGTTTTCATCTGGTTTACCTTCCTGATAGGTTAAGTGAATTCCTTTTTAGGTTATATATCCCTAAAGAAGGTTTAGCGGTTTTCGAAAAAGAGGAAAGTCAAGTAAAATAACAAAATAGGAGGGCAAAAACTAGAGTAGGTGGAACAGTTGACGTATCTAGGAAGTGCGTTGGACCAAAACGGTTCAAGTAGTGGGACATAAGGAGAAGAATTGCGTTAGGTACAGAAGCTTTCACAAGGAGGAGGGAATTGATGACAGGGACGTTGATGCTTAGAAGAGGCTCGCTAAAAATTTGATATGGAGCGTAGTTGAACGGCGCGGAAACGTGGTGGCTGAAGTAGGATGATAGACGTAGATTGGAGGCTTTTGAAATGTGGAAGTGGGGAAGAATGGAGAAGGTGAAATGGAAAGAGATAAAAACAAATGAGGAAGTACTTGCTATGGTGGGCGAAGAGAGGGGTTTGTTAGGAGAAATCATAAGGAAGCAGGAAAAATGGATGAAAAGCATATTGATTGGCAGTTGAAGACTGTGATGGAGGGGAGAATGTTAGTAAGACGAGGAAAGGGCAAGAATAGGATAGGAATGTTGGATGGGATGAAGGGAGGAAGAAACTATACGGAGATGAAGAGGGACTAATTTTAATGTTGAATGTCAGGTTGTGTTTTGCAAGAGAGACAAGGGAATTGTGGCTGTGCCGTTGGTAGATTGTGTCCATCCAAAACCGACCTTAACTGATAGATTATAAATTATGATAATATCTGTAGATTTTTTTGCATTCCCGCTAGATCTTATATACACTTTTGAGGGAATATCAGTTATTAGGGCAATGTTCAGAGTCAGCCAGTCACAACATGGTGACAAGTTCTGTCAGAACTCACGGTATGTAATCATGTTATGCTGTAAGATCTATAAGACCCAACTTAAGTTAAAGATAGAATTTTGGTGATTTCTCCCTGCTTTGTCTCGTATGTTGGCGTTGACGGGACAACTCAACTTCAAAAAATGAGTTCGGATACCGACAAAGTTAGCGTGGGGCTTTGACTCTATTGTGAATAACTTGAAAGTGTGCGAAGAGTGATTGTGAATTAAACTAATAACAAAGGTTGACGCCATTCCGATGTAATAATTATCGTTTGCGTGGTCATTTGAATTATATAAGTTTCAATTGACATTGTTTTTGACGACTTCGTACGCGTATACGAACGAGTAAATTTCGATGTTTGAGCCGGCAGGTGAATAAATTCTCGAGGAGCACTCTTGCTTCACCCCATCGAACAGGACCCCCTGAGGGGGATCAGCGGCCACTCGCACACCCCCAACCATCGGAATACCGGGGGTGGGGGTGGCGTGGAGGAAGGGCGAGGCCCATGGACGACGTCCGGTCCCGTCCCGGAAGCAAAGGAACCATGAGGGGGACACGAAATGTCAGAATGAAATGACCTGCTCTTGTGAAAACGACATTTAGCGATGATTCAAAAGTGGATTCGTGTTCAGCCACTCCGTCCTGCACGTGCTCTTCACGGTCAATACGGAGGTAATCATCTTGACTGGCGCGAGGCTCTATGCACGGTGGACCACAATCGAAGGATTGTGCCCCCAAGGTCTGAACCTTAGTGTCGATAAAATCAAGCGCAAAGAGAACGGCAGACGTCAGACAGTATTTACCAATTCTGCAAGACGTCGTCGGTGAATTCCAGCGTTTGGCGCGGTTATTATCTTATTGCATTAACAACATTCTTATTCCATAACTTATATGATGACGATAAAAACCTGATTGATTTAGTCGAAACGTAGGGATCACACATTGTCTTGAGTTAAAGTATAGCATATATGGGCACCGTTGCACGTAGATGGGGGCTCATTAAGGTAGGCATTTATTTTTTTGCATTTAAGAATTTATCGTTGCAATTAGGCAATTTTCCTGGTGGTGAAGGTCAATTCTGTTCAATGATCACTCTTACAATGCATATACATACATGCACACCCTTTAAAAACAGATAGCAGACAAAATACTCTAATATACAATGACAATTAAAGAATACCGACCGCATCTTTACCATCACCCATGGACTAGGTTCACACCATACGAGTACATAATACGCACCGTCCATCGCCACACTCCATCGATAATCACGCTCTCTTCAATAATTTCATATACCGTTCAAAATCACGTACCGTTTACACATCATTCACTTTTGCAGTACAAATTCTAACGCCGTTCACATCACATACAAACAATATGATGGAATGAATAGTATTTTAAGTTTTCGCTGTATTAATCTTGCTCTAAAAAAATAATTTCACATCATGATGAACTCCATTCACCTATTAAATTACTCAAGTCAGGTCGGTTTCATATCGGTTTATAGGCGTGTATATTCTTTCGTGTTTCTTTCCCTTCTTGAACCTAGAGTTCAGTCTGACTCCTAGTCATCACTCGTTTTCTCTGTTTTTTCCCCATGATGGAGCGTACATCTCTTGGGAGTGGGTGCATTTAATGCGTCAACGCATAAAGGGAGTCGTTTTATCGTTGATTCTTCTTAACGTGACGTGCGTCGAATGAAAAAGTTGGCGCGCCGCTTGAAATTGAGGATCACGCGGAGGCCTCGTGGCGCATTAAATGGGGGATTCCTTGTCACGAGGGCACCGTTTTGGGGGGAACGGGAGGTCAAGTTCCTTACCGCTGACCTCCCCGCGAAGAGTTGCCGAGAGGCCGCGGAAATTGCGTCCTCACCATCCTTCCTCTGTCGGATCCGCCTTGCTTCCTCGAGACTCGCGAAGTGACTCTATCCAGTAAGTCCCGTATGTTGGTTCCATCATCTCGCGTCTTTATTTCAATTCGTTTTTATGTTTGATTACAACCGAAGTGAAGTGGATCAAGCGAAGATGGTCTCCAACTAAGGCTCTTTCGATTCCGGCGTAATTTATTTAATGCCACGATTTCCGTTGCCAAGGAACATTACCAGCTGAGAGTACAAATTGCCACTCACCGCGGGTGCGATTTTCATCTTACTCGATGGGCGCACATCAAAGAGGTGTACCCTTCTTTTCTTTGTGCCCGAAAATACACATATTGGATTTAAACATTTCTCATATCTCTGAATTAGTTTTCAAATTCCTTCAGTATAAAATCCTGCCGTCTGAGATCGCAGCCAACCGATGACGGCATCTTGGAGTTCCTCGTCGAGACGCTCGCAAAACATGTAGTAGCCATACTTTTCAGGCATTTTTCCATGTAATAGAGTTGTGTAAATCTGTGGATTACTCTCTTAAGATTTCAGATATCGCAAAACGTCGGTTTTCACTATCCTTCTTCAATGAATAGGTAAAGTTCATTGTTCACCTCAGACGGGCGACCTCCTGTTATCATAATGGACATCTGTCCGTTCACTCTTAAACCAATGACAACACTGTCGCACAACTCTTGTCACTCATTACACTTGATCCGTACAAAGAACATTATTCCTGATTAATGTAAGCAGCTTGAAAGTTTTTTTATCAGAAAAAATCTTAATAACAGAGAAGAAAGTTCTTGCAAATTTCCACTGAATATGGTATAATATTAATAACATAATATTACTGAGTTAAAAATTGCAAGAGTTTTTAGTCTCCGTAATTAAGGAATAAATCTACCGCCTGAATCTGTAATTTATAGTAAAAACCGAATGATTGAACGCACTTCACACTTGGTGGGAATTTCAGTTGCTTTGTTTATTTTGACTCGCCATCGTAAACAAACGACAAGCGGCGCGACCTTCCAAACACTGTAGTTCGAGACGTACTGACCTACTGCGTGCTCCAACACAGCGACCATTCGGCTCCCTTCACTAATTCCATATTATGTATATATAGTATATGTAAATATATACACGCACGTGGACCACCCAGAATGTAACCACCGTTTTCGTGTAGCGTGAGAATTAGTGGAGGGAGCCGAATGGCCGATGTATTGACGCCCGCAGTAGGTCAGTACGTCTTGAGCTTATATACATATATATGTATATATATATATATATATAATTATATATAAATATCCATGAGAATTTCACATAAGATATATATGTATTAAGTATATATATATATATATATATATATATATATATATATATATATATATATATATATATATATACACTTATATACTTATGTTAAGTTATATTCACAGGTACCTGATATGTAACGTAGCATTAATAATTCAAAGTTCTGAGGGAAATACCACGACAGTTACTTTAACTGAGTCAACCGCTGATCCATGAATTTCACCACGCACGACAGTTTTCCAGGATGATCCTCCACCGCATATGTTTTTATATGCAATTAATCTTGTTTTCTGTGCTCAATAAATTGTATGAGTTTCAGAAGCTATTTGCTGCCATCATAATTCTTGCCATCATTGCGTTCCATAAGGGTGCCACGAAATCGTTTCCTTCCCGTGGGGATATTGATTTCCCCGTGATTTTGATGGATACTTCGACCTTGTCGATGGGTTTTAGAGTTTCCTCCATGAATTGGGCCTCGCGTGTTCTTTGACTGTCAAACGGGAGACGCAGGTATATTTATCCTCGCGCGCCATTGGAGGAAACGAATGGTAAAAATGAAATCTCTAAATGGTAAGAGTGATGCTCCGAGGAAATAGTCTCGAAGGGAAATATATTTTACGGTTGCACTCTGAAATACTTTTGTCTTTTTCTCTCTGAATCTGTAAAATGATTTTTCATATCTAAATTAAGTTCCACGTCTTAAATTCCTTAGTCGCAGTTTTCAGTCCTTTCTTTTCCTCAGACTGAAACGGCGACTTCCCCGGTTGTCCGTAATTTCTATTCTGGGTGGTGCTATTGATTGGTTTCCTCCGAGACGCGTCGCACCAATGCTTTCCTAACCAACCTAAGAGCATTAAAAAGAAATTCAGTAGCATTGTGAGACACTGGAAAAATAAACTTCCGTTTCCAGGCTTACTTGGCTTACGGTTTTTTTTGCTAAAAGTCAAGAATATTTAGCAATCATATTGAAAATGTATTATAACTTTTCTTTCGAAAAAGATTCATTGCTACCAATGCAGATGGCTAGAGTGGAGTGATTTGTGGTGGGAAAGGTAATGAAAGATTTTGGGAAAACAATGCAAACCACGTCAGTTAACTGAGGGCATTTACAGTGTCCAGATTACTGCTATACTGGATCCCTGTTCGACGGCCACGTCACAAATTGACGAGGGCAATATCAATGGAGCAATGATTTGCGATAAAATTTTGTGTTAAACTCGGGATATCGGGTTCGGAGATTGCCGGTTTTAAATATGCTTATAGAGATGAAAAAATGTCCGAGTGATGGTTTTCTGCTTGCACAGGATTTTCTGGGAGGGTAAAGAGGAGTTTGGCGATGAGGAATGCCCTGGACATCCATCAACAACACAGTGTGATGAGAACGTGCAAAAGGTGAGACACATGTCAATTCTGATTGATCCCCAAGGGTCAGGATGTTAGCAGAAGAGTGCCATACTCATAAAACCACAAAGCATTGCATTCTTATAGAAGATTTAGCCATGAGAAAGGTCTGCCAAGATGGTCCCCAAGTGCCGTCGGAAGACTGCTTGTGTGACAATCTTGCCTTAGACCTCTTGGACCACGGCGCAAGTGATCCGAATTTTTAGAATAGGTGGTTACTGGTGACGAGACATAGGTCTTTGAGTACGACCCAAGTAAAAACCCCTTTGAGTACCATTTTGGACCACTGGATTATGCCAAAGAGGTCATTCGAAGGAGCCTAAACGATGATCCTGTTGATGCCTTACAGGAAGCATTACACAACTGGTGGGGGCACTGACATTGATGCGGCGTCGATACATAAGGGTGCTCTTATGAAGAATTTTATCAATTTGTGCTGTGATCTGCAAAAAATGTTTTTCCCCAGATTTATTCCTCTTATTTTTGGGACAGACCTTATAAGTCTTGGGGAGAGATTGATTGAAGTCGGCCGAAACGTCACGTCCGGAGGAAGGCCCAAAAACAGGTGGTGAGGCAAGCTCAGGAGGGTGGAGGCAATTCATTGAGGAGGCCTCGGAGAAGTCGCTGGACACGCCACAGCCTCCTCTGATGAAAGGAAAATGGATGGGCGGTCAAAGGGGAGAGGAGGTGCGAATTGCGAGTGCGTGAGACGGATCATTGGAGAAGCAAATATTAGAAGCTGAGGGGAAACGCAAAAGCTAGCTGGGAAGATGTTACATTGGACAGCTACAGAATATCAATATCTTCGAGACTGTTAGCTTCGTGATGTTCATGAAAATATTTTTGCGTGTCCATATATTCTTATTAGAGGGGATTTGATGACATGGATCAAAGCTACACATCTCATTCATTATTTTTTTCGACGTACATCAAATGATAAATACCCAGGCGGAAGTCCAAGTCAAGTTTAAAGAGCTCTGGGGCACTGATCAGGGAAGATTTTCTCGGAAGCCAGAGGTCAACAAACAACGGATTTGGATTACCGACGTCGATGCACTTAAAAAGTGGCCCTCGTGAAATTTTCGCGGCTACACCCCCAAATTGACCTCTATATTTTCGAGATGGGGGTGGGGCTGACGTCAGAGCGGGCTCGGAATAGAACGAGGGCCACCGAATCCTTGCGCGTCACGGTTTTATTGCGACCACGCGAGATTCGAGAACCGTTCGTCAAAGAAAATAAACCAAAATCGACCAAGATGAAAATTTATCATCTCGATCGATTCACGGAACCCGTGGACAGAAAAGTCGAGAATCAGGATCATAATTACTGTGACACGGGAAAATGAGGCAGGGATCGATAATACTTTTGGACTCTCTTCCGCGTCGAAAAAATTCTCTCGGCGCAAAAGATTCATTTTTTTCTTAATATTAAGGAAATATTTGCCTCTTATCTTATTTCCATTCTCAATTTCTAACTAAATGAAGAGTTAAGGAAAACCACGATAATGATATGAATGTTGATGGCATTGTTCAGAATGAGTACGAGGGATTTTTCCCATGATTACCGTCTTCGGAAATATTTTCGCGGTTCGCTCTTTTGGAATGCGACAGTCTTACGAATGTACTCGGGAAGGCGACGGAACGGATTTTTAATGAAATGGAATTAGCTGATCTTTAAAAAAAAATAAAACATGAAAAATTGCTGGATTTGAGTTTACCTCCAGTGATGGATTTTCAATAATTATAGACTAAAGGTAAATAAACCAATTCAAACGCATCATTCTGTTTCCCTCAAAGGTTACCTTTTTTAAGCAAAGCGCTTTCTAATTCGAACGCAAATCAATAGGAATACAAACGACGTCAATAGGTGACCACCGCAGTCGTCAATGGAGCTGTGACCGATGATCGGCGTTTAATCCCTGTGAAATTGGTATTTTTTTTAGTTTACTAATATCGGATTCTTTCTTCGTGGCACATTCGGTCATAGAAATATATATGACACGAGAAAGAAGAGGACACTTATTTTAATAATTGCTAAGGCTGATCTCAAAAGTGATGTGGGAGCCACGAAATCAACTTTCGTGACGCTCTCTCCCCAAGAAGACACACCACGCCCCTTATCGTTTAGCTTGGATTCCTTTCTTTTGTTCCATCTCAGGGTCAACTGGCGGTCGATGCCGATGACTTGGTGAATAGGGTGAGCCTATCCGCCATTTTGCGGAGGTATTTGGTGCCAGTGGTATGTGGGCTACCAAATGAATTCATTCCCGTTGAAAAGCTATCCGGCGTAGGCTGCGACGATTTTGAGTGATTTCCTCTAAAAAAATACGGTGTCACTAGGATTTACAACGAATTCAATGCCGTGGATGCCATTGCCAATTCGCGGATGACCGCTATCAAAAAGAATAAATAACTTATTATCAATCTTGATCAGGAACAATTTGCAAACTCCATGATTGCCAACATCACTATTGAAATGTGTTTTTTCTTCTTCTTACTATTGTGATCATTTATAGTGAATACTTGATATGTTAATTTGTTCGGTCGCTTGGAAACATTTTGTGCCTAGTGTAAGACGTTGTTAGAGGAATTTAGCAAAATAATTGCTAGACTTATAAAAGGAACATGTAAGCATGCATGCATATTTAATGAATTTTTATTATAAAACATTATCTACTGCGTTATTGATTTATTTCGTGTTAGTCAAATGCTAGTCTCATGATCCCAGTTCTACTTCCCCTCTGTTCCGCAGCACTATTTATTGACGCGACACATATCAGTCATATCTACAGAATTTATTTTTTTATAACTGAAGATGACATTTAAAAGTTGCGGTGGCCATTGGCTCATCCCACGGGTCTTGCAAGTGTCCGGTCGATGAGGAGAGCGTTGCATTTTCGCAGTCCGTAGGTCATAAGTTCCCCTCTGGAGCAGCACCGGGGCTCGAAAACAGCCCAGAGAAAGAGACCGCGGGGGTGGAGGGGGGATTGTGGGGGTGGAGACGACCGGAGGAATCTATCCCAACCTGGCGCCTCTTGTCTCGGGCCTCCCGGTCCGGGGCGCCCGTCGGCGGCAGTGGAGTGGGAGAGGGGTAAAGTGGGGGCCTTCCCTTTGGCGGGCGGGACGGCTCCAAATGGGACGACTCTCTCCTCTCCTATCGATCTCTCGTGGGGGGCGGGGGGGCGCCTCGATGGCGCGCCCACAACCCTCCCCCCTCCCCCGGAAGAGAACCCCTTCAGCACAATCCTCCCCCTGTTAGGAAAAACACACCCGCATCCTCTCCTCCACCAACCCCCCCTTTCCGGGACCCGCTCTCCGCCGGTACCACCCTCTGCATGTCATCTTTTGACCCAGAGGAATCGGTTGGGAATCGAGCGTGGGGAGGGCCAAGTGTTGGTCGCCCCCGCATGGACTTCACGTGAACGGCGAAACTTTTGGGAAATGCGGGAAAGGAGCGATTGTTGGGGGGGAGGGGGGCACGAGGTTTTCAGAGCGCAAAACCTGCATAGCAAGAGGAATGCCATTTCTGTCGGGGCTATGTTATTGAGTATTTTAGAAAACCACAAAAAATATTACCTCTTGGTCGCTTGCATGCTGGACATCTTCACCCTATCGATCCCGCTCTCTGTTTAAATGGCAAATGGAAAAACTTGCAATTTTGAATGATAATATTCAAATACCTAACTTACTTCAGTTATGTGACTACCCAAGAGAATGTGAAGGCCTTTTGTAAGAAATTGGGTGTTTAAGAAACCATAAAAGGAGCATTGGACTTTATCTCATTATTAATTGAAACAAATCAGTTATATACCATTCGTCACTTAGATTTTTTGCTTGAAATGACATAGTATTTTGCGCGCCCTACTTTGTGTAAATGATGCGGGAGAGTGTTAAATTATCTCTAAAATCTTTATGGAGCGTCTCTCCTCAGCGATGCCAAACAGAGTTGTTGTTTGTATTTTAATCGGAAAAATTATTCTTTTGGAAATTTTGAATTTCAAAAATACTTTGCAGATATTTGGTGGTTCAAAATAGAGCAACTAAAAAATTGATGAATGGCACAATTGAATATTAAAAGTCAATCCAGGAAAGGGATCAGATTTTTGGAGCACAATCCACGTCCATAAGTTAATGAAGCGAGGTGGAAAAACATCGAAGGCACGCATAGTACGCCATCACTGGTGTTATCCTACGCCTTCAAATAAGAGGAATTGCTGGCTCTAGTTGTTCTCCTCCGTAAAATGATCCGTTTGTCTAAAAATGGAGTTATTGATTGAACACTAAGCTCTTGTTCTATTTTCATAGGCGGCTACTGGGCCATCGTCGTGCAGTCGAAGCCAGGCAGTTGTCAAGCGTGGCCACCAGCTACATATGTGACGTGAGTGTATCCCACCCGTTATAAAAATATGACTATGGTGGAATCTCTTAAAGACGACAGATTACTATATGCCCTCTCTTCTATCTCCCTTGGAGTGTCAAGAAATTGACAAATGCAATGTCTGTTGCAAAAGTAGAACGACTTATTTTTTCCCGGTAGGACGGACGAGCGGCGGTTTCTCGGGCTGAATTCGAGGGAGGGTAGTCTAAGGAAATAATGGAGGCCGGTGGTACGTGGCCCCTAGCCTTTGAAGAGTGTGGATAGATATTTTGCGAAACCTCTATTACGTCACCTCGTCACGCTCCGTCATGTACTGGTCATTGGAACAACGCTATGACATCATATTTTGCGTGAAACTGGGAAAAACTGGGAAAGAGACTCATGGCATGCCCATGGCAACTTATGGTGATAACTCCATTGGTAGGACGGGTGTTTTTAAGCGGCACAAGTTATTTCGGGGGGGTAGAGAAGATGATGATGACTGCGAACGTTCAGCACGCCCGTCGTTGACAAAAAGTGACGAAAATCTTGCAAGAGTGAAATCTTTGTTGGACAGGGATCGCAGATTAAGTGTTTGCATGGTTTCTAATGAACTCGGCATCCCTAAAAGTGATGTGCATCGACTTGTGACCGAAAAAATAGGCATTTGAAAGGCGCGTGCGAAGTTGGTGCCGCGAGTGCTCTCGGACGAACAAAAGGAAACTCGCACGCGGATCTGGCAAATGTTTTAGACAGTGTCCACCAGACTTCTTCCTCTTTCCCAGCCTCAAATACGTGCTGTAAGGACGTCATAACGGCTAGGTGGAAGCGTTACAACAGGTCGTTACGAGGTAGCTTGGCAGCATTCCGGGCGCCACCTTCTAGAAGACGTACGAGGCTTGGAAAACTTCTTCGGAGCAGTTTGTGGACGGACAATGGTGCTACTTCGAAGACTTTTGAGTGAATGTATCAATTCTGGTAATAAATGTTTTTTAATCGTCTCAATCCTACTACTTTTGGGACAGACCTTGTGTGGTCTCCTGTTCTGCGCGTGATTTCCTCCTCCCGTCGTCCATATCTGCGAATATCCCGGTGGAGTCTTCGGGCGATGACTTGGCCGAGTGCGTTCTTGTGCACTTCCTCCGATTCCGCATCACAGCGCATGCGTACACAATGTGTCCACCTTCCATGCCACCCTTTTCTCAATCCCTTCCCCAACCACCCACCCCTCCCTCCCCCTTCCAGAATCTCTGTTGTTAATAAAGTCGTTAATTACACTCGCCGGCGCGCGGGGAGATAATTGGGATGTCAGCCTTCGTTTGGCGACCGAGGCGTCACGCATCGTCTCCCGCCCCCCCCTGCGCACTCTCTTCCGACGTTAGTCTGAAAGTCGAAAGAGTCGATCGACGACGGAAAGATATCGATGTCGGCAGTGCTTGCTTCCGCGAATTGAATTTCGCTGTAGATTAGTTTTCAATCTTCAAAAATACGAGATGTGTTGTAAGAGGTTCAGGTTCCGTATTTATATCTAATTCGTCGACCTCCACGGCGCATTTGCGATTTCCGAGCGTTTATAATCGATAATGGATCGATATATAATATGGCATATCGATAAAAATAATATGCGATATTGTGTAAATTATTAAAAGTATTCCTGACGGAGTTGAAGAGGACTTGAAATTGTGAAAATCATGGTTTCTGTTTAAATAATAAAGGTAATGTTTACAAGGAAGTATTTAATGGCTACCTTATTCTTTTTCCAAAAAATGTATTGATAAGGGTAGAAGTACAAGGTTTATACAAAAAGTATCGGCTTGAAAATATGCCTCAAACGTTTTCATAGTGAGCTTCAACAGACTTTAGCCAGCGGCTTCTCCGCGACTCGAAGGCTCCCTGGTAGGTGGATTCCGGAAGGCCCTTAAGGGTACGTGTGCAGGCTTCTTTGACGGCACTTAGGGTCCCTTGGTGGTGTCCTTTGAGGGAGGGAGGATTTAATTTTGGAAATATGAAATAGTCTTCTGGTGCCACGTCGGGACGGTAAGGGTGGTGGGGAATTGTCTCGATGCCGTTTTTCGTCTGGTATTCGTTTACCTTGGAGCCTCGAGCGCTCAAGACATTCGGGACGAGTTAGCGCAGGTCTTGCGCATTGCCAAATTGTCAGTGTTAATAGTGTACTCTGCCATCTTATCAATACCAATGCGATCTACGAACATGCCGATACACACCTTGCACGTTTTCGTCGGATCATAATGTAAACGGCCGTTCAGCGAGGGGCTCGTCCTCAACACTCTCTCGGCCATCTTTGAAGAGCATGTACCCCTTAACAACTGCATTATGTAGCATGATTTCAACCTTGAACACTTGACAAATCATACCCAACGTCTCCGTACCCGATTTTCCCAGTTTAACACAAAGTTTAATGGCGTACCGTTTTGCAATCGTTCGCTACGTTTTGCGCTTGAACCGAGGCACTTGACAGATGCACTAAAAACACGATCCATCCTCAAATAACGTTCGCAGGCGATTGGCGCTCGGAGTTTATTAAAGGTAGGACTCCCCATCACCGATTCTGTGCGGTGCGAGCACGTTGCGACGTAGTGTCACCTCAGGAGAAAATTGCTTTCGATACTTTTCATACAAACCTTGTATTGAACTAAGACAAGAGAGAAAGGTATATTTAGACCGTAAATCATTCATACAATTCTTAACCAAGTTTTGCCTTCGTATTTCGGAATACAAGACCATTCATTCGGATGCTCGCATTTTCTCTTGGGGTCGTCAGGGATGTTTGTGTTTCGGAGGGAAACACGCTGGGTTCCCGAGCGACCTCTCCGGGCGCTCCCCTTTTCACGAAAGCAGGTTGTCGGTGCTCGTGAATTTCGTCTGGATTTGATTACGGCGACTGAGGAGAGTCAGTTTCTTATCTAACACTTTGCCGGGAATTGTACTTGTTTCGTGTTTTCAATTGTCGTACTTGCATTGTTTCTGTTATTATAGATGCTTTAGGTACATGATAGCGCCTAACACTGCACGGTGTTCAAAAGGGGTATCTGGTAGATACCAAAAATTATGTCGCAAACAATCAATCCTTAGTATTTGAGGCACTCGGCCACTCCGATGAATTATAACTCCTCTACAACAGCATTTGTGACTCGAGGTTCCCGAATCGCCGTTTCGAGCCTCCGCAGATTTCCAAGTCGCTTGAACACGAAGGAGAAAAGACCTCGCTCGAGTATCGCTGCCATACATACATTTATTAATCGCTGGCGGTGAATTTGGTTGAGCGTGGTAAATATGGTAGCATGTGTTAATGGAAATTATCGGTATATTGGTCCACATAGGAATAGATGAAAAGATTTGGAAAATCATTTAAAAACCTAACTTGTGTAATCAGTTTTTCAGTGAAGGGTCTTTGCTACCTACCAGAAATATCTGGGAAACGTTTTTACATTCCAAGAGAAGAATTATGCGTTGTGTAATGCAATGCAGAAAACAAGACGGCATGTTTCAGAAGTGGGATTTTCAGAAGGTACATATTTAAATTATCGAGATATATAATGAAAATCAGCTTCGAAAAATTAAAAAAAAATTGGTTTCTTTGCTTCATTCATGAAATAAGAGAGCTGTTCCTCCGTTAATAAAACCTTTTTTTTAAACTTGGTTATATTTGCTCCCAGTTATACGTATATCCATGGAAACGATGCCAACAAATATAGAATACCAAATAAACAAAATGGCGTGTTTCAAGATCGATGTTTTCTATACACACAATTATAGACCGCATATTCATAAGTTTTTGTTTTTTAATAGCATAAATTTCCAATGCACAAAACCGCGAAAACCCACTTTTATTTTGATGAAATCAGCCTTAAATCTCCAAATTTTAATTCACCCAATCCATTTAAAACCACAACGTTTGTCTTCCTCTCCGCTCAATTGGTTTTCTCCATTCTTCGCCATTTCCACATCTTGAAACACTAAAACCTATTGCTCATCCTTTTGCATTCAAGACCACGTTTTGGATCGAACAAAAGCGAACTTACTAATAATATCTTTACGCATTTACTTGGCGCGTCTGTTATCCGCCCCCTCACTGCAAATGATTTCTTCGCCTACGCGATTCTCCTCCTAATACCCTTCCACTAACTGCGCCCATTTCCCTCTAAAATATTTCCCAAGATTGTGAGCTACCACACCCCTACTCTAGGCTATTCTCTCCCAAGTTAGTGTTTACCCTTTAGCTTTCCTACTTCTTGGGAATCGCATAACATAGGTTTTATTACGGTTAATTTTCATCGCAAACCCCTCGCATTGTTCCCATAAAGAACTCGACTATAACTTTGATCCCTTCGCTGTCTGACCCACTTATTGCTTGATTATTTGCAAACATAACTGACTTATCACATCGCAAACATTCCCTTTACATCCTTAACATTTCCTCAGAATTTATATTGAAAGACATCGGCGATAACGGACAACCGTATCTCACTTCCCTGCCAATCACTGCCTATCCCGATTCTCTTTCTGCTACCAGTTTACCCGTGTCTTGTGATTCGTGTATGTACAGTTCCGACTAAGTCACTTGTCCAGTCTACTCCTATGTTCTCTATAATACTTTTATCAGCATTTTCGTTCTATTCTGTCCATCCTTTTCAAAATGTAGGAATTTTATACGTACACAGACGTCCTCACTATATTCTACGAGTACATTCCTTAATATATACAGGGTTCGTCCGGAAAATAAGTGTACTGAGCTCAGGAAAAAAAAATTATTACCCTTTTACATATCTTAAGCTAATATTCCTCAAAATAGGACCCTTGTGAGTCGATACACTTGTTCCAGCGGCGTTCCCATTCCTGGAACGCTCCCGCGAAGGCATCATCGGGAACCTCTCGAAGACTCGTCGTCGACCTCTTCTCTGCCCTCCACGAACATCTTGTGCCACCGAAAGATCATGTTTCTGGACATGGCTGACTCCCCGTAAGCCTGGTTAATCATACCGACAGTTTCGGTAGACGATTTCCCAAGCTTTACCGGAAATTTGATGGAATAACGCTGCTCCAAAAACTTCGGAATCGCGTTCCGTGACGTGGGTCGAGCGTGGAGGTTCGCGTTAACAGAGCTCCTCACTACACCACAGCTCAGAGCCGACTGCCTTTTTCAGCGTCACTTGCCAACATACCCCCCTCCAATCGCAGCCCGTCAGAGCGGTGCTGGGCGCGCCTGGAGCGGCGCGCCCAGCCCAGGAGTCAGTACACTTATTTTCCGGACGAACCCTGTACGTCTCATCACTGCCATTTCGTCTCGTGTTCCTCTCCCCTCCCCAAAGTTGAACCTAATCTTTGCTTATTTACCTTCGTTATTATTATACTACCGTACTAATGTTGATAATTATCAGAATTCTCTTTGCCGTATGTGAACTTGAACTTTTCGTCTTATATGAGGTCTGTTTTTAAGGTTCCCGAATTTTTTTATAGCGCGCCTCCAGTTGGTTAATTTTTTAATCCGCTATAAGGCATTGTGTTTGCGAATCGGATCTGCGGAAATGAGCTCTTTGAAGGAGCAGCGTTGTTCGGTGAAATACTGCGTGAAACTCAGCAAATCCTTTACGGAAACATTGAGCTGATTATCAAGGCTTATGTTGAGGATTATATGAAACGTACTAAGTGTCAAGAGCGGTTTACCCAGTTCAAAAAGGTGCGGCAGTCAATGGAAGACGACGATCGTTCTGGAAGATCATCAACGTCGACTTATGACTCCTACATCGAGAAAATGAATGATCTCGTTCGTGCAAATCAAAGCTTGACTGTCAGAATACTTGCGGAAGAGTGGGGCATCTCGATTGATTCGGGCTATGAAATTCTGACTGAAAAATTGAGGATGCATCGAGTCATCGCCAAATATGTGCCTCGCCTGGTGATAGTAGACCAGAAATCAATTGGAGTTTAAGTCTGTCAGAAACTGTTTGATTCAGCTGAAGAGGATTAAACCTTCTTGTTTAATATCATAATACGAATAGGGGGTGAGTAATAGATTTATTGATTTGACATCGAAATAAAAGTTCAATCTTCACAATGGATTGATGAAACATCCCCCCGCCCAAAAAAAAGCTCGACAATTTCACTCGAATGGCAACGTGATGTCGACTGTTTTTTTCGATGTTAAGGGATTGTCCATCACGAATACCTATAGTGGCTGGATCCTTTCCGGACAGACCTCTTGCAACCAAGCTACGCTCTCGATCGTGATCTAATACTGTGCCTGAGGTATGTGTCTAGTGTATGAGTTAATCTCAGAATGTCGATCATTAGGCAGTATTTCCTTTTAACTATATTTTTGACTAGTACGGTGCATCGACTTTATTTGAAATAAATATTAAAATTTCACATATCTAATACAGGCATGCTTCCACTTGTGGAATAATACAAGTCGTATAAGTTGGGGAGGAAACTACTTTGAAAGGAATGCTGACCAATAATTTGTTAGTGGAATAGTTTTTTGGTCATAAAAAAGTTCGGGAACGTTTTGAATAGCACTCCCAGTCCTCGTATATATCTCCTGAACACTTAATCGCTTCGGAGATAACCAGTATATACCACTGTCTTCAAGATTGTACTATCGCTCATATATACCCTTGTTCCACCTTCGTCAAATTCATCCCACACACCTTTTATCCTCTCCTACCTTCCCTATAACTTCTTTGTTTGTTTTTATTTCTTACTTTTCCCATCCACAACCACACCCTCAACCCAAAAGCCTTCAACCTTTGCTTATCCTTCAGACTCAGCGACCAAGTTTCCGATCCGTAAAATAATGCGTTCCAAAATGAAGTTTTGACTACTATTTTCTGAATATCTAGTCTAAACTATCTGCATTTATTCCCCTTCGACATGCAGAGCGATGGTACTTGAAATCAAGGCGGAGTATTCTCCTAAACAGTTTCTACCTGACCCGAGTGGGACACCTATGAGTTGGCACCGTCTGAACGGTGCCCCACCCCTCGGCCAAGAAGGACTCCGTGTCCCGTTTCTTGGGAAAGATGTTTTGATTTGTGAGACGTTTAAAGGGAAGAAGGGGAGACGGATAAGTCTCGCCACTCTCCGGTCGATTCCTTCTATTTTCTTTGCGTTTGCAAGGTCGACCACCACTTCCTTCCAGTTCTAGAGCCCCCAACGAGGAAGATGCCCCGCGTCTCTTTTCTTTTTCGTCGATGGAGCACTGCCAAACCCCTCCTCGTCTCCATCAATTCCCAGCCTCCCACACGGGACGTGTGCGCGGTGGAAGTGGCAGGGGGGGACGCGTCAGCCTAGGCTAGTGACCCCACCCCCCCATCCTTTTGTTTACATCGTCCCCGTCCGTTGCGAATTACCTGGGCGGGGGAGAAGTGCGGAATGGCGATAATCGAGCTTCTTTCCTTTCTCTCGAAAGACCGGCGGAGTTAATTGGTGCCCGTAATTGAGTTGATCCTTCGTCCGCTTGGAGTCACGCACCCATGTGGCCACCGCCACGAGTCTCGCCTTCATCGCCAGCAGTTTGGCAACCCGGAGTGCGATAACGTTAAATCTTTCAGATGCAGCCAAGAATTAATCAAATTTACCAAATGGTGCTTCAATTGGCTTCTTTAAGGGCCTTTCAAATCAGGCTCATCGTTAGTGATTCGCATTCTGTACTTTAAGCATGCTTTCCGAGTACTCTTACGTACATGGTATGGATATAGAGTATAGGGAATAATTGTTTCCTTACGTGACTGTAAATCGTAGCGCAAAGACCCGGCATCGGATGGTCTAATCTTCAATATGCGCCAAGCGCTAATCGCCCGCGGGCATTGGTTCAGGATGGATCGTGTTTTTAGTGTCTGTCCCTGTCGAGTGACTCGGTGCAAACGCAAAATTCAGCGAACGATTGGACAGCGGTAGGCCATCAAATGTTATGTGTTGTCTGGGAAAATCGGGTACGGAGACGTTGAACATGATTAGCAAAGTGTTGAGAGATGAAAGCATTTCACAAAATGCAGTTATTAAGTGGCACAAGCTCTTCGAAGATGGCCGAGGGAGTGTGGAGGGCGAGCACCGCGCTGGATAGCCGTCGACGACTACGTGTAACGTGTGCGTGGAGTGCTCCATTCAGACCATCGGTTAAGTGTGCGCTTGATTGCAAATCGAAATGACATTGATGAGATGACAGTGCACACCATTATCACTGAAAATTTGGCGATACAAAGGATCTGCACTAAACTCATCCTAAAGGCTCCCAGCCGTACCTGCTCCAAGGTAACCGACTACCAGATTCAAAAGTAACATCCTCCCTCAAAGGACAACGCCATGGGACCCTAAGTGCCGTCAGAGAAGCTTACAAGCTTACCCTTAATGACTTTCCGGAATCTGACCACCAGGGAGCCTTCGTGTCGTGTAAAAGCCGCTGGCAAAAGTGTGTCAACACCAAAAGGATGTACTTCGAAGAAATTCGAGGAATATCTGAATTGAAATTATTTTTCCGAAACTTTTTCTGGTAATTTTTAAAAAAATCCTTTTATGTTACCGTACACATTGTATTTTAAATTTTTTTTCCACCCAACTCTTCGTATTACTGGTAGAAAAAGACTATTCGTGGGTGGATGGGGAGACCCAGCCGCTCGGTCGCAACCAACCCCTCCGTCAGCACTTCCGGACCAAGAGGAGGTGCGACGCGACGGTCGGCCTACAGAGGGTCCGTTGGGGGGGAGGGGGGCAGGACATTGCCAGCATTCGCCTCCCCCTCTGGCCACCCCCGCTCAATCGCATCAACTTGCGAAATCACGCCGTCGGGTCACGAATGGCGGCGTTTACAAGGGGTCACCCCTGAATGCCTTCGTCGTAAAGCATGTCCGCTCGCCGTTCAACACTCCATGCGAAGTCGTTCTCTCATTCCAACCGTTGCCCTCGACAAAATGGGCGCTAAGAAATCGATTCATTGCAAAGGGTAATCACTGAGAATCCCTCTATTTTCTAACGCTGGTGAAGTAAACATTTTTCTTCCGCCACCTAACTAGAGCAAAAATCTCAGAAAAATATCATTTGCATTTTCGTAAATTAACGTGTTTTCAACGAACTGATTTATCTTAAAGCATCGATATCATAAGTAATCGTGATTACAAAGCATTTAATCCTAAATTTACAATAATTGCTGACGCTTTAAAGGAAGCAGGTGAAATTATAATGATGCCTGGCAAACTATCGTAAGTATTCGGTCACCCGGGGCTTACCTCATATCACTCAAGAGTAGTAGAAGTATTTAGGGTAGGTGACAGACAGCTAAGGTAATTTGCGCCATCAGGGATGGACAATAAAAAAAAGGATGGAGAGAAATCCAGCGTTAGCCTACTATTAACGAAAGGCGCCTAGGGGTCTGTAGTTTAACGTCTCGTCCGACGGATGGCGTACTCACTCAAAGTGCTCTTTACAAAGCACCTTCATCGTAGGGTTCGAGACACCACTGAAAAATACCTGCCGCTTCTAGGATTCAAACAAAGACCCTCTGGGTGGGAAGCCATTACGTTAGCCACTGCATCTTCCCGATCCCCCCTTAAGAGTACATAGAAAGCATAGTTTGATGCCCAAAAGAACCTTTTGTCCACGTTTTTCGGCCAAAAAAAATTCTTCCACAATACACTTTTGCTTAATTTCAATTTCACACCTTTTTGTATGCTTTAGTGTATAGTTAAATGAGCCTTAAAATTCACGTAGACAGTCATCCTTCACCGAGAAATAAATCTTGTCGCAAATATTTAACGGTTCGTTCCACCAAAAGAAATAGGGCGTATAGTAAAACATGGAATACGAGCAATAATTTCGTAGTGTTCAAAGCATTCGTCTTGACCGGGATTCGAACCCGTATTCCTGGATGTCCGGCCGAGTGAAATAGCTAGTTAAGCTACCGGAAGCGTTCATCTTACCCTCAGAAATTTTGGCCAACATCTTGTTGGCTTAATTGGCTAAGGCTGTGCGCTGGGCGTTGAGGGATCTGGGTTCGAATCTCGGTCAATGCGAATGATTTTTACGCTGTGAAATTGTAGTATTGTAACGCACATTCTAGCGGATGACTCCGTTAAAAGTTACTGTCACGGCATCTCCCGTAGTTGATTGGAATGGAATACGAGGGTGAAATAACTTTTACTTTGTGTATGAGTCGAACCAGTCTTTCTTCCCAACGTAAAACAAACGTATTCTTTTACGAAATATGTCTCCTTAAAAAGGTTGGTGGTCTGTGCAATGTCTTCTTTATAAGAGTAGTCGTGTGGGATCAAACGTAAAGTGATGACTGCTGAAATTTCAGAGGAAATACGTTCTCACTCTTCAAATTCATCCGGGCACCCGGGTCTTCTCCTGCCCCACATTTGGATTGCAGAGAGTGAGAGAGGGTTAACTGACCGCTCGCACGGATGAGTGCCGGTACAAGAGACTCCGTCAACTCCCATCTTCTGGCTATCCCTATCCAAGGACAATGCATGCAGTAAATAATGAGCGATAGGTTACGAAGAACCTAGGAAAGTGAGGGGCGTCACCGCGCCCTCGACGTTGGGAAGTTTATACGTACTCTGCACCTTAAGTGGTAATAAAAATCGAGGAATCGGAAATACCCTTCTCCCCGGGCGCCCCTTTTCCGAGGGATTGAAGGGTCATCACTAGCAAGAAAACACTTCTCCTAAGTTTCAAGCTCAACGGAAGCACAAGATTCCTTTATGATTCCAGGACTGCGAGACTTGAATCGCTCATTAGAAAAACCTGTTTCGTGACCCATATCCCAGGCCCAGCGTCGCGTATCCCGAGATCGCTCTGTCGGCGTCCACCCCCTTAGCTTCCCTCATGCGCCCCCCCCCACCTCCTAAGGTAAGTCGGAGGTGTGGGCAAGGGGTCTGTGCTGCCACAATCGCTGAGAGATTTTCTCCCGCCCTCCACACACACACCCTTGGACCCACTGCTGACAAACTGTAGATCGCACGGGAGATAATGTGAAAAAAAATCCGCGAAACGATGTTGATAGGGAAAGTTTACCAAATCACAATCGCAAAGTCGAAAGAGTTTTTCATCATGTTATTTTAACGAAGGGTAACCTCAGTTCTACAACGAATTAACTCAAAACAATGGATAGTATATACGAAAATATATATGGATAGCGTATTCTTGTAAATGAGAATCGTTAGATACCGTAATTTCTACAGTTTTTCCTGGCGGTGCTAGTACGGTTGTAATCAGTGCGTAAAAATGTCTATCAACGATGCTTATTATTTCCATTGACTTTTAGTTATTTTAGCGTGAAATTTCGATTTGCATTTCGATAGGATGGAAGCAAAATCAACGTGTGGAATATGTATAAGTCCGTTTCTTCTTGAAGTACATGTCACACTTTCGGCCAAGTCTCTCCTTGCTCTGGGGATAGAAACAAAGATGGCCTCCGTTGCATTACTATTCGGCATTGCAGAGATGTGTGCAGATAGGCCGCATAACTACGGAACGGTTCGGATAGTTTCGCCGTCAATACATCGTGGACTTGGCCCATGGTCCTCCCCCACGGTGGTGGCACAGCCCTCGGCCGAAACTGACGCGATTGGAGGTCTTATCCACGTTCTGGATATGGTTTTCGGTCCCGTGCCGATTGGAATTTCTAATAATTGAAACACGAAGGCTTCTGTTTATGCACACGGTCTATTTTGTTCACATAAATATGCTGCGAAAATGTTTTTTCTATGACTGCTGAGATGATATTGAAGATTAAATTATGATCATACTATTGCATGCGACGCTCGTGGTTCGAAACGATAATTAAGTTGTATTTTTCTCAATTATATCGCAGTAGCCCGTTAGGATTGCGACGGTTGGAGGGTTACCAGTTTCGATAGCAAGGGAGGAAGTGTTTTGAAGAGCTAGGATGGAGGGGTTGCAAGTCGGCACCGCTCCTTAGCACCTCCCCCGCGCTCTTTCGCACCCCCTCCCGAACTGCGGACTCAGGGCATCCCACGCCGGAGGGTCTGCCTTGCGTCCCTCTCCCCCTGGTTGACTTTCCTCGTACCCACTGGGCAATCAATGTGTCCTTGACTCCGGGGCGGTAGCCAGATGCAGCACCCCCTTCCGGGAGATTTCACCGAGACTCCCCGAGTTCAGCGGGCTAACCAGGCTTCATGCCGTATTTCTCTGAGAACGAGGCCGAGAGGGGGGACGGATGGGTAATCCCGGCGGTGTTGAATATTTTTCAGAGGTATCTCGATCCCTACTTGAGGTGCTTTGTGGAGGGCACTTTGAGTGAGTACGCCGTCCGTCGGATGGGACGTTAAACTGCGGACCCCTTGGCGCCTTTCGTAAAGAGTAGGCTAATGCCGACGCCGGGTTTCTCTCCACCCTTCATCCTTTCCTGTCCATCCCCTATGGCGCAAATGACCTCAGCTCTCAGCTGTCGGTCGCCTCCCCTCAAAACTACTACTACTACGGATGGGTCCCCGCAAGAAGAGCGGCGTCGAAGGGAATGCGGTGGAGGGCGGATGTGGAGGAACGGGGGTCCGGGGACATCATTCCGGCGGGGGGAAGAAAATTCAGGGAAGGCGCTCATGACTACCGCTAATTAGCTATGCGTCCGCTTCTGAACCATCTCTTGCCTGGGGAATGCACGAGGGACTTCTTCGCATGGAGAAGAGGCAATCGCGATATAGCCTGTACCACCCCGGATGTCGTCCGAGCTTATGGAGAAGTATGCCAGGCTATAATCTATATGTTATAATCCATCTTGATATGATTTCAACATTTTGGAGGCAAGTATGAGAGCTTTTAGTTTTGTGTGTTTGAAGATTCGCTAGCAGTTGATGTTAAAGTTAAGGAATAACGGTAAACTTCATTAACCACTTTTAAGTTAAAAAAAAAGTATTTGGCATCACTTTGCGATTCAACGTGTTCCACAGGTTTCGCCGCTTGTTTTTTTGGCCATTGGAATCATGGTTACATCTAGAAATAATTTTGGCCGCTTTCTACTGATGCGTATTCTAGTTTGGATGCGAGTGATGAATTAAATTCATTTCCCCTCCAAGGCTTTTGTATACGACTCTTCCTTCGCAAAACTTCGGTCGGAGTTGCTCTCCAGCCAACCGCACTTCTCCGGACGCTCTCCAACGACTCGTGTGCTCTCGGCGTGGAGGGAAACGCGAATGGCATACGCTCGCGTTCCTTCCACTCTGCTCGCTTTTGATACCTTCGTGAATTCCCATGTTGCACTAATTCCATTACAATTCAGCGATCAATATTCACGTACAATGTGCACTAATGGCAAGGAGAAAAGATATTGCATGAAGTTTTATTTCAAATTAAGTTACTCAAAAAGCGCCGGTCTGTAGATTTCAAGCGTCTAATTCTTTTCTCTCTTTCACTAGGGTACGACTGATGAAACATCGTTCTTGTTGCTTATTCAGGCAAATATGGACCAATTGAGCTCAGCGTAAAAGGAACATGCGAACGTTCATAGTTTTTTTATCGGCAGCAATGAATGCATCTCCCTAAAGCCGGTTTTTTCCCCTGCGACACTTGTCGATATACCTATCTATTTTCGCAGTTCTTCCAAAATAAGTTTGACATGGTTATTTGCCGGCAGACATTATTTTTCTAATAATGTGAAAAGAATGTGATGCTTACAATTGTCATTGCAAGTATATTTGACATCAACCTCTCCGTAAATTCTTTAATTGACAAAATATCACCGAGTACGACGACCGATAACTCTTTTTTATTATTATGAGAGATGTTTGAAAGCTGTTAATGTTGTAAGGAATAATTTGTTTCCATTGATATAATACAGTGACTTTGCTGATGCAGAAGGCTTTGGAAATTTCAGTTGGCTCTCGTAAACGACAGCATGGCTGGATACGGTACGATGAGTCACTCAGTGCGTGTGTGATGGTAATCTGGAACCGAATCGTAGAATACCTTTGCTGGAAACTTTAACGAGATTATCCGCGCGGTCCACGCGACCCAGTCGGAAAGATCCGGACGCCTTCATTCCCGCGATTAAGGGGGACTGCATGGGAATCAAGGTGGGAACAAGGCGAAAAAACCAGAAAATATCCGGAGTTTATCTCAGAATACTCTAATGAAATACCATTAATGATCACATGTGGAGGAATATTAATTTTTTCATAGGTACCACTCTTAAAAAATATTCACGTAATTAATTGTTTTCTCGTTTCAAGGAATTTTTTTGTAACAGATAAATATTACTTTCCAGAAAATTGTAATATATAAATAGGATTGTTAAACATGGAGATGTTTTTAAGCAGCCCATAAAGTACGGACCTACATCGACGGAAACCTTATTATTGTTGATTTTGGACCCTGATATCAACATGAATACCTACTCTCGTAGGCTTCGGTGAAAGCGGTGTAACATCTTCGCCTGCTAACTACTAAGTAGCGGGTTCGATTCCTGTGTGTTTTCTTCTATTTAGATCCGGGAGTTTTTTTTGCCCTTACCGTTTACAGTGCGAGGTAAAATATTGGCTGTTTTTGGCTTTTTATAAAATTTTATGAGTAAAAATATCAGATCTAAAATAGAATAACATAATTAATTGGTTTCAGTCGAATCGTGCGCTCTGAAATCGAAAAGAAGTTGAATTTTTGGTTCTCTTATCAATATGTCCCTTAATTCACCCAGGGACCAACTTCTATGACATTAATTTCAATGTATCTCCCCGTCTTTCTCTACGTCGAAGTGATGAATTTTTGCAAAAGGAGTAATTCCCTCCCATCGGGAAAACCAAAATGCAATGTGTAGGCTCGATTAAATGCTTGGGCGTTAGCCTCTTTCACGACCTCTTCTGAGTGAAACATACACTGGGAATATGTGGACAAGCTTGGAAAAAATTAGGATCTAATAGAAGAGAACTGGGTAAATGGGATGAACCGCACAAAGACAAATGTCATCTGTCGCTGGTTAAGCCTCATTTAAAATTTGCTGCGAGTATATGGGATCCTCACGAAGTTGGATTGATTGCCGAATAGAATCGCGTGCAGCGTAGAGGAACTAGATTTGCAAAGCGTTGTTATGATAAACTTAGTGGCGTATCTACTACATAGATTAATAGAGTGACTAAGCTTGGAATGACTCATGGAGCCAAGGTTAAATTACATATTCAATCTCTATCGTAAATTGGAAGGACGTCTCTTAAGCAATTCTGTTGAAAATGTATTAATACCCCCATCGTACTGCGGCAGGAGAGATCATGTCAATTAAAATTAGAGAGATTAAGCTTAGAAGAAATAGACTTCGGATGATATTTTTCCCACGAACGATAAGAGAAATTAACAACGTTGTCCGACCGCGGTAAGGGCAAAAATATTCGGGTCATAATTTGTCCAATGTGTTTTCACCCCCTGCCACGCACCTCAGCGGTGGCTTGCAGGGTACTAAAAAATACAAGATTCTCAGCCGCTCAGCGCGGCGCGGGGGTGCCAGGGGCGAGGGCCGTGCTTTGGGCAGGGGTTTCGGAGACGCGCTCACCTGCGTGCTGCCGGCCCCGAGCACCGGCTTCATCTCCTCGCCGTCGCTCCGGCCTCCGCTGCTGCCCTTCCTCATGATTGCTGCGTGGGCCGACTCCCAGGGCCGTCACCTGCTAGTCTCGGGCGCGGCGGTGATTGGCCGGCGGTGGTCGCTCTGCCCTCTCGGCCCGGACGAATCACCGACAGGCGGTCTGCCTTCCCGAACGCGAGAATGTGTCTCTAGCTCTGCCCCGCAGACCCCTTTCGCAGCGACCTTAGGTCACGTGGAGGGATCCTGGGTTTTGGGTACTTTCGCAGAAGGGCGTCGGTCCCACGGATGGTAATCTGCACGGGCGTGTTTCTCTCTCGTGCCTTTTGTCCTATTGAGGGTGTCTCTCTCCGTCTGTCCTCTCGGGGCGGCGTCGTCCGCGGACTGAGGTCTCACTCCCTTCCCGCCTCGCAGAAGGCGCAGCAACTCTCTTCGGACGCGACGGCCTCGAGGAGGAAGGAGGGTGGTGCCCGCTTATTGGCTTATATGGGGTGGGTGAATGGAGTTGAAGGGGGAGGGGGTGGATGCTCCGTGCCCGCAATGGACGCGCCGCGAAATCCCGAGGGGGAGGGGGGGTGCTCTCTCCACGAAATCGCAATGGGCCCCTCGGAAGGACGAAAAACAGAGAATACCACTTTTCCTCTTCGACTCCCCCTCACTCTCTTATTTTTCCCTCCCTCTCTTCTTGCTCTATTCTATTGCACCCTCCCGTGCGTTTTTTCGAGAGTGTGCGTGCGTCCGTTGTGTTCTGGGCGTGCGCAAAACCGCTGTCAAAAGTGTTCTCTCTCTCCTCCTGTCCTCCTCGGGTTGGTGGCGAAGGGCTCCCACGCAGTCCGCTCCAAAGTAGAGGAAGAGGGTCTTCGGAAGAACTAACTTCCCCGAGAAGAAGTGGGGAAGAGCGGTGCCGCTTCTCTTGGCCACCGGCGGCGGGAGTTCGGCCTCCTCCGCTATTTAAAGGAGCGCCTCAATTCCCCCTTGTGCTCTTTTAGCACCCCTGCTCGCCTCTCGGCCCGCGGACACTCGTGGCGATTCGGTGGGCGCAGGTCTGCGGGTCTCGGCGACGCTAACTTCGACTGAGGGAGGAAGGACAACCGGCAGACGGGAAAAAAGTGTTCCTTCTCCTCTCCTCCTTTTCCTTTCACCCCCGGGAACGGTTGTTAAAAATAAGGAAGAGTTTAAATTTGATGTCGTGAGGGAAATACCCCTCTACGAGAAATGTTTCTCGTCCTCTTAGAAGGACGGAAAAATGAAATAGCCCGGAGTTTCAATAAGGCAGAAGACCAGTGTGAGCAATCTTCAGCGGAGGGAAACAAAACTAATCTTCAATTGGCTAAAAAAAACTGGTTGTTTATTTTATTATAATTTTCGGGATTTCCGTTAAGGGAACAACTTTGGCGTTTGATGATTGTACTTGTGAACCGAACAAGCTGTTGCCACTTATACTGCGATTGTCGAAGAGCACTCCAACCCCGTCCTGACCTTTTAAATTCTCCTTCGAAGATTTCTAACCAAAGAGATTTGAGGGATTTGATCGTCCGAAAATGTGTTTTATTTCGCTTTCAATTCAAACTGAAGGACGTGTTTTATTTCCTTTTTCGGGGAGTGGAGGGGATGGACTTGGGTGGCCGCGAGGAGATAGCGCCGCCACTTCCTCTCCTACCGGCCGGAAGCAAGTGCTCAGTCGGCGGAAAGCAAGAGGACCAAACGCCGCCGCTGTTTATTTCCAAAGGCAACCGAAAGAGTATCTTTCAGTGTTCTTCTCTTTATAGCTCTTGAAGTAGACTCGAACAAAGATGCTGACACCCGCCGCAAGAAAACGTATCAAGCCCAAAGACTTTTAGAATTCCAATTAGATGGAAATTATTTCCACGATCCTCACCGGGAAAAATAACTATTGAAGTAAATTGGAGGGGGTTTGTATGACTGTTAATATAATGAACTAACTAATGAAGAGACAAAACTTGATCTCGAGCGTTATTTAGTTCGGTATTCGTCGTCGACACGGATGGACCGACAACCGAAAGAAGAAACTACTTCCGCCGGCAATAAATACGTCGTGTTCTCGGCGAATGCACTGGCCGCACGGGCGCAATGGACTGAATGACTTGAGGGGAGTTCCCGCCCTCCGCGAAGGGCGACCCGAGACGAGCGTGAATTCTTCAGTGCGCGAGTTGACCCCGCTCCTCCTCCGAAGATTTCTTCTCCGGCAGTTACGATTCACAAACAAAACAGTCCCTTTTTTTCTCGTATTTCTCTGCAATTCGCTTCCGAAATATGTCTCCAGAAAACCACACTGGGTAATAAATGGATTCACACGATAAAAGGTTTGCAGCGGGTAGCTCCGCAATATCGTTGATATTCGATTGGACGCTCTCAGAAACAACCTCGCGTGGTCACCCCACACTCCTGATGAAAATCTGATATCTGGCAGCGACAGTTAGGGTCACGTCGGAGCAGCCCCTCCCTCGACTATTCAAAATGTTTGGCGGTGAGGTTGGCGTCTAGCTGGCTCGAGAGCGCTCTTTCCAAAGGCTTCCCGCTCTCACAGGAGTTCGCGCCGGTACTGAGTCCTCCGCCTCGTGCTCCCGCCCTTCCCTTACGCACGCCACCGGCTTTCCCTCCACCTTCCCCTCCCGCGCCCCCACTGCCGACGACGATCCTAACTCCACCCCCCTCCTCCTATCCCCCCTCACCCCCCTGCTCAACCCCATGCCCTCGCTGCCCCCTCCCCCTTTACCCCCCGCCGGTCGACCAACCCGCTCCACGCGCCCTCCTGCAGGACGCGCGAAATCAGGCGCCGCCGCGATTGCGTGCGCAAGGAACACTCCTTCCTCCTCTCTACCGAGAGCGTCTTGAGGTAACGCAACCACGCGTGAATCTAGTCATCCATCGCCTTTGATTTCATCCTCGTATCCGGAAAGGTGCCACTCCCCTCCCCTACGTGCGACACTAGTGGAAATGAATGAAGTGCATTGAAAATAAGTATTTTTAAAAAACTTGAATGTAAACAAAGAGTGCGGTACAAATAGTTAGTGATTTAAATGATATGAACTGTTGTAATCACTCTGTTGTAATGTCGTCATTAGGAATCTATCAAATAAGTGTAAATATCCGGAGATGATAAATCGCGTAAAGTGTGCAGGGGTTGGAGTTTTAGAATAAACATTTTAGGGCTTTATCAGAAGTTTTTCGGTTTTATCTTCAACTTTTGGACGCGACATGGTGTGAATGTGACTGAACATGGGCTTCACTGTAAGCTGTTAAGTCTTGGAGAGTCTACTCTTTTTGTCATTAAGCTAAGTAAACCGAAATCATTGTGTGCAGCTGGTCATAAACCATTATTTTCGCTAATATCGCTGCAGGAATTCACTAGTAGAATCCCTTCCGTCTTTTTACTATCGGTATAATTTCAAAAAAATTCGTATTAATTCAAGTAACTGCATTAGAATGGCTTTCTGTGGAGAGTCAAAGACACTCTGTGTCTTACATTAATTAATTTCGTGAAAAAATATTTTACGAACTTTCGTTATTATGTATCAGTTCGTATCACGAATCTATTTCAACCCTTTTCTTCTTCAAAGATACATTATGAATTTTCCCCGTTGAACCTACCCATTTTCCCATGCATGCGTAGTCATACAGAGACTTAATACTCATTCCTATGGGATTCTATGTCACTAATTCCAATGCCTCTATGAACATGAAAAAATGGCAAGAATGTGTCGTTATATCAGTTGATATTCCAAGAATTTTCTTGAAAGCAGTCATCCCTCACCCCCCTTTGTTAATTGATCATCTTTCAAAATCAGCTCATGCGGATTTTTCAGTGTATCGGAAATTTTAGGTTTTAATCGAGATGGAGGCTATTTATCTCAACGATTCAATTTTCTTTTTCTTCCCCCCGTTATTAGGGATAAGGTTTAAGTAGTGTTAGTAAAAAGCTGCAATTGAAATTTCTTGGTACTTGCACACCTATCAAGGTTAAGGGATAAGCGTTTTTCAGTGTGACGTGGTTACCCCTTGGGCTTAAGGGATGGGGGTCCTCAATTCGGTAGAGGGTAAATCAAGAGAGACTTCACAATCTTTGCCCCAGTCACTCTTGCTATCAATTGATTGATCTTGGTCTGGTATTTCTCTGCTCGTGGTATCCATGTGTAAAACATTTGCCTTGTCCAGAAACGCAGAAGATAATCGCATCACTGCCTCTACTCTTTTCATTTTGCAAACATAAATAATGACTTCTACCCCCCCACTCCATATTATTACTCCATTTGTGTCTTACAGATTGATTATAACTTACAAAGGTAAACAGACCGAGTTTCAATGGTTAGACGATCGGTTGTTGCTTGTTTTTCCTTTGGAAGGCACTCGTGGTGAGAGCCATTTACCACGCGATTCAATTGTCAATGGATGCTGTAAGCGTTTGAAATGAGTTTTGGTCCAAAAACACCGACGCGAACGCCAGACGGCAACGATGAGAAGTTCTCGGAGGGTGTGTTTGTGTGATGTCTGGAGGGAAAGGAGGAAAGCTGAATGGGATTTGGGGGCGGAGGGAGGGAGAGGAGGGCAAGGGGCGGGGGGGCGTTGGCTACGTCACGTGGGGGAGGGGGATGTTGTTTTCCCTTCCTCGGGGAGGGGGGTGGTGTAGGAGAGAGTGACGGATGCACGAGTGTGGACGGGGGGTGGGGGCGAAAAGGCCTTGCGTGCGACCGATGAACGGCGCCTTCCCTACCTGATGCTACACGCCTTCAACACGAGAAACCCTTACAACTACCGCTCCAAATTTCAATATTCAATGTACATGCGTTTCATTGACTGCACTCAAACTGATTGAGAAATGAATTAAAGGAAAATGCGTATTGATAACCATTGTCACTTAGTCGCTGACGTCAAATCACGTATTACTTGCCCCACTGTATTTTCTCAGCTTTATCATGGAGTTATTTAGAAAATGAAAATGAAGACAGTAAGTTTTCTTTTTGATTATTTCAGCTCGAAATAATATTTCGCTAAAGGGAAACTACAATTCTAATGGTTCCATGAATTCAGTTGAGGTAATCATTTTTTTCAGGGCAAGGGCTCAAAATCAAGCATCGGTGTCATTTACGGAAGGAAGCGAGGTACAATAGCAGAAATGATATAACTCGTACATGTGGCGTGAACTTTTGCTATTTTTGTGGCTCGTAGACATATTGTCTGGTTTATGAAATAATAGTGCTAAACTAACGATTGACTCTAGCCTGAGCTTTCAGATTCACGTTGATTTTGCGGTCGGTACAAATATGCCGCTGTCAAATTTGTGATCGCGAAATATGTTCTTCTCAAATCACCGATAGCATTTAAGATATACATAACATTATCCTCAGTAATATTATTGGCCCTAATGTGAAGGTAATTTGAAAGGTTCTCGGAATCACCACCAGATGTCGGCGCTAGCGCCAAAAGTTACCCACGTAGTAATAAGTAACCCTTTATGAGCAAACATAACACGTCAGTACTCAGGGAAGAGATCTGTGGTGCGGACGCCTCTTTTTATTATTCCATTGTGGTGATTTGTGAAGCTGGAAAAAATTTTAGATTCGAGTAGTGATTAAATACTTCGTAAAGAAAGGTATGAAAGTAAAGAAAATTCATGCCGACTTTCAGAGCATTCTGGGGGACTCTGCTCTAACCTGACCTGACCTGACCTGACCTGAGAACGTTGGAGACGGAGGATAGACCATCAGACCTGGATACACCTACTGAAATTTCGACGTACGCCTCCCTTGGAATATACTACTGGATACTTCTAACCCTGGTTGCTGACATCATTAAATAATCAAGGGACAGCGAAGCAAGGCGCCGGTGGCGCCCAATATGGAGATGGTGCCGCTGCCAGCGGACACTATAAGGACTCCTCTCGACCAGCAGCTGGAAAATACTTCTTCAAACCCTGTTCATACTGCCGGCGCTCTAAATATGGAAGTTTCCATGCATCAGAACGGGCCGTCTGCCCCTGCCGCGAAATTCAACGACGACTGGCGACACGTCAAGGATCCCAGAGGAGCCGGGAAGCGTAGCGCACCATTCCTTTCCATTGAAGAAGCAACTAATAAGCGCCCGGTAAGCACGAGTAATAAATTGTAACCGCTCGTGACGGACCCGGACACGGACATCTCTTCTGCTCCCGTGGCGATGGAGGCTGAAAATTCATCTGCACCATCTGGATCCCCGGCAAGCCGAAAAAAGGAACCACGCCCCCCGGCACTCATCATATACGATGTAGTAGACCACGCGGCCTTGCTGAAACTTGTCCGATCCAAGGCAACGGACAAGTCCTTTACTGCAATCCACACAGCCGACTCGACGAGACTTCAACTAAAGACTGCGGCTGATTATGCGGCCGTAAAGCAGCTGTTGGTGCAGTCAAATGCACAATTCTCGACCTGGGGCCCGAAATCCCTACGAGCCAATTTCTAAGCGGTTCGTGGACTTCCGTGCACCTACCCAGTTGAGCTACTGAAAGAGGATATGGACGCCATGGAGATTCCGGTGGAACGAGTGCATCTGGTGCGGCAGGGAACCTTCTTCCTTGTTGTTGTCAAGGAAAACCCTGAATGGCAAACAAAAGAAATGCTTGCCATAAGATACATCGGCAATTCCCGTGTCAGGGTGGCAAAATATCAGCACAGGGAGCCACAAATGTGTTACCGGTGCACCCGATTCGGACACGCATCTTCCAACTGCACGGCAGCCCCGCGATGCTACAAGTGTGCTGGTGCACATGAAGGCATCCAATGTCCGGATACGGAAAGGAAGAAGACTTGTTGCTGTAACTGCGGAGGAAACCATCCTGCATTTTTCAGGACCTGCCCTGTCTACGCCAAACAGAAGGAGATGAAGATGGCTAGCCTCCGGAGGAAAGGCGCACCAACCCAGGGGGCGAAGAACACCGCCGCTGAAACAGAGCTGCCTTCTCCTCAACAGAAGACGCTTGGTACCTTCAACGCGTGGAAGCCGGGACACCCAACCAACGCAACCCAACGTCTGACCATGTGCAAGCATCTTGACTTTCCTCCACTCTCGACGCCGGCTCCGGTCGCCAGGGAGACAGCAGAAGAAATAAAAATTCCTCTTCTCCAGAAGAGGCGGGCTGCAGACTCGCAGATGCCGACTCCAACTTTGGCTACATCCCTCTCTTCCATCCTGGAAGCATTGACGTCCTCTGCTGCGCTATTGCAACAACAGCTGCAAGATTTAACTGTTGCCCTTACCACTATTTTCCCAAACCAAAATGGACCATAGGCGAGAATTAAATAAATCTATCATCCTAGCCACATGGAATGTCGGCGGCGCATTGAAGCGAAAGACCCCTGAATTGCTTGCCTTTCTACGGAAGGCAAGAATCTCAATCGTCTGTCTGCAAGAGACTCATCTCCGTCCTGGAACTTCATACGGCGTTCCAGGCTATGTAGTTTACCGAGATGACCGGCAAACAAGAGGACGGGCACGGCGGTCCTCGTTTCGCTTGACCTGGCTGCGACAAAAATTGACCTACTAGCTCGACTGCATCTAGAGGCGACAGCCATTGAAGTAGATACTTCGCTCGGCTCTCTCACAGTGGGGTCACTCTATCTCCCCCCAAAACGACCTATAGCCACACAGGATTTCGAAGTCATCTTCTCCGGGTCACGGCTGTCGCTTTTTCTCGGGGATCTAAATGCTAAGAATGCTGCATGGCATTCAATTACACCGAACCCTCGGGGTGAAGCGCTGCTCACATGGGCTCAGAACAACGGAGTACGCGTCGCGGGTCCACATGGGCCAACGCATCAGCATCACGGCAGGAGCGAAGACGTCTTAGATATTGCGCTGTACCGTAGGCTCACGAGTTCGCTTTCTCTCGTGGCGACACCGACGTTGGACAGCGACCACTACCCAGTCTGCGCCTATCTGGGATGCTGCCCAACGTTACTTCCCCCACGGCCGGTGCGATGCCTGGATAAAACAGACTGGACAGGGTACAGGCAGATCCTGTCCGACATTTTACCGGAACAGCCGCCATCACTGACGTCACAAGCTATGCTGGACGAATATGCTTCTGTACAGCTGGCGTGGACCAAGCATTACAGAACACCGTGCCAATAAAAGTGATCCGCCCGTCTGGACATCTGACGCTGCCTCATTCCATCCTTCGCCGCATCCGCGAAAGAAATGGGCTTCGACGACGATTTCAAAGAACCAAATGTCCCGCGGATGGGGCACGGTTTAGAAGAAAACGAGCCGAAGTGAGGCAGCTCATCCAGGACCACAGGCAGACGACGTGGGAAAGGAAGGTTGCTTCCCTCCGAACCGAAGATGGGAGCATCTGGAGAATGGCAGCTTCTCTTCGCCACAACATTCGGATCGACCCACCGATCGACTCACCTGGTGGCCCTCTTATCACGGAAGAGGAAAAGGCTGAATTTGCAGCAACTACGCTGGAGGCCACTTTCACGTTGACTCCGGATCCACTGGTACCAGATGATCCTAGCGACTTTCCTGAAGAGGATGAAACAACGGAGGAGGGCACCATAACGGTAACGAAGGTTACCGAAAACGACCTGAGAGCAGCCCTTGGACGACTACGCTGCAAGAAAGCACCAGGAGAGGACAACATCCCGAACGAGGCCCTTCGACAGATACCTGTCTCGCTCGCAACTCACCTGATTACGCTCTTTACGGCCTGCTTCTCCATGGGACATTTTCCGGCCATCTGGAAATCGGCAAAAGTCATCCTATTGCCGAAGCCGCCGAAGTCCGCAAGGAACGTAGAGAACTACCGCCCGACCGCCCTGCTAGCGACCCTGGGAAAGCTGCTTGAGAGGGTACTGCTGCCACATCTCCTGAGGAACATCGCGGCCTACTCAATCTTGCCGGCATCACAGTACGGTTTTCGAGAGGAACACTCCACCACACACCAGCTCGTCCGTCTCGTGGAACAGGTGACGGCCGGATTCAATCGGCGATGCTGCTCAACGGCGGCGTTCTTTGACATCAGGAAAGCCTTCGACCGGGTATGGCACGCTGGTCTCAGGCGAAAACTTTCAAAACAGCGGTTTCCAAATTGGCAGCGCCTCTTGCTAACATCATACCTGACAGGAAGGACTTTCCGTGTCGCCTGGGGACGCGCGCTGTCACAGCCGAAACAGGTCCACGCAGGCGTGCCGCAAGGATCGGTGCTCGGACCGATACTTTTTAATCTATATACGGCGGACCTCCCGGTAGACCTTGGACGACATACCATGGTTGCCCTGTATGCGGATGACGCAGCAATAGTGACCACTTCGCGGAGAGCACACATGGCGGCAACATACCTGCAGCGAGCAGTAGACAAACTGCTGGAGTGGTACGCCCTGTGGCGAATCAGCGTCAACAACGCAAAGACACAGACGATTCTTTTTTCACCTGGAGGACTGCGAGAACCAGGAGAAGTCCTCGTGGGCACCGAGGAGGCGCCATGGAAGGAAGAGGTGACCTATCTAGGCGTGATACTGGATAAAAGACTGACATTTAAAAGTCACGCCCTCGCTGCCACCAGGAAGGCAAGAGGAAGACGACTAAAACTCTCGCCGCTGCTGCGTTCACCGTCCCTCTCTATCAAGACAAAGACGTATCTGTACGTGGCGGCAATTCGCCCAATCTTGATGTACGCTTCACCGGCATGGAGTGGCAGAATGACTCAGACGGCCTTCCACCACTTGGAGGTGACGGAAAGAGGGGCAATCAACAGTGTACTTGGGCTTGGCTGGAACTATGCCGCAGAAATTCTCCACGCCTTAACTGAAACTGCGCCCATTGGAGATGTCATCAAGACTCGCGCGACGGCCTTTTACGAGGAGCTTGAAGGCAAAAAAGAAGAGCACTTGCGGTCGATCGGCGGCTTAAAACCTGTCTCCTGGGAAAGGCACAAACGCCCAAGAGCAGCAACGGGACGGGACGACGACCAACCACCATTGAAAAGGAAAAGGAGTTGATTGGACCTTCCTTCATCGACGGGCTAAGAAGCCGCAAACACAGCAGCTGAATGATTAAATCATCGGGCAGCTGCAAGCCAAGCGTCAAGAGGGAACGTTTTGGCAAAAAGAAGACGAAGACGAAGGACTCTGCTCCTTCATATTTAAATGTTGCTTAGTGGACAAACGAGTTTAAGTTTGGTCAAGACAGCTTAGATGATGACCCGAGTAGTGGTCGTCCAAATAATGCCACTACCCCAGAAATTATTGCAAAAGTGCTTAAAATGGTCATAGAGGATCGCCAACTTAAAGTGCGAGAAATCGCTGAAGCTATGGGGATGTCATCTGAATGGACATATCACATTTTAAAAGTGAGATTGATATGAGAAAATTATCTGCTAGTTGGGTGCCGCGACTCTTGACTCAGGATCACAAACGCATAAGAATGAAAATTTCCTAACAATGTTTGACCAACTTTAAAAGCAGCCAACGAGATTTTCTGCGCCGGTTTGTGAGCACAGATGAAACTTGGATCCACTACTTTAGTCCAGGGACCAAACAGCAGTCAAAGCAGTGGAAACATGTTCATTCGCCACCACCGAAGAAAGCAAAGGTAATATGATTGACCGGAAAGGTGATGACTTCAGTTTTCCTGGATGCGAAATGAATTCTGCAGATATATTATCTTCCTATTTGTCAAACAATAACTGGACGATACTGAGCTAACCATCTGGACCAAGTACAGCAAAAGATATACGAAAAAAGGCCAGGTTTGGCGAGGAAGAGAGCCATCTTTCATCAAGACAATGCACGCCCACACACAAGTGACGTTGCCATGGAAAAAATACGTGAACTAAGCTAATTGAAGCGAATTGATGCCACACCCACCTAATTTGGCTCCATCAGATTTCCATATCTTCCTCAAGATCAAAATTTTCCTCGGTGGACCGAGATTCTCTTCAAACAAAGAACTAACAGCCGAAGTAGACAGGTATTTTGTAGACCTGAAGGAATCTAATTTTCGAGATGGGATCAAAACGTTAGAACATTGCTGGACCAAGTGTGTTAGTGCACTGGAAGACTAAACTGAAAAATGAAAAAGTTTCATTTAGGTAATTCTTTTATTCCTGTTCAATTCCAAGAACTTTTTAAATTACCGACGTACAAAAAAATGAAAACACTTCGATTCCACGAATTAGTTTTTATTTTCCAATTCCCCATACCATAGTTTCACTATTTTGGGGCATCTTCAAGTGAATACTACTGACGCACAGTTCTGATACCATGGTCGTGGAATATAATCATGAAGTTGTGATTCGCAGAGTTTTAATTTATCCGCACCACTGTACGAAGGCATTGGCCACGGGAGAGATGATTACGAGGGTGTGGATGAGAGAAGGCCAAGCGAGAACGTTTACGCAGACTTGGGGAAGAGGAGGGCTATTATTCCTCTCTCCTCCCCTGTCCAGATCACCGATCATTAAAATGTTGACCTTTATGTAGATAAATTCTGGTGCTATTTTCCGATTTTTTTTGCGTTCGCGCATCGTGCGAAGGGAAGACGAGTACATGAATCCATCGTGACGGAGTCTATCTCTCTCAGAATATAGTGAGGGAAAAACGTACCTGCCATTAGTGTACAGGTTGCGGATAAGTCTCCTATCCCTCCAATTTTCTACAATACATTAATTAATGCCACCCAATTCAATCTATAAAATGTCTTTTTTTTAATTTACGAAAGAGACTAATACGTCTAGATCGCATTCTACGTTCCTCTCGATCAGTGATCTCATTACTACTATGGAATCACGCGTGCATCTCCCCTTCCTAAACCCAAACTGATAATCCCCTAACTAATCATTTGAGTTGCTCTCCATCCTTTTGTTGATGATCCTTAGAACGACTTAAGCTGCATGGGAATTCAAACTTTTTGTCCTGCAGTCATCACATATAGCTGCTGCCTTTTCCTTTTATTGGAATTGGAACTGACACTGATCTGACAGTATTCCGGTCTTAGTCCTATCTCCGAAATGTTTAAGAATTAAGCCATAAAGACTCTTCCTCTAACATGTTCCCAAACCCTTTAGTAGTTCTGCGGGAATTTCGTCTACCTCCACAGCCTTATCTGATTTCAATTCCCTTAAAACCCTTTCTATGTTACTGTCGAGTAAGCCAGGACTTTGGGTACCTTCATCAATGCCTATCTCTTTCTATTTCTAATTTCTTTACTATATAGTTTATCTATATACTCCAGTCATCTCTATTAAATATTCCCTTGGTCATTACATAATTTTCCTGCCTTGTTTTTGATTTATTTACGGATTTTCTCTTCTTCTATCCTAAAATTGCTTTCACCTCCCTGTACAGTGCACCGGTCCTACCCTTTCTCTGTAAACCATATCTTAGCACTGTGTCTTCCAATACGCTTCTTTCGCTTCGTTTATTTCCCGCAATTGTTTATTATTTTTTAACGGGAATATATATATATATATATATATATATATATATATATATATATATATATATATATATATATATATATATACCTATTACAAATTTCAATACAATCGATTTATAACATTAAGTAATATAAGGAATAATAAGCAATACAAGGTAGTTATAATTTCTCACAAAAAGTACAATAAACCTGCCCAAAATAAATTAATAAAATAAAAAAATAGCAATATAAAATTCATTGCACTTTTTATACATGGTTGTCGTCATCATCAGCATTTCAATCCCAGGATTGGTTTACTGCAGCCCTCCATTCTTCTCTATTTAATGTTATTTCCCTCAATCTTTGATACCTCTTCTGTTTTACGTCCTTCTTAATTTGTCCTATGAACATGTCTCTTAGTTTTCGTCGTGGAATCTTCCTTTCTATTATATTCCTGATCAATCCATTGTGCCTCAATATATGTGCAATCCATCTATTTCTTCTTTGCCGTAGAGTTCTCCATATCGTCCTATCCTCTTCTACTCTACTTCTGTATATACTTCCTCCTTCCTTACCATATCCATTTAATCTTCAGCATTGTCCTCCATAATCATGTTTCCAAGGCTTCTATTCTCCACTAGTCCACGTTTTCAATGCTTTAAGTCTCGGAACCATGGAGCGCCATGCTCCACACGAAAGTCTTGACAAATTGCTTCCTTGTTTCCAGCGTTATGTTCTATGAATATAGTAATAGCCTCTTCTTCATGAATGCGTTCTTAGCTTGGGTATTCTTCGCTTGATGCCGGTCGAACTTCTTCCGTCCCGTGTTATGCTGCTGCCCAACTACTGTATATGAAGGATTCCACTTGCTCTAGTTTCACCCCTCGAATGGTGATATCTGCATTCAGCTTCTCTCTTCCGCACACAAGGATTTTAGTTTTCTTCTTGTTGATGTTCATAATATATTCACTCAGTACTTGATCCATAGCACTTAGAGTTGCTTGCAGGTCCTCTCGCGTTTCCACCTCTACTGCGATGCCATCTGCAAACCGGAGCATATTGATTTCTTCTCCATTCACCTTGACTCCTCTGATACCCAATTCTTGTGTTTCTTTTATTTCCTCTTCCAGGTACACGTTGAATATTACTGGCGAGAGGTTGCATCCTTGTCTTACTCCTACTTTATTTTGGCTTCTATTTTTCTTCCATTTTTCGTTTGCATTGTTGTAACCTGATTCTTGTAATGAGATCAATCGAATGAATAATGGCTTATGGCATTCTTGAATTTCAAAATTGTGAATAAACGTATATAGTGGTAATCGGTTATAAGTCTCTCTATTTTGAATAATGGCACTTAAAAAGATTAAAATATTTGGAAACATTGGGAATATTTAATGTATTGGTTTTTTTTTACTTTCACGTGTGTGCAAAATTCAAGTTTTTCCAGAAGTGAAGGGCACTTAATTTGTTTTTTAGCAAATGACGTGAGAACATTTTGCCAGCAGATAGGTACGGGAGTAAATCAAGTTGGGTTCCGGTAATATCATAGCTATTATTAAAAGAAGAGTACCCACACCTACATCATACCATGCGCAAAAATCTATCTTGTCCTATTTCTAATAAGTTGAACGGTAAAAGATAATATGGCGGCCACTCTGGGGAAGAATACTCAAGGTGTGGGTGAGCAAAACAGAGTTCTAAAACAACTTATGTCCGGAAAATCTTTAACAGTATGATAAAGGAAACCCAAAATCCTATAAGGTTTCAGTACCCATTCTGTGAATATGTTCTTTAAATTTTGCTGTCAATATACATCCGAGTCAGAGCATGATTCTACTCAATTTAAAAGCCTTTTACACAAAGAGCGATCATAGAAAATAGGGATCCTTTGGCGACTGTATGTCATGATACTTTAGAATTAGTTTGCTACTTAGTCAATGCACAATTTTTGTGGAGCCGTTTGCATATTTTATCCTGAGGTTACTTTCACCAGCTTGAGTGCTTCCTACCAGTTCACCTTTTAACATTATGTAATGGGAACTAGAATTAAATTTGAATTTATACGTTTCGATACATTTTTGGAGGAAAAGCATTTCGCCCGAAAACGCACCATACAGGGAACCAACATAACAAACGTAGAATCGGATTATATCGACCAAACGTAGAATTGGACACGCGATTTTATCCTCTAACTGATCGTATATGGTCTCGATTTCTTCCTCCTCATAATTGCTTAGTGGCAAGTATACAATGAACAATGACCAAGTTCGTCGCTTCTGCTTTTATCTCTATGGGTAATATTCTATCCGCTACTTGCTTTATGTTGACTACGCTTCTTCCTACCTTTTTATTCAATATTATGGCAACCCCTCGTTGGCTCTCTTCCCCTCCGGCCCTTGTACATTACGCCGGTAATCCCCGCTATCCCTCCATATTACCTCGCATAGGCCTGAAACATCAATATTAAATAAGTTTTTAATTTTCCACAGACCTTAAAGTCTATGGATAGTAATAAATGATTCCACGAAGAGAATACGGAAATTATAAAGTATATGTTCGTTCGAAGGTTTCCGCGGCGATGAGTAGGTGATTTCCACATTTTTCGGGCTGCGTCCGCGTATGTCGTTTAAAAGTACAACAGTTCCTTGACCTGAGGACGCCAGCAGGATAGCTGGCGAAACTGTTGTACTTTTAAACGACATACGCGGACGCAGCCCGAAAAATGTGGAAATCATTATTAAGTATACTAAAACATCTAATTTCCTCTTTTCATTTTTCGATATATATTTTCTGATTTTTCTGTCTTCAGCATCATTCAAACATTTACAGTGGCTAAATGGTTCATGACTCGCGTGTTTTCTCTTTCTGGTGTCTTTGCTGCATTGCAAGGATTTCTTGGGGAGATCCAATTGGGCCGTGTCCCGAAGTTGCTAAGACTGAATTTCCTTATAGGACCCATCAATCAAATTTATGGCTAATAAATGGATCCGGTATCCCGTTCCCTTCCTCAATAGTGTTTTTAACGTGAAGCCATTACTCAACCGCCGCCCCACTGGCGTCAGACGCCTTTACAGCCGTCTCATATAGGAACAGACGCTGCGCAGACTACCTTTCGTATGTCTCCTAATTTTACACCTATTCAGGCATGGGTGGCCCTACCAGGAGCAATTATCATTGCTCCCGCTAGCGGAGCTTCAGGGGTCATCGGGACGCATAAGACCGTCCACCACGTCAGGCTTGTAGTCCGTGGGGAGGAGATTTTAGGATATCGGGTATAAAAAGACACAAATGCGTTCCGCATGATCTCTCCTTTGTTAATCCGTGTTGTTTCGGGATGAAAAGTTGACTGACTATGAACTCCATGACGCTACTAATAAGGTTATGTTGTAGTATTTTACAGGAAAGGGGATTAAGGAAATTGGTCGTTAATGATTTCAGTCCTGTTTATATCCGATTTTGAAGGTATGTGTGCCGCTATCCATTTTTCAGTTAAGGGAACCCTTAACTGAAAGATGCATTCCTAAATAGATTTGTTAAACATGAATTCCAGGATATGGCAAATATGGGGCGAACTCCTTAATACTCTTGCTGGAATATCCTCTGATCCAGGGACTTTGTTTGTTCAAATCCGAATGATTTGTCTCCATGTCCCTTAATTCGTAATTACAGGTATTATGTCTTCTAAAGGTTGTCGGTTTTAATTATGCATAGAATACATTGAAATGAATTCAGGGACTGTTTTGGTTTAAAAATTATGTTTGCATTACTGTTTCATCTTTTACGTGTTCGTACAACTTAGGGTACGGCTATCAGTTCTTTACTTTGCAATAATAATTAAGGCATTTCATCTCATATTCACCCAAACTATGTGATTTTTCATGTACCAGATCTTCCTGGGAAACCATAACCGGCACAGGGAAAGGAACTGGCCCCCCTACCATGATGTGTGAATTTCACACGCCGTCGGGCTTAGTACTGGGTGAACTCTACCATCACCTACTAAACCGACCTTCGGGTTGATTACTGTGTTAATGGTTTATATATATATATATACATATATATATACATATATATACATATATATATATACATATATATATATATATATATATATATAACTAGTGAACAAAGACAGAAACACAAAAAAGATGAAAAGAGGTTTCGAATTTTCGGTGGTCCCAGCCACCTTCCTCAAGGAAGAGAAGAACGGAAGGATGTTTTATGTATATATATATATATATATATATATATATATATATATATATATATATATATATATATATATATATATATAGTCAGACTCTGAAGAAGTCGAGTCTGATCTGAAGGACTCAGAGGAGGCCGAAAGCCTAAACTATCTGAAATTTTAGTGTCCTTTTACGTGTTATCTATTTTATTTATATGTTCTATTGTGCCACCCAAATTTTATATTTCTTGTGAGTGATTTTACATTATCGATATATATACCTCGTCTCAACCGAGAATTATTTACGCATAACTTTTTTACTTCAATGATTTCTCTTTATAGCCAAGGACAAGACCTCCTCGGCAACCTGATATATTACTCGTCTCTGAGTAATCCCTGCCATTTTACTCGTAGCTCAGGGTATGCGCTCTATATTCCAACGGGATTAAGCGTTATTTAACCCACGTGACTAAGGCGGCAGGTCCCAGCCCTGATGTGCGTCATCTGCTTCCACTTTCGTGGAAGTTTTCTCGTAAAATAAAAATAGCGAGTTTTTCTTGATTAATACAATAAATGAAGGATTGGGATTCCTGGTGAGGCTTCCTTTTGGTGTCTCGCATGGATTAGCCACGGACCACCTACCCGGGCCTCTTGGGGTCGGCACCGACGGCGTCGTTCCCGGGTGGTGATGAGAAAGGCAAGAAAGACACCGACTGCCTATCGCAAAAGATGGAGGCCTGATGATAATTTGATTACGGAACGCATCAGCACAATGGGATCCTTTCTTTAGTCGAGTCATGCTGGAATTTCATGGCGATATTAATCCATATCAATTTATGTTGGGAAAATTGGCGAAGGGATCAATCAATTTCCGTCAGCGTTCGGCCTGCCCTCTGGCGACGGCCGAGAGGAGCCCCTCCCCACCATGGAGGTCGCCACTCTGGTCCTCTCGCCCTCGTAAATTGAGGCGAAGCAGATTTTTTCACCATTAACTGCACCAACCGCAAGCGCAAGTAGGTCGTTTGCCAACATATCCAATCTATTGCTTTTACGTAGATGACTTATATTTCTGTTAAATCATTTTTGATAATTTTTTAATAACAGCCTCCGTACGGCTGAGACAACCGTGACTAATTTGCTGCCGGCGGGCTGGAAGTGACCTACGGATCCTCGAAGGCCGGGCCAAAATTTCCATGTAACGCATTTTACATCAATGCAGTTTCCGAAAGGCGATCGGTATACTGTAGTGACCAGGTTGCTATAGTTGAACTAGGTTCCCAGCCCGAGGTTCAGGGTTCGACCCGACCGGTGGTAGGATTTTCAGAGGCGTCGAAATCCCACTTGGGGTGACATGTGCTACCCTCTATGAGCACTTCAATGGGAGTACACTGGCTGTGGGATGTTATACTATGGACTTGTCGCCTGCCTTGTACAGAGTAGACTCATGCCGCCGCCAGGTTTCACTCCACCCTTCATTCTCTCATTCGCTGACAACACCACTACCCCTTTTTAATTATCCACCTATCCTCCCTAATGGCGCAAACGCCATCAGCATTTGCCCTCCTACCCAAATATTGACTGCTTCCGGGCACGTAGAAAAGTTCGCATAAAATTATTCAAATTGTTTGCCTGTTTGTAAATGTAAAACATTGCATTACCAATTGTAATTTACTTTCACTGTATGTAAAAATAAAGTGTGGGCTGTTTCACTTTTCGAATCCGACCCTTTTGTCTTGCATCATAACGTCGCAAAAAATCCCTTGGGACCCTTTTGCTCAATTCAACATTGCTGTTCATATATTTAATGAATGCAATTAAATCAATTGGTCATTAATTGAATTGTGAATGTTTATCTGTGATTTTTTCTGGATTAGCTAAATGGTAAATGTGCAAGAGTGTTACTTGATGGTTTTGCTCTTGTTTCATTGTTCTCTCTTCGTTCCTTTGCCATCTTATGCAAAAGCTGATCATCGTGAGTATTTCATCCTGCAGATTAGTTGACTGTATCCTTATTCAACTAATATTCTATACCCTGATAAGCGGGTCCTTCGATAAGTTCTTCCGTTTATAATTTTTTATTAATCTGTATGATTGATGGGTCCCTGGCATAGGAGGAATCCTTGTAAACCCTGAACGAGTGAGTGGAATGCGATTCACAAAGATCTGACAAGAGTGATTGAGTGACTGCGAACGTGAACTTGGGCCTCTCTTTTTTCTCTTTTGATTTTTTATTTTAATTTGTTTTTCATTTCTATGTGGGTACAACGGGTTCCTGGCATAGAAGATATCCTTGCAAACCCGGAGTGAGTGTGCGAATGCGATCCACGAGAGTGACTCTTATTCCTTCACACTCCTTAGTGATCGAGTGGTTGTGAGTCTGTTTCCCAATTTATTTTTGTATTGTTTGTGTGTGATTGAGGTGTAGGAGAGTCACTGTTTTCAAAACACGCCCAAGTGACCGAGTGCGTTTTCCATTTTCCTCTGACTTGTCACATTGGTTTAATCTACCCCCTCAAACGAACCCAGTGCCAATCAAGTTTACGCCCTCGGTTATTTCGTTTTCCATTGTTTCACGACCGTAGGTACGTTCATTTTAACTTTACATTAAGATTCAAATCCCTAAGTTTTTTGGATGAATATTCCCTTTCTATTACCTTTCTATTCTATTTACTTAGGCAGGCTCAGTAGAGGTTTAGGCAGGTTTTTCATACGCCACGACTTCCCGAAGGAGATCTTTGAATCTGCTTTACTCGCATGTTTCTGGAGTTGGGTCACTTATTTACCTGGTTCTTCTATGAGTCTGACATGACCACAATGTCGTCTGCAAAGATAATTCAATTTATTTGTGTACTTTTACTCTTTAAGCTCATTCATATTGTACAACTAAGGGAGATAGATTCCAGTACTGATAGATGCAAATACTCATTCTTTCCCCGAACAATCAGAAATCATAATAGTAAGAAACCGAAGTCACTTTAGAAATATTGAAAACATTGAATTTACAAGTCGGAGCAAAGTTAAACACTGCAAAGCTGTTAGGTATACTTTCAGATGCATGTGTATGTAAGATGTAGTTTGAGTGTTTGCATGTGTGTGGGGTGTAAGTGTTCATGCATGAATGTATGCCATTTTTTTGTGGATGTATGATTTTGTGGTTATTGCATGCGGTTATTTTTCTTTTCTAAATTACGGGTGGTGTCCCAACACCCCTCGCCACACGCCCTTGCGGCGGCTTGCGGGGTATTAAGTAGATGTAGATGTAGATATCACACCTCTGATCACCTTGTCAAGGGCATGATTAAAATACAAGGGAAGAGAGCCCACCTCCCTGCCTGACTCGAGTCTTATTCTCGAAGGATTTTGATGGTCGTCCTCTGAACTTGATCTCGGGTGTCGTATTAGACATCCCTTGTTTCGCCTGCTCCCTAGTTATCCTACAAAAACCCATCTCTTCCAGAACTTGGATTAGTGTTTCTCTCTCTACTAAAGTGCATGATTCTTCGAGACCCTTTCTCCTCTGAGGATGCTCTGCCTCTCCTAAAATCTCCCTGGCCCTCATCAATTTGTGGTTGTAGTCGTTTCTCCATACCACTCCTCACGAATAATTCTCTTACTGTTCAATAAATAGGATTCTTCTCAACTTGATGACGCAGTAGTGCAGTGGTCAGACCTCTGAATTATTGGCCTCAGGGCGTGGCCAGGCAAACGTGGCCAGATTCTCTGGGCACCCTTAGCTTCACCCAAGCTGTATGATTTTACGGGTACCAGATCTTCCTGGGAAACCATGACCGGCGTAGAGAAAAGAATTGGCTCCCCTAACCAATTAAGTGAATTTCACACGCCGTCGGGCTTAGTAGGGCGGATGAACTAATTGAACCAACTTTCAGGGTGATAACTGTGGTCATCTAGCATCATCTTCTCCCGCTGGTTCATTGTTCTTTGACATTTCCTATTTCGGGGCCTCTGAGTGTCGGTGTTCGTCTCTTTACCTATATTGAAATCTCCGAGATGATTGCACTCAATTAGGGAGCTCCTCAGAGTAGTCTGCCAGGATCAGATTTATCTCAATATTATTGTACACTATCTTTCCATGCTGGTTCTTGAAGTTGAGTTTTGGAAGCTCATACCTAGTTAAAATAGCCTTGAAAATTCAGTGAAAATCCCAGCTTCCTTATTCCTGGATTTTTTTTAGACCTGAGCCTGGTGTTTTTTATCATGCGAGGGCTGATAAGGAAGTAACATCCGTTTGCATGCAGCGAGCGAAGCAATGGGGGAACCGAATTTTTGCTGTGTTGACACACCAAAGGCAGTGCGCCTCGAGCTGCAGGCTTAGGAAGGCTGCGCCGCTTGTCGTTAGTTTACAGTAGCGAGTCAAAATGAACAAAACAATTGGGAATCCCGCCAAATTTAAAATCCGTTCAGTGATAAGGTTTTCAATGGCAATAAACTTCAAAGCTGCTGACATCCATCGGGAACTTTGTGCTGTGCACCGACTAAGTGATGAGTGACAGTGTTGTTGCGTCGGTGGTGTTGTTGGTGTAACAATGAAAGAACAAATGTCCATTATGTCCAAGAACTGGCCGTCCGTCAGTTTCTCTGTCACGAGGCTAGGCCGACCACTGCGGTCCTTGTCGTGGACATTAGTGCGGCCATTTTAAAACTGAAGGCACCACTGCCCCACTCTCCCTTCACTCATTATTGACTGCTATTCTTAATTTTTGTAAACAATTTGAATCGCGAAGTGAAAAGTAAGATTAGGATGTTCGCGGATGACACGGTGATTTATCGGAAGATATCTGGGGATGAGGATCGTTTAATTTCGTGCACAGGATCTATAGTGCATTATTAAATGGCTTTCTAAATGGGGATTGTCATTAAATCTTAATAAATGTTCGGTGGTAAATTTCTTTGAAAGATAAATGGAATTTCTTTACGAATTCGCTGGAGTTGACCTAGCAGTAGTTGATACGGTAAAATACCTAGGTGTTACATTCACAAAAGACTTAACTTGGGGGACCCACATACATAAAGTCTGCGGGCAAGCATATCAAAAGTTGGGATTTATTGGACGCATTGTGGGAAGAAGTGACTCAAAGGTCAAGGAACGTTGTTACTACGTTCTTGTAAGGCCTCATTTAGAATACGCATGCAGCGTGTAGGATCCGAGTGAAAAATGCCTCAATCGGGAATTTGAGAAGGTTCAACGCCGGGCAGCCCATTTTGTTAAAACTCCTACGATAAAAGGAAGAGAATGAATGAAATGATTACAGAATTGGGGTAAGAATCATTAGAAGAAAGACGATTCAATGCTAGGTATAAATTACTAAATAAATTCAGATCCGCATGTTTCAGCACTGAGGTCTCGCAAATTATTCGCACGCCAACATACATTGGTCGCTTGGATCATGTACACAAAATTCGGGAAATATATGCCAGAACTAGCAGACTCAAGGACTCCTTCTTCCCACGGACAATAGGGAATAACAACTGCAGGGTTACAGATAGCAAAAATTCCACTTGCCACCCTCAGCGTCTGGGAAATAATTAGGTCTACTCAATTGCATGCACTCTCAATAACCTCGTGTGTATTGTTGCCAAAACCCTCTTTCCGCATGACCTCATAAAAATTTCTTTAAATAATGTATTGCTCTTTACAGTATTGTTAGTACTGTCTTTTACTTTTTTAAGGATTCTCTTCCGTCCCTCTCCGTGGGGGGGGGGGGCTCCCGCTGCCTGTAGCGTTGGGTCAGGTTCCCTACCTGTTTCCTTGGGGAGAAGAGCGTTTTACATGCATGTTCCTGTAGTGGTGGAGTTTCGCATTCTTGCTTTTCATATTCTGGCTTGCACGTTTTCGGATGGATTCCATACTGCATCCTGGGGTGCAATTGTTTGTTGGATGACAGTGTGTGTTCGCATACGTGTTGAACGAAGGGATTTTTGCATGAGTGTTTACGTCACTGTGGGTATAGTTTTGCATGTAGGTGTTGATTTTTCATGTGCTATTGTTCCTTTTTACGGGTGGTGACCTAACACCCCCCGCCACACGCCCTTGCGGCGGCTTACGGGGTATTATATAGATTTAGATTACTCCGTCTACGTGCACTTCTGTAAGTTGCCCATGAATTTCAATTGGCTGATGGTCTTTTGCCAGTAAAAACTTAATCACAAATAGGACTTCACAACTCGCGGGATATTCTATTGTAGCGTATCCGAAATATTAGAGGAGCTAGGCTGGGAATCACTCACGGGGCGAAGGTTTAATCACAGTTTGAATCTCTTGCATAAATGTGAAAGACGTATCTTTAGCAGTGATAGAAAATGTATTATTACCCCCATTGCACTACGGCAGGAGAGATTATGTCAATAAAATTAGATAGATCAAATGCAGAACAGATAGATCTAATATGTAATTTTTCCACGAACGATAAGGCATCAGACTAATGCTATCCGACTACGGTTGGGTCATATTCGGGTCAAAATCAGTCTGCTGAGTATTCACTCCCTGCCCACATACCCTAGCGGTGGATTGTAGGGTACTAAAATTACTGGAGTTAAGATTAGAACTACGAAGAAGATGAAACTGGCTCAGTGAAATCAATTGTGCTGAGTTGAAGTGACCTTCTAAGCTTTTTCTTTTATTTGAGTGATATTTTTGCCATTTTTTTGGAGAATGGTATGATTTAATGTCTGAGTCTTAAGATCAAGCAATATATTGATGTACCAAGCTGTTTATGTATATAGGTTTTATCGGAATGTCGAATTGGGTGAGTGGTTTGAAAAGTCCGCGTAAACTCGAAAACGACGTAATTGTTTGGGATAAGCCATTTTTATTTATCTGAGCATTTTTTTATGCTTATGCATTTCGTTTCCTGCATTTGCTGCAGTTTACTTAACCCATCCAAATAATGCGATTATTTCAAACCTGCAAAATAGGCAATCGCTTTCTCAATCATCACTCATTTTGAATAAAATCTCCCCTCAGCTACTTCTTCATACTGGAGGAAGTATTCTTCTTATTTATTGATAACTTTGATCATTTCTTCATGTTACTACGTAGTAGATCATTTTAGTATCTGTGGAATAGGGGAGATGAAGACGAGGTGTAATCATAACTCAAACAAATTAGTTTTGCGGTCATGACTGTGGCGGAGTTTTCTGGTTCCTTATCGTGATGGAAAGGATTTTTGTTAGGCCCATCGAGGATGTTTTACTTGCAGATCGGCTTTCAAACGGTCAAATTACTGTGCAATTTGTGCGCCTGTATTGTTCTGCCCTTCTCCAAATACTCAAAAGAGATCATTCTGAGCTATTCCTGGAAAATATTATTTGAATGCCTTTTGCATCATCATGAGATAAAACAGGTCAGCTGTTTGTTTTTAGCCTTGCATAGGTATACAGGGTGGCATATGCATTAGTCGCTAAGAGACCGTCCAAAGCACACCTTTTAAGTGGCAGAATGCGTTGAGAGGTATCTCTAGATTTGGACAATATAACTGAAAGTAAAAATGCGACCTTTTGCGCTGGATCTACCATACACCCATTGCTGCAAAATCCTCCTGCTGGAAGTTGTCGGGGATCGAGATGGTGAGGGGGCTAACGTACTGGCTTCCCACCCTGAGGGCGCGGGTTCAAATCCCAGCGGTGTTGAATATTTTTCAGTGGTATCTCGATCCCTACTTGAGGTGCTTTGTGGAGGGCACTTTGAGTGAGTACGCCGTCCGTCGGATGGGACGTTAAACTGCGGACCCCTTGGCGCCTTTCGTAAAGAGTAGGCTAATGCCGACGCCGGGTTTCTCTCCACCCTTTATCCTTTCCTGTCCATCCCCTATGACGCAAATGACCTTAGCTGTCGGTCGCCTCCCCTCAAAACTAAAACTACTACTGGAAGTTGTCGGTTAGAATATTGGCCAAGAGAAGGAACGGTAACGCCAACTGTTCTAATATTCTCAAGATAATTTTTGATAGTAACTTCAAGTACAATTATTTAGCGATAATTCTTTGAAATTTGTTTCGTATTGCTTGATGACTTTCTTAAAGTCATTCATTTAAAGTAGTGTGGGTGAAGCGGCCAGGATTCGTTAGTCTCTATCGACATGTCATAGCTTATATTTGGTCAAAAGCAACGAATATGTCTCAAATTGAATGCCTTCAGCTAAGTATTAGGCTTTTATTCCAGGGACCGAAAACTCTATTAAGATCACTTTTACAGTCGAAGATGCTAATGTGAAACACGTATAAAGGCTGCAAACGGAAACTCAAGCTGACGATTTAACAGGTCGGTAGCAAATAAACGTTTACTCTTCTGTGCAGTGTTTGTAGGACCCTCGGAGGAACATAGCTGCTCTTTGCTTGAATATATGTTTAGTGCGTTCGGAATGCAAATTCAGCGACGCATATGTGTATAATACACTTGCCACTTTCAGCGACAGGTTACTCGTCTCTCGCATGAAGGCCGGATTATGCTCATGTGTGAGGGCTTCCTTTCGGAGAGCATTTAGCGTGGTTTCTCGAGATACGACCTTGACACAATCCGTTCTTAAAAATGTGATCTTTCTTTAGTCTGCAGAGGCTTTTGTGGCAATGCCACATTTGAGTCACTTTTTCAACAACTAAGGCCTTGCTCTATAAATTTGCACCAGCCTTTCTCATCTGACACAGAGCTTGTACCACTCGACGGTATTGAACCTTGCTGAAATAATTTATTGCTTATATTCTCCTAAGGTTAGTCATTTTTTGTTCATTAGGAGTTAATTATGGTAAGTTTAATTTGCTGCTATAGCAAATCCCTAGCACAGTTCCACATTACGTTTTGTTATATCTAGACTAGTTCTGTGGATAAGGGAAACTAGGTATTAATTATCCCACTTCTAGGAAGGCTCCACGCTACTCACAGGGATTAGTGAATTAGGTAGTTTCATTAGAAGGAGAATACGTTCTCACAAACGCTCAAGTATAATTACCTCTGCGGGCAATGCGCTCACGGTCTCCTATGCGTTATCCCCCGGCGGCGAGGTCGGTGACGAAGTCAAACCTTTGCCGCAGCATCGGAAAAACTTTTCTCCTTGCCTTAGCGACCTTCCCTTCATTCATCCATTCTTTTACTTTCGCTCGCGGCTTCCCCCGTGAAACCGGGTCGCGCCCGACGAGAGCCATGCACTCGATACTAGCTGATTAAATAATTGCTCAGCATTACTTCAGCTATTGCGATTTCTATGATGTTTTTACACGTTTTTGATGGCCATGTGAACGTTACAAAAGGTATAATATATTTTTAATCGTGGAGGTCTTTCTGTGCACTCGAGGCTTCGTTTGTTTCCCTTCTACGCCATTTTAAAAAGAGAATTTTTAGTTATTATTTACGATAAGTATCGTCGTGTTATTTCATTTTAAATTCGCAGTTCCTCCTCCCATCAGATACTTATTTGTTTACAAATGTTAGTTATATCATTCCGCACCACCATAAGCTGAAGAAGACCTTGAAACTAATCGGTCTTCCAATTAATTCACCCCTCGGCCGATAGCCGGTCGCGCACGAGAGCTTTGTCGTGATGATTCACGCGTGCTTTTATTCTACGAAGTTCTTTTTTCCCATATAACATTCTCTTGCGACGTTCTTGAAATGACTCTTTTAACTATTTTTCCTACGTCCATTAAACCTTGAACGAAGACAATGATCTGTAGAGATCGTGATACCGGTGTGAAAGATTCATAGCAATGTTTCGAGTGTTCAGTCCGAGAATAGATAGATAGATATATAGGTCTTTATGTGGGCGAAATTGAGACCAAATGGTCCGTTCTTCCATTTAACCCATCGGAGAGAATACGGAACGTTCTTAAAAATTCATTCCTGAATAACATTTATTTTGCAGCTATCGATAGTTCAATCGTTACTCTTTCTTAAAGAAATGCTTGAGTGGTTTCCCATTCGTCCTCGTCTTATTAGTGGCTGTCATTTTTACCAACTGCCTTCCCCTCCTCAACTCTCTACTCTGCACTTCATGTTAATTGACGCCGACGCTGATTTAATTCTCCCGCGGTTATGCATTTTTAGGCTCAATAGATAATAGAGTAAACCAACCTTTGTAGTAATTAATTTTAAGAAAATATTTTGAAAATAAATTTAACCTCCTGTTAACGTAAATGTGGTGGACTTTATTGTCTAAATGTATTCCATCTCTGTTGTCTGAAGATACTGGTGAAACGCAATGGTGGAAGTTTAGAGGTTACTATTTAAAGGCTAATTAAAACTTATGGTGTTATTCATTTAGTGGCAGTCAAATTTTCCTCAAATGAGAGGAAAGTACTTAAGGACTGCCACTTATTATTATTCCCTCTGCTTTTCGTGCTCTCAGAGTTTCCCTTCTTTCAAAACTAAGATTAGTCTTCTATCAGTGCTGGATCTCACCTTCCCCGGTTCGGCTTTTCAGTTCAGGTCCACGGCTCGAATGTTTGGATGAAATCCTTCCCGTGGGCAGATAAGATGGGCGAGGGCTTGCGCGGTGTCGCGCACATGATCCAAGTAGAGTGGGAGGAAGCGGATGGAATTTTTTAAATCTCCGATTCTTGGATCCTAAATGTAACGGCAATAATCAATCGAAAGGTTTGGCTATAAGTTCTTTAGTAAAAGCTGTTGGTTTTCTTCAGTTTGCTTTCTTAGGGGATTTTCATCCACAAATACCCGTGAAAAGATCTGCAAACTGTGATTTCTTTGACTGAAAGTCTGACTTCAACGTTCCAAAAGTTTCTAATCTGAGGCCCGATAAAAATTCCTCTCAATGTGGTTTCTCTAAGGTTCCTGAATATATCCCTTAGATGTTTGAATGATTCATCAGCTCAAAATAATTTTTTTAAATATTCGTCGTTCTCCCTTGTCTAAGGAACGGCGGTAAAAGAAAATGTTTTGAACGAATCAAAGACTTCAACGTGGTATTACAATTTACTTGAGTGGAGTCATTTCTCTGTGGACAGTCTTTCGTTTCATGTTGTATGAAACGCCGTTGGAAGGCATGCACTGACCTCGTACTCCTAATGCAGAACTTAGCGAGGAAAATCAGTCTCTCGGAGTTACGAGGGTGTTCTCGGCTCGTCATCAGGCTCTGCTCGGTGATCAATGTAACGGCGTGGCGTTACTTACTGTGGGCAAAACATTGACCTTTGTCTAAAATATGTTGCAAAGTTTTGAAGATGTTCAGTCACTGATGCACAACTTACTGGAGTTAGGTCACGATCTCTGCAAAAATTAAGGCGGTAATCAGGTGTTCATGATAAAATCATGCCTATAAATTTCAACCTTAAATGTTTACCAATTGGAGTGAATATGACTCTAGACATCCGAAACTGTGTGAATCATGTGCCGAACTACGGTTGCGATGAAAAAAACTCGCTAACCATCAAGTCGCCTGTCATATCGAAAGCACGTTCAGTCAATTTGAATTGCTATTCAAAACGGCTATTAGCTTACATCCTTGATATGCGTCTCTTCTGGACAAATATTGGCTCATTCTGAAATGCTTATATCGAGTGGAAATAGTGTTTCATGGAGCATGGTTGCTTTGTTTTGTCAATCAGCACTCCAGGACCAACTGCGTTAGACGGGAATCGCGCCAGAATGATTTGTAATTGGTTTTATATGGCTTTAACTATTCCGACAACCCGTTTGTGTTTATTGTTATAATTTTATTATTTTAGAACCTTGCAAGCCACCGCTAGGGTGTGTGGCAGGGGTTGAATACACAAAAGACTAATTTTGACTCGAATATTACCCTACCGTGGTAGGACAATGTGATACTGATCCCTTATCGTTCGTGGAAAAAATAAATCTTCAATCTATCTCTTCTACACTTAATCTCTCTCAGTTTATTGAAATTATCTCTCCTACCATAGTAAGATGGGGTAATAATACACTTTCAACATCACTGCTAAAGAGACGCCCTTCTGTTTCATGCAAGAGATTTAACCTGTAATTTAACCTTCGCTCCGAGAGTGATTCCCAGCCTAGCTGCTCTGATATTTTGGACACGCTACTAAGTTAGACTATATAATAAATAAATGACAACGTTTTAAAAATCTAGCTCCTCTATGCAGCACGGAATACGATTCGGAAATCAATCCAACTTCGTTGGGATCCCATATACTTGCAACATATTCTAAATGAGGCCTAACCAGCGACAGATAACATTTCTCATTGACCTTTTAATCACATTTACCCATTAAATTCTAATAAATCCGAATCTTTTGTTAGCTTTTCCACATTCCCCGTTTGTATTTCACCCAGGAGATATCGTGAGTGAGGGTAAATATTTAATTGAGTCTACACTTGGCATTTCGGTGTTCCCGATGCAGTAGGCGTTCGGAAGGGAATTGCTCTTTTTCCAAAAATTCATCACTAAGCACCTTTTTAAGTTAAATTCTTATTGCCAAGTGTCACACCAGCGTGGTATAGCATTGGGGTCGTCTGATAAAGCTGCTGCGTCATCAGGATCATGGATATCACAATAAACCACTGCATCGTCGGCAAATAAACGTATATTACTAGAGACTACATTGCCAATATCGTTAACGTAAAGTAGGAATAAAAGAGGCCGAATAATTCTTCCCTGGGGAATACCAGAAGCATCTTCTAAAGCATTTCATCTAACTCCATCGAAGCTATGTACCCGACCATTCAAAAAGTTTTTAATCCAACCATGGACATTTTTATCAATGCCATATTCTTCTAGCTTTATGAGTAGTTTACTATGTGGTTCTTAATCGAAGGCTTTCTTAAAATCTATAAAAATCGTGTCCACGGGAACATTGCTCTCACCCGAGATAAGAATATCATGAACAAATGTTGTATCTCGCAGGATTTACCCTTTCTGAAATCCTGCTGGTTAAATATCAGCAACTCTTGGACATCCTGGTTTCTCACTATCAAACTAGCAACCATATGACCTTAAATGGAATGAATATGAAGGAAATAGCTCTGAAATTACTCGATTCCTCCGTGTCTCTATTTTAAAATATTTGTGCTACGTTAGCCGTTTTCCAATCTCTGGGCAGCCTTGTGATTTACCAGCGACTTCTTAAATATTATTTCTAAATACGAGTACGACGCAATTTCCGAAGCTAGGTCCTTAAATATACGAGGGGGTATCTCGTCGGGCTCGGAGGATTTATTAGTATTAATATTTTTCAGCAAACGTTCTATTCCATTATATGAGATTTCAATTTTGGGCATTTGGTGAGCTATCGGGGGTATTCTGTGTGATAATAGTGAAGACGCTTTGAAAGAAGGAATTTGGTAAGTTAGCGTTTTCCAAACTGCTGGTTACTCTTTCGTCTTTATCATTTTTGAGTGAATTGACAGGTGACTTATTTCCCTCAACTTCTCTGACGCACGACCAAAATGCGTGCGCATTCCCTTTAAAATTTCGGCTAATCTTTTCCTTTTGAATTCACTTAACGGTTTCCGAAATCCATTCTTGGCATTCGTCCTAGATATCTTGTAATCATAAGTGATCTCAATACTTTTGTCGTTAAAGATTACATCTCTAATATTTTTCATCTTGGCATGTTGACGTCCCAATGCTTTTCTAACATCCGCCTTGTACCATCTAGGTTCCTAGGAATGAACTTGTTGACCGTCGAGCGCGTGATCTCAAGAAAGTGATTCCACGTGTCCTCAGTATTTCAGTGATTACTATCTTTCTTAAAACTGGCCGATTGATTCTGTAGCGCGCACTGTAGGCCATTGTAGTCCCCGTCTTTACACGAGCAAATGTTCCTTTTAGGCTTCTTATTTCGGACCCCATGAAGCTAAAACTTGGCATTTACTGTCCTTTTGGATTGAGTACTTTTAATTGAGCGCCAAACTCTTTTCAAACCATTCCCCGGGATTACCTCAGCCCTGCTGACGCAAGAATTTTTTAAGGCAAGAAAGACACCACCCCCGATTCAATTTGTTCTGTCATTTCTGTAAGTTTTAAGGATTTTGGGAAAATTTCACTGTCGACACAATTAGTGGACAACCAGCTTTTTGTCCCAATAATTATATCTGCACCTTTGCTTGGAATAAGGTGATAATATTCTGCGACTTCATATATTAAAATTCGGCAATTAACTACCAATATAGATAATGTTTCCTTGAATTTACGGTTTTTTGAATTTTTATCGAGGATCGTCTTTCTATTAATATTGAATCCCTTATGCAAATTTCCGTCCGATTTTATCTGATTCGTGTTCAATGAACTATTGCTAAACTTGGCACTGAACCTGACTTCATTTAAAGCTATTTTTTTTGGCAAATAAGACTTTGAAGACCCACTAATTGACCTGCACTCGCAAAGTATTTTACATAGAAGAATGAAAGTACAAAGTAATTTTGAGCTATCGAGGAAACCAAATAGAGATTTATTGGAAAAGTACTAAGATTTTTTATCGTTCACAACACTATTTAAGATAGTTACATCTCCAGAAAAACGTTCGCGAATTTGTGGTGAATTCCTAAAGCGTTATCGTTGTAAGCACAATTATCTTCGTGATTAGAAACGGCAAATGCAGTGTTTTTTGCCAACATCATTAGTATAACGTTTTATAACCTGCAGCAGAATAGCTTAACGTCAGTATCATTAGTGTTGTGTGTTCAGCGTGCAGTCCAGTTGTGCGCGAGATCTTTTAATCTGCGATTCTATTTTTCGGGTTTTCATTAACTTAATTCGTTCATTCGTTATGCCATTCTATAAGATACAAATATGTTTTTCACTGAAATAAGTTATTTTCTGCTTCTTATTAACTAATACTCTCGGATAATCAAATACATTCAAATACATTACATTTCAGTTTATACTCTCGATGAATGTTGCCATTTTTCCTAAAATCAATTAACGTATCATGGTTGAATTGGAAAATATGGTATTCACAAAATAGTATTGATGATAGTGAAGAATGACTCCTGGAGATGGAGCTAAATGAAGGATAAATATTTTTCACATCGTTTATTTTCCACTGGGATCAAACCCGCAACTCATCTTGCTGATATTCATTTCACACCAAATTTGTCTTGCAAAATTGATAACTCACTACGCTGCGATATGCCTGTGGCCTCAACTATTCCGCGAACTTTGATTCGACAATCATTCATATCTTGTATTTCGTCAATCATGTTGGAGGAATCCACTTCAACTGAACGCCCTGAACAATTTTCATCATTTGTTGATGTACGGCCACGTTTAAACTCATATCCTCAATTGTAAACACTCTCAAACACAGGAGTAGATGTGTCACGAGCTTCATCCAACTCGGCTTTCAGTTCGTTTGGTGTTAAGCCTTTTCAATAGAAGTGTTTAATCACCGCACGAAACTCATTTATTTCCATTATTCTAATCAAACAAAAGTTTTTTGCTTAAATCAACTATGACAATGAAACTACGTGACGTACTTGTATATGTATCGTAACTGAGACTTTAACAGCATTGTAATGAGATATGAGGCCCACTAAAAGCAAGCATTTTCCGATACTAAGAGCATCATCGCTTGGATGTTCTAAGGAATTATTGAAGGACCCTCGTAATACCCTCAGGATGGCATTAAAATGGCCCATGACTGGATCTCTGATATCTTCTTAGGTTACTCCATTTCTAGTACCGTGTCCCTCCGTGAAATTTGTCCCTCCGACCCCGAAATTTGTACTACCCAAGAGGACCCCGATCATCCTTATTTGACCTAATGACTCTCCTTAAATTTCCGAGTCTTCTAGAGGGAAGAAACGAACGGGGGTGTTGTTCAGCGACGGTTGCCTCCGAAGCCCCAGAGGCCCTAATCGTCCGTTGGACGTCCTCGCACCCGCTCCCGCAAGCCGCACCTCATTCGAACCAGCACCCGCCCGCCATTTTCTTCGCTTTTACAGAGGCGGCATGCACACCGGCACCTAGGTTACTCCTCAGTCGTCTCTGTCTTCACCAGTCTTCGCGCATTTTTCTTCCAGCCAGGCGCTCCCGTTCACTGGGTCACGAAACGCCCACAAGGACCTTCACCTCGACCTTTCCCCCCGCCGCCCATGACCGAGGAGGTATTCCTCGCCCAGAGGAGCCCAGCGCCGTGTCGCAATAATCTTAACCCCGTGCCCTCGTTGACCTGTCGCGGCCATGGGAGAGGAGATAATGGCGGGGTGACCATTCACCATGAGAACTCTCCCCCTTAATCGGACGCGGGGTGGAGCCTGTCGAAGAAGAAAGGGGGGGTTCTGGTCGTTGTGGGCACATTAGCTAGACTTGGGTTTGTGGCGGATTGCGGACCCATTGCAATTTGTTGCAAAAATAATTCGGGAAAGTATTCAATTGAACAATTATCATCAAATGTTATCCTTTTCATAAACAGAAAAGAGCAATTCACGACCCCAGGCCTCCGCTTGGAAAAAGTTAACTACAGGTATACGAGGTCTATCCAATAAATATACGAACTGGTGCAATCTGGCGGCCATGACACGGACTAGAGCCCTGCCCGCTAGCGGCGCCAGTTGCCTGAGATCCAATGAGCCGTCTATGCTTAGCGGATCGTCGAGCTGTGCGTATGGTGCGTTATGATAGATTCTGTTGTCCTTTTTTTTAATGGTTGTCGGAAATGGAAATTGAAGAAATCGCGGAGCAACGAACCAACATCAAGTGTTTGGCGAAGTGCGGTAAAAGTTATCAAGAAATTACTGAAGCTGTTTACGGTGATAATGCTCTAAAGAAAACATCCGTTTTTAAGTGGATTAAATGAAACATAAAAATCAAGAAAAAGCCGATCGAAAATGAACCTCATGCTCCTGGTTTTCTTTCATGTCGGTGTTGTTCATCATGAATTTCTTCCCGAAGAACAAACAGTAAATACTGAGTTCCATCCTACAGTTCTCAAGCGTTTGAGAGGTCGTGTGCGTCGTGAACGACCAAATTTGACTCAAGGCGATGGATGGATCCTTCACCATGACATGGCACCTGCACATTCAGCAATAATTGTTTGCCAGTTTCTGGCTAAAAATTCAATTACCATCCTCAATTATCATCGTTATTCGCCAGATATCGCCCCCTGCGTCTTTTTGCTATTGCTAAAATGCAAAAATGTGACGAGGGAACCTGATAATATAATATACCTGACCAGAGGTCAGAGTCTGACCTGAAGAAGGCCTCAGAAAAGGCCGAAAGTTTAAACTTTCTGAAATGTAAGGGTCCTTGTATATTTTTGTGTTCCAATGTGCCGTCCAAAGGTTATATTACTCTCGTGAGTGCATATATATATATATATATATATATATATATATATATATATATATATATAATATATATATATATATATATATATATATATATAATATATATAATATATATATATTTTATATATATATATATATTTTATATATATATATATATTATATATATATATATATATATATATATATATATATATATATATATATATATATATATATATATATGCACATGCACACAAATACAAACTAGGTGATATTTCAGTTCATCGTCACGCCCATGTCACCGCGGCGAAAGTGTCGGTGGTGACGGGGTGTAGGGGAAGGGGTAAGTGAAGTGGGCAGGACTCACACCCGGGGCGGGGCCGTAGGTTCGTCCCCGGTGTTGTGAGCGGGGATCCGGCGGTAAAGGGTGCGAATGAAATTACATAATCGGCGACGCATCCTGCCGCTGACGTCAGCCTTTCCCTTCGGGGGCCGCACCTTTTGCGGATTCCCACAGCGGCCGATGTCCCTGACTACCCCCGCCTCCGCATTCGGGTCCACCCTTCCCTCCGATTCCCCGCGGATGTGTTCAGCGCCCGCCCCGGAAAGGGGTCCTCACCGCCGAGTGGGTAAGAGGAGCGGCAGCCGTTTCTAAGAGCGCCAATGCGACAATGCGATGCTAACCGGCGAGGGGAGAATGAACAGTATTGCTGTCTGTCACTTGAATGAGTTTCAGCACGAGTGTGATTCTGTGCTATGAATATGTGTCGATATTAGGCGACAGAAAATTACCTCAAAAGCCTCCAATTTGCGCATATCATCCTGCTTCAATGACCTCGTTTCTGTGCCGTACATAACCACCCTCTATATCAAATTTTAACTAGCCCTTTTGTAGCATCCTTACTTTGCGCCCCTGTTATCAGTTTCCTCCTCCTCGTGGAAAGCTCCTCAATCTAATGCAATTCTTCTTCTTACGTCCCTACTACTTCGACCATTTTGGTCCAGGACACTGCCAAGATAGTTAAACTGTTCCAACAGATGTAGTTTTTTCTCTCCTATTTTAACGTTTACGTTAGCTTTCTTCTTTTCTGAAAACCCCATGACCTTGTTTTTGTTTACATATTTACTTATCGCATGCCTATCACACGCCTTTAATGCACTTAGCAAAGGATTTCTAACCCCTTATTTGACCGAACAGCTAACGCTTGACCATTCGCCAACCTAACTGATAATATTAATTTCCAATCGACTATCTCTCCCATTTTCAATTCTCCCCATGCATCTTTTACCATTTGCTACAAATATTTATTGGACCGCCCAGGAGATAATGGACAAACTTGCTTTGCTCCTCTTCCGAATCCCGCCACTCGCAGCTAAGCAATCTGAGATATGTACATGTTGGGGATAATTTGCCTATTCCTCCTCCTTTGGAATCAATACGTGAAATGGAAACTGGATCTCAACTTTTCTAATGACTCACGACCGTGTACATTTTTGTTAAATTCCAAAAAAAAAACTATGACCGAATGTCAGTTAATTAGCTCGAGGCATACGAGGTCTGTCCAATAAATACGCGTTCCATAAAAACGCGAGTCCATAAAAAACTTTGTTTTGCCAAATTTGGTCTACATCGATTTTGTCCCCTTCAAAGTAAGCACTCTCCGTTTATTGCTATGCGCTTATTCCATCCTCTTTTCCATTGTTTAGAGCACCCTTGGAAGTCCTCGGCAGTTATACGGGAGACATCATTTGATTTCTCCCCCCAGGCATTTCTTGGTCCTAAACTGTAATAATGTACCTCGTTACCATTTGTTCTTTCGCCCACCGACGTGTTTCAATCCCCCATCACTAACAAATATTTCCTCCCAGGACCACCTCTAATTATTTCCTGTATTTGATCTTATAGTCTGATTATCTCTTGCTCCCTACGGTAACAGTTCGACATGTAGACCTTAATAATGACTAATGCCGATGATACGAGGTCTGTTCAAAAAGTATCGCGTATTTTGAATTTTTGCGGGTTACGTGAGCGAAGTTTTGGTCAAAAACAACACACCAATGATGCCGCAGCCACCATATCCCCCAAACCTGGCCCCCAGTGACTTTTTCTTGTTCCCGAAATTGAAGAGGTCGATGAAAGGACGACGCTACGCTACGATTGACGAGATAAAGACTGCATCGAAGGAGGAGCTGAACAAGATCACAAAAAATGATTTTTTGAAGTGCTTCGAGGATTGGAAAAAACGTTGGCACAAGTTTATAATATCTAATGGGGATTACTTTGGATGGGGCAAAAAATATATTCATGAATAAATAAATAATTTTTGAAAAAAAACAAAAGTCGTGATACTTTTTGAAGTCCTCGTATATCTTCCAAATGTCCCCCCAACCATCTCCTTCAGCCCTACGAATGCATTTTTATCGGGAAATTCGAAAATTGATTACATTCAGACCCGGGGACCATTATTTGCCCCCCCTTTCGATCATCCTCAGGGATTTAAACCACCCCTTCCTCCCCTCCCAGCCCCACCTTCCCCATTGTCCCCTTGCTTCCCCGCGATCAGCCGTGCTGTCGTTCGGTGATCATTATTTGCCCGATGAAGATGGCCTTGCCATCGAAACATCCGTCAACAAGATGACCTTGCCATCGATTTGTGCCACTTACTCTTTTTCCCTCTCCTTTCCCTTTCATCCTTCGCCTTAGACGCCTTCCGTCCCTCACAAAGAACCCGCCATTCCGCACCACTCCCCTGGTGATCACTCGTCTTCTCTTCATCCCTCTCAGTCGCAGCGAAAGTGCCGCCAGCATCCATAATTGTCCCCGACCGACCTCCCGCCCCACCCGACCGCCGTACCGAGGAATCAATTCTCCAGCGAGCGAATGAGTTCATCTTCATATACCTCCTCTTGATCCTCACTCATCCCACCCCACGTCACTTCCCACTTCAACGTCATTCTCCATTAGAAACCCCGCTAGAAATAATGTTATCGTAGTGAATTTGAATGATCTTACCCGCCGAACATTATTTAATGTTTGTTTGCTAGCTAATTTGGTTAAAGCGTATATATGTGTGCACATGATACTCGTACCCGAGTATATCGGTAAGAATTCGTGGTACATTTTATTAATTATTTTGCTACCACATTTTTTCTCTATCTCTCGCTACCTCCCTCCATTTCATGAAATGATCCGATATTCATCCGTTGCTTAATATCCCGTAGCATGACCGATCTCGATCTCTTTTACCCGAAAATATTCCTCCAAAAGTGTTGCTTATTGTTATTCAAATGCTAAATTATGCATATCCTTGTGTCTTGTTAAATAGCCAATAAGATCTGTTTTCCTTGCTTTCAATGCGTTTGATAGGGTTTTGCTTTTCCTTACTTCCTTCATATACGTGCTCATTAGGTTTTCTTTGGGTACAATTGGTTTTCATTATTTTTCTCATTATTTAAATCCCACTTTCATCATCTTTCTAGCATTTCATCTTTTTGCTTACTTCCGCTGCGTCCGTGTCTCGCGAGGTAGAGCGCTCCATATCAATATTTTTACGAGCGGCTTCCTGGGACTCATATGGAGACGTGGTTCGGCGTCAGTAGTTTCCTTTTTTTGATCGGCTTGGTTTAACTGGGCTATTCTTCTTTTAATATTGATCAGACTTTTCTTTTCACTTGTTATTTGACGTGCGTACAAATTTTTCTTCGCGCAGTTTTGCTGCGTGCAAATTTTGCTACGCATAAATTTTGCTAAGTTCAAATTTTTCTACGTACAAATTTTGCTACGTATGTTTTTCTACTTACGTAGCAAACCTCCTCCGCTCATTTTATCTTTGGGCCTTCAATTCTGATGTTAACAATTATTTCACAGCTTCGTTTACGTATCTATGGCCATTATTGGATGCTTTGGATGTGTTTGCCGTTCATTTAATTTTTTTCCGCATTTGTTTGTCATCCATTTTGTGGTATTTTGTTCGAACATGTTGAAGAATTAGGGTGAAAGAGGGCAACCCTACCTTATTTTTGCTTCTTTTTTGTGCCTTCTCTCTTTCTCTCTCTCCAATCTACCTGTATTTTCTCCATTTGCTGAAACGGTATTTCCCAATCTAACCTGTCAAAGGCTTTCTCTAGATCAATACGATGCATAATTCCTTCGCTCCTCCCATCTTCTTCCTGGTATTTGTCTAAGTGCTGCAATTTCTTCCCTCGCTCTCCTGCCCTCACTAATTCCGAACTAATCTCCGTCAATGTATTGATCTGTTTTCACTCTAAACCTTTTTTAACGATATTGAACAGAATTTTCAACCTGTGAGACAATCGAGTTATGTAAACCTGTAGGTGGAACAGTATCTTTCATTTGCCTATTTAGGATATGTGATAATTTTGCTTTTTATGCAGTCAATCGGTATATTTCCTCTGATATAAAATTCTGAGATAAGGCTGTAAATTTGACCCTTTGCCCTATTTCCTAACTTTTTCAACATTTCACTAGAAATACGAGTATTGTCTGCACCGTTGGCCCTTTTGCATTTTAGTATGTATGTCGTAATATATCGTTTTCATTAACTGGGCACTCTTATCTTGACAACTAGTTCTATTTCATTTTCTCCGTACTTTTCTCCGATGCATCAACATGCCCTTGTACGCCCTCTTCCAGCGTAACAAGTGTGTTCCGATTTAGCCCCTAACAATATTGCTCTTAATTCTAAGGTGTGAAATGAGGGGCTTTATCGCTGAGTACGCTCCGCCAAGGTTTACAGCATCTAGATCCTACTCAATTCCTTGGCTCATTTGTGGTATCATCATTATCAGCATTTCAATCCTAGGATTGGTTTACTGCAAGCATCCTCTCCGCATTTGAACGAAAGGCTGCATATTCTAGGGAGAATAATGTGGGAATTTCTCGTTGCCTTCCACGTCGTAGTACTGCGGCCGATATCGTGAACTTCACTCTCGCCCGCAGCTGGAAACTGCTGCCTTTCACCATGGGTAGAGGGTAGGGGTCCATTTTTCTCGTTCCGAAATAAAATTTTTGTGTTTTTTCTGTTAATGTGTGGTTGTCTAGTTGCGAAAAACCATTGAAAAATTTCTTAGCTAAAAATTTTCGTCGGTCACGGGAATGTAACCAGCGACCTTCGGCTCCACAGGTAGATACGCTGCCTCTGGTCTAAACCCTCCCTCCATTCTTAGCGTACTCATATGTTTTTCAGCCATGAATTTATCCTTTATTAAGTAAAGTCATTTTGTTCTTTCCAAAATATTTCTTCATAAGTTTATTTCGTTCATCTAAGAGGCGAAGTAATTATTGCGTCACGCAAGACTATTTTTTTCCTAATATGTTACTATACTACTGATTTGATTTTTTTACAACAATAGTTTTTGCCCTTTTATTTATTTGATTCATCCTTGAATATGTAAACTATATCTTCACCTTCGAGGTTTTCAAAACACCATTATTTCTGGCCTTGACCTTCAGAATTTATTTGGATGAACTTTTAACTTAGCCATAACATGTGACTTGTCAATATAAGGCGCTAGCCATTGGTGTGCCAATGCACAAGTGTGCTAATGTATTTGGAATAATTTAAGTACTTTGACCTGCAGTAACGTTTTTCCCAAATTTATTCTACTTATTCTTGGGACAGACCCTGTATATCTAATCCCAGAAAATTGTAACTTAATCTGACTTGGTTTCACGCCTTTGTTTTATCAGTATGAAGTCAATTTGAAATGTTATGACTCTCTCTGGTGATTTTTCCATGTTATACCTTCTATCATCATTGGTCGTTCCTAAGATTGGTTGACTGCAGTTCTTTATCCTACCCTATCTGATGCTAATTGGCTTACTCCCTGGTATTTTTTGCAATGTGCTTTCTTCTTTGTCCCATGTATTATCCCTTGGCCTTCGTCTTGGGACCTTTCCCTCTATTTTTCCTTCTATTATATTCTTCGCGAATCCATTGTGCCTCAGGGTGTGGCCAATCCATCTGATTCTTCTTTTCTCTATGGTGTTTCATAAGAGCCGTTCTACGTCTATTCTTCTGTATACTTCCTCATTTCTTATTTAATCCGTCCATTTGATCTTAAGCACCCTCCTTCAGCACCAGGTTTCGGAGGCCTCTAGTCTTTTCAGAATTACTTTCCCGATGGTCCGTGCTTGTGATCCATAGAGTGCCACGCTCCATACGAATATTTTCATCTATTGTTTCCTCGTCTGTAGTTTTATCTTCTTTGAACACAGTAGTTGTCTTTTCATTGTGAATACTCTCTTAACTTGAGCTATTCTTCGCTTGACGTCTGTAGTACTTCTTCCGTCTCATGTGATGGTACCTCCGCGATAGGTGAAGGAATCCACTTACTCGAATTTTTGTCCTTTCAGTGTGGCTACTGTATTCCGCTTCTCTCTTTCACATACTAGGATTTTAGTCTTCGTCTTGTTTATGTTCATGTTGTATTTTTGTAAAACTTGATCCAATACGTTTAGTGACCTTTGAAGACCCTCCTGGTTTTCCGCTATCATTGCAAGATCGTCGGCGAGGCGTAGCATGTTTATCTCTTCTCTGTTGATCCTAATGCCATTTAATCCAATGCCTTGTGCTTCTCTCATTGCCTCCTCCAGATACATGTTGAACAATGCAGGTGAGAGGCTGCAGCCTTGTCTAACTCCTTTGTTAATTTTAGCCTCTATATGGCTTCCATTTCTCATTCACATTGTGGCTACCTGCTTCTTGTATAGCTGATAGATTATTCTTCTGTCGTTGTAATCTATTCTGAGTTTTTCCAGCAGTCCAAACATCTTGTTCCATTCCTCACTGTCGAAGGCTTTCTTCAAGTCTACGAATGCCACATACAGTTGCTTGTTCACATGTATTGTTTTCTCTATCGGGATTCTCAGACAGAGTATGGCTTCACTGGTTTCTCTGTTCTTTCTAAAGCCTTATTGGTTTTTCGATAGGTTATCTTCAATTTTCCTTTCCGTACTTCCACTAATTATTCGCGTAAGTACGAGGGCGATTCGAAAAGTTAGGTCTCCTATTTTTTTTCATGAAAAATCAAATGTATTCTTAACTTTGCGTACCTCGTAGGAAAGGCTGAACATTTAGCTATTTTTCTACATAGTCACCTTGACTATGAATCACTTTTTGCATCCTTGTAAGTAGCTTTTTAATACCGGCGTCGTATCTTTGTCCTGCCGCGTCACTAAGCCAACTGACGACTGCTTCTCCGATATAAATTCATCGCCAGGTAAAGGAAGTGTACGGTGAGAAGTGTATGGATATCAAAAACTTGCGGAAGTGGTGCAGGGAGTTTTTTGATGACCGGGAAAACGTCCACGATGAGCAGCGGTCGGGGCGGCCGAGTTTGTCGGAATCAACGGTGGGTCCAATTGACGAGATGGTGCGCAATAACCGGAGAATTACCCTTCATGAGATAAGGGAAGGCCTTAATGAAGAGAGGGGCTACTTCTCCGTCCAGAATATTGTGTCGTAGGTCCTCGGTTACAACAAGGTGTCTCACCAAAGGAGTGTGTTTGCATCATGACAATGCACGTCCACATGTGTCACATCAAACAACCACCCTACTTAGTGAATTCGGCTGGGATATCATCGACCACCCTCCTTACAACCCGGACGTTGCCCCCAGCGACTACCTCTTGTTTCCCGCCCTCAAAAAACACTTTGGAGGACAGAAATTCATGTCAGACGAGGAAGTGCAAGAAGCAGTCGTCAGTTGGCTTAGTGACGCGGCGGGAGAAAGGTACGACGCCGGTATTAAAAAGCTGCTTACAAGGATGCAAAAAGTGATTGATCGTCAAGGCGAATATATAGAAAAATAGCTAAATGCTCAGCCTTTTCTACGATGTAACCAAAGATAAGAATAAATTTGATTTTTCATGAAAAAAATAGGGGGCCTTACTTTTCGAATAGCCCTCGTACTTTTGGATGCAAGTGACACTAGACCCAAGGTTTGGTGTTCCTCACATTTCTTTGTCTCGTCTTCTTTGGTATCGCGATAGGCACACTCCTTTAAAATTATTCAGGAAGTCTTCCGTCTTTGTAGCAATCTTTGATTATTCCATATCTTCTATAAGGGACAATATAAAATTTATTTATGTTAACGAATCCATGTAAATAAAAAATTCTAGGAATCTTTTGTTACTTGTTTTCGTTTGTTATAACTCAAAACCGTCCATTCGTTACTTATTTATATTTATTACGGCTAAACAACGTGATTATGTCCTCCAATACAATTAAGTTGCCGCTCTTTTTCATTTTTTTAAGACTTTGTCAATCCTTTCATGCATACTTTCAAATTCATCATCTTAACTGTTAAAGATGAAGAATTAGATTTGCATAAAATATAAATTATTATGCTTTACACTGATCTTAATCATCAATATTCTGTTATTTATCTAAAAAAATTCTCAGAGAAATCTTAGAATTGCACTAGGCCAAGAGGTTTTCACAAGGGGGAGGAAGTTGATGACACGAACTTTGATTAAGGATGTTTAGAAAAGGCTCGTCAAAACTTTGAAATGGGGCGTAGTTATGTACGGCATGGGAACGTTGGTCTTTGAATCAGGATGATAGACGTAGATTGGAGGCTTTTGAAATGCCGGGGTGGAGGATGTAGAAGGTGAAGTGGACCGAATGGACAACAAATGAGGAAGGTGCTGGGTATGGTGGACGAGGAGAGGGTATTGTTGGGAGAAATCATAAGGAGTCAGGAAACTTGGATGCAGAGCGTTTTGATTGGCGATGGGATGTTGAAGACTGTGATAGAGGGGAGAATGTTAGGCAAACGAGGAAAACGCAGGAATAGGATAGGAATGTTGGATAGCATGAAGGGTGGGAGGAAGTACGTATACGGAATTGAATAAGGTGGTATTGTAATGCTGGATGTCGGATTGTTTTTTATTAAGAGAGACAAGGGAATCGTCGCAGTACCGTTTCGTAACTTGTGTCTATCGCAAACCTACCTTAACCGGTAGACTTCAGATAATAATAATTCTGTATACTACGATTTCACACTTAGGGTCTAAACGGAATTTACTCTATTAATGAAACCCCGTTTGGACTCTGTTTGCTTTTTCCGCAGTGAATATTTCTGTGATCTTCCGAGATTTAGTTACCATTTCAGCGAAATATTGTGTCACATGCTCCTAGGATGTTGCGTCATATCTGGGAAATAGCGTGTTTACCCTCTCCTGTTTCGCCTGAAATTAGTGATGTGCGATCATTCCCTGCCCCAATGATAAGTCTTTGTTTGCCTTGATAGGGTTTATCTGGGTGAGGACATGGGCGGCTTTGTAGATGTTCCACCTACTTCCGGATCCTGGCAACAGAGTAACGCGTTCAGTGGTCTGCATAATTTATTCTTTATCTCCATATTTCGTCATTTCACCAGTTAGGGATTCCTTGCAATCTTGAATACTCTAGTTCCCGTTTCTTTCCGTTCATCCTTTTGCTTACCATCGTTCATTGTTTATCCACCTGAAAGAGTTAGTTTCCTAAACCCCAGAGCAAAAGGGTGTCCTTTGCGTGTACTCGGTACGGTGCCCTACTCGTGGTGCCTGGACTAAAAAGATAGTTCAGTCAATTTCATTTTCAGGCACTCTATTTCTTCAATCATTTTCAGAATAAAATCACCTATTTATAAGATATTTTCAACATAATTCATCTTCTTCCTTATATGAGGTTCTAAATTCGTCAAAGCATCTTGCAAAATATAGGGGCTGGTTGAGTAATTAAACAAAATTAGGACGGTCACACATCGCATGAATATCTTACGAAAATCCTTGTCTAGTGTATTCCACAATCTTTCTATTTTCCGTACTTTTTCCTGTTCTTTTCTGTGAAGTAACAACTCAGTAGAAACACTTTCTTTCGTTGACAGTAGCTGTCTTGAACACTGCTGAGGCGACCTTGCAGGACCTGGCAACAAAATGATTTCTAGTATGTCTTTGTAGACTGGAAGGAATGGTGGGAGAAGTGCATTGCATCCAATGGGGATTAATATGTGATGGAGCATCATAATGAGGAAGATAAGAAAAGCTATGCTGCTAGAAATTGTATGAACGTTATTTATTAGGTTGCTCTCATAGCAATGTAAGGCAAAGTGTTCAAGTCCTGGTAGCAGTTTGTGGAGCAATGAAAATGTAATTTTCTACGTTTATTTATCCCATTCAACGCTTTTCAAGAGCCTTTCCATAATCCAAAGATACAATATGCTTCATACTTAGTGGTTAAGTATAGGCGATGAATCGAAATTTAGCTTTGGAATAGTATTTCTTTCTTCGATTTGGCCATCTTTGTATCACGTAGAATAGATCTTCATCATGTCCGTCTTCTCTTCCTCAACCCATCCTTCAAGTCATTTTCCATCCCTTTTGCGATTGATGATATAAAATATACATTGGCGGTCTGCAGCTAAAATGTGTTTCAACTAGAAATAAACTAAAATGTGTTTCATATTTTTATGTAAAATTAGGATATTCTAGTCAATTAATTACGCATTTAAATCTTCAATAACCACCTTAAAGGCCAATTACTAGGGTGGTATAAGAAGTACATGACCCAACAAAGAAAACACACATATTTTGGAAAAAATGTATTTATTTTTCAACATAATCTCCTTTCAGCTTTGCACACTTTTCCAGCGATGTTCAATAAGTTCGATACCCTTTTTATAATAACTGTCTTGCTCCTCAAAATAGCCATTAACTACCAATATCACTTCTTCAAAAAAAAGTTGGAAAATCTTTTTTCACCGAGCCATAATACTCGCCGTTGATAGTTTTACCTTTTTCAAGATAGTCAATGAAAATTATCCCACGCGCATCCCAAAAAACCGATGCCATGACCTTGTCGGCAGATGAAACTGTCTTTGCCTTTTTTGGAGGCGGTTTTCCCTTATAAATCCATTGTTTTGATTGTTCTCTTTCCTCGGGTGTGAAGTAATGGACCCATGTTTCATCTATGGTTATGAAGTGGCGCAAAATTCTGCTTTGTTGCTGTGAAACTTTGCTAAACACTCAATTGAAACATCTTCACGACACTGGTTTTGCTCGAGTGTGAGCAAACGCGGCACCCATTTTGCACTCAGCTTTCTCATGCCCAAAATTACAGTTAATATGCGATGTACCGCACTTTTTTAAATGCCTACCATGCCTGCTAGCCCGCCCACTTTCAGTCGACCATCATCCAGTATTACTTTGTGGATTTTCCTCACCGTTTCTGGAGTCGTCACCTCATTTGGTCGACCAATGCGATGCTCGTCTTGATAGCTCATACGGCCTCGTTTTAACTCTGCTACCCAATATTTTACTATTATAAGCGAAGGAGCAGACTCACCCAGAGTAGAATCCAGTTCAGCTTTAAAAGTATTGTATCACATAACGATGACCAATTTTCTCTATTTTCACAAATTCACTGAAAACGTTCAATATTGATGGCTGCCAAACAATTCCTAAACAATGCAGCGCCTTGAAAGTTGAAGATTTGCTTTATAGATTACATACCTTCTAATACAGTGATATTTTGGAAACAACTGCCGCCATCTTTAGGTCAGGCCGGGTACTTATGGGACCACTCTCGTAGCGTCGGGAATCGTCCCCAAAAGCCAACTAACGGGAGAAAGAATAGATAAATATTCCGAGATCTAATTCCCTGATGTTAATAATACCTTAAGTTTCAGAATACTTTTCTTATTAAATTCGAAAAACGAATTTTCTTATCTGCAGAATTGGATGGTTCCATTCATTCGTATGAATTCCAATGCGCAATGGCTCTTGATGGGCATTTCTCGGTATGTTTCCTATTTAAAGTATTAGCCATTCCAAATAACTCTGTAATTAACTCTTTTATAGATCTGCGAGTGCATCCATTGCCCGAAGGGACGGAAGGGATTCTGCATCACTCGGACAGAGGGATTGGGAACTCGGTGTTGCCGTTAGCAAGGAGTTTAAGTGGGGAGGGGCTCGCGTCTTTAACAAAACCTTCGATACACTTGGCAACAATGCACACAAGGAGCCGAAAATGACGGTATGAACGCTATTGATGACATCTTCATTCTTGTTGACTCCTTGAAATTTGATTTTTTAGTAATATTCTATTCTCTTTCCCCTCAGTCTTTAAACTGTTTGAAACAAACTATAAAATTCAACACTTACATTTCAAGAATTAATGTGATAGATGTTAATCGCTTTCGATCATATTCGAACTCTAAGGGGAAAAGAGGGAATACAGTATTTAGACAATGGTCTCTGTTGTCCGGGAGAAGAGGAGAAATATTTTGGGTCACGGAAAAATTGGATACTCTTCAAGTTGAGGGAAGTTCGTCGGAGGGAGTGGGTGTAACGGCGGGTATAATTAGGCCCGACCTCCGGAGAACATTGGAAAGGAGTGTGTGGGAGTCGCACATATTGCTGTAGGCTTTCATTATGAGAGGAAAATCAAATTGTCATGCGGTGTTATTTAATCAGTCGGGGAAAGGAGACTGGAGGCGTATGATTTTTTTGTTTTTGAAAAACTTTTGTATCAAATTTATATCGATCACTCCGCAATGCACAAGTACAATTAAACAAATGTGAGTACTTAAAGATTTTTGCATGGAAATGACGCGGTAGGAATGAAAGTCTTTCCCATATACCCTATCAGTAAAATTATTCGGTTAAAACAGTATAAATCTTTTTCTTTCGCATTGGCGTTTGTAAATATAACGAGGAATATTGTTGTACAATATTGTTTGCCTGTGTTGATATGTGTATGTATAGTATGTGTTTGTATTGTATGCTTGTATGTTGTATACATTGTGTTATAGTTATTAATTGCCTAGTTTATAGGCAACTAATGTATTGTGTTGCCTATAAACTAGGCAATACTAATCATAAGATATTGTACGCATTAATTTTATTGCTATTTATGTATAATTTGTGAAATTTGTCTGTAAGTTTAATATTGTAAATGTGTGACGAGGGGTTAGGTGGTAGAAGACACTCCATAATATCAATCTCGCCCCAAAATAAAGACGAATATCTATATACAAGGTGGGATAGACAATGAGATTGCCTGTACCAAAACGTGCAGCTTTCAATTTCATTTTCCGTGAATTTCAAAGGCACAAGTTATTATATTCGAGCGATCAGAGGAAGGTTTACACTAGGGGCTGAAAAAGTTCACAAAATGTCGTGGTCTTCGGAAGAAATTTGATCGTATAAGAGACTTGCTTAATATTTGCATTTTAAAAATTATTTATTTGCAGCTCAGGAAACAAATGAATTATCTGAGTCGCAAATGGTTACATCAGTGTAAATGATGGGATCAGCCTTATGGAGGCCGACCTTGATTTCGTGGCATATTTCAGTTGTTATTTTGGGAACCGTTAAAAATAATCCGAAAATAAAACTACTCCGCCATAAATAATATAGGGAAGGCACCTCGAGAATTGCCATATTATTTAAATGCATTGGCATATCCCTCTCAGAACTTCGTTTCTTCAGCCACACATCTCAGTGTGAAGCAGATATGACCTCGGATGCGTGGATAATCACACTGGAGTTAGCCAGTCGGCCAAAAGATTGTAATTAACGCTGAGAGCATTGATTTGATGTGTGATAAGTGATTGATTTAGAGTGTGATAAGCATTGAATAAGATTCAATCGTAAGAAGGCGATGGGGAATTTCTCAAGAAATAGAAAGCGACGTTGAGCATTTCATTTGAAAGCCATAAGATATAGTATTTCGTAAGTCATTTATGAAATAATGGACAAAACCGTAAGGAAATTAAAATGAGAATTGCGTTTTTAAATTATGTATTTCTAAGTGCCCTGCAGGATACCACTGAGGTGAGTGGTAGGGGGTACACACTTAAGGCTCGAAAGGGTGTTTAACTTTCTTTGGAGGAAATAGGGAAGATATTCAAAAAGGCCTAATTTTAAGTGATTCGTTCTGAATCAACTCAAGCACCACACCGCACGTTACTCGAAGCCTTTTTGTTGCTTCAAAAATCGGCATACACAAAGAACATAAAATACATTGGCATACTATGGCGCAGATCAAAGGGTGAACTGCCTGTCTCCGAATATTCAGCGAATCGCTTTCAAGCGAGCTGAGTGATCTGAATGTATGGCGAGCTTCGGGCATGCCGAGATGATTTATTTACCTAGCATTAATCCAATAACATCCTTTTCGGCATTTACTACAGCTTTTTTCAAACGTAAAAATAACAGCAAAGACTATCAGAAAAAAATAAATAGCAAAAAAATTGAGTAAGGGTTCAAAATTTTCAGGGGAGCTGGGCTGGGAATCACCCACGGAGCGAAGGTCCAATTACAGATTAAATCTCTTACATGAATTGGAAGCATGCCTCTTTAGCAATGATGTTGAAAATGTTTTTATTGCCGCCATCGAACTACGACAAGAGACGTCATGTCAATAAAATTATAGAGATCAACGATGAGGGACCAGAATAACACTGTCCGACCGCGGTAGGGTCATATTCGGGTCAAAATTAGTCTGGTGTGTGTTCACCCCCTGCCACACACCTTAGCGGTGGCTTTCAGGGTACTGTACGAATAAGTGTAAAATGAAAAAAAAATCAAGGTGGAGGAAAACCAACCCAGGCGAGAATGGAACCCGCGGCCTTCGGTTTATCAGTCGAGGACGTTCACCGCCAGCAATGAAAGCAGCAAGGTATCCATTAAGATAGTGATTTGTTTATGGCATCAATTCTGTAATTTAATTTTCGGGGGGTTCCATTGAATTCGACGCAGGGTATGGAGATTAGTGGGGCATGGAGAATACATGTCATCCAGAAGCCTCGCTTGCGACAGGAGAAGAGAGAGAGCCAAGCGCGCCCACGGACGGGGACAGCCCTCTTTCACGGGGCCACCGAGGGGCGACGCCGCCGCGGACTCGATGGCCGTTGTCGTCCACATAAAAATAGATCTTTCTGCCTGAGGTCACGTTGAGCGCACGTGACGAGTGCCGGCTAACAGGGCTCAAGTTCAGATTTGTCGGAGGCGAAGGGTAAGGGCGGGGGTGGCCTCCTCCGGGGACGCGCCTGTCTTCACTTCGCCACGGGGCGAAGGCCCCTCCGAAGCGCTCAAGTCCCGCCCCGGGGAGAGAAATACTCGCGCCCCGTCGTTCTTTATTCGATTGTAACCCCCTCCTCTTCTCCCGACCCCGCCCCCCCCCCCAAGAACCAGCCGCGGCCAAATTTAAATGGCAGCAGCGCGGGCTGCGACTCCCTCGCAGTCGCCGCCGCTGCGCTCGACGACATCGCGCCCGACAACAGCAGCGACAACAGCCGGTTTCATGTGCGCGATCGGGGGCGCGCGCCAGAATTAGCGGAGGATTGGCGCTTGAGGACGACAGTCGAGGACTGCAACGGTTGGCAAGTTTGGAGCCACCGTCTGGATGACTGTGATGCTTTACATCAGAGCTTATCTAATAAACATACTTCCAGTTTGCTCCGTTTGTATACGTATAAATAGATGCTGGGTGTGACGTTGATGGTAAGCGTGCTGAAACGCGCGTTAAGAAATTAAGAAACTTGAGACCAAGCATGCAGTCACTATCCACACCCTATGCTTGTTCTGAATTCTTGGTGGTAGTGGTTATCTTCGAAATCCGATGAATCCTATTATCAGTGCAGAACCTTATCAGATATTTTTAATTGTTTATGAGTAGAGGATTACATTTTAGAGTACCATGCAAGTCCGCCTACCTCTCGAAGTACCCTAAGGTGTTTGTCAGGGGCTGATTACACGCTAGACCACCTATTACACGAAATACTTTTCTCCCCTTGAGCGTTTGGGCAACATTATTCTGATCTCCTACCGTTCGTGGAAAAATGACACCCTTACGGTATCCTCATTATATCCTTAGTTCGGGAGAGAGCAATGTTCCAGTGGACGCGATTTTTCTAGATTTTAAGAAAGCAGTCGAAAAAGTACCTCATAGTGAACTACTAACAAAGCTAGACCCCGTGCTCATTAGTAAGATAAGCTTATTTGCCGACTATACAGTGGTTTACAGAGATATTCGTAATCTCGATTACACAGCAGCTGTAGCAGAGGTTTTTAAAGGTGATACTTGGCAAATTAGAATTAAACTTAAAAGAGTGCGTAGGGATAAGCTTTTGGAAAGAGAGCAATGCCCTCCCGAACGCCTACTGCATCACAAGCGACGAAATGAAATGTGTTGACTCAATTAAATACTTAGGCGTTACCCCCATTCACGACCTCTTCTAGGTGAAGCATTTCAGAGGAATGTAGACAAGCTAATAAAAATTATGATTTATTAGAATAATGTTGGGGAAATGAGATGAAATGGTTAAAGATAAATATTATCTTTTGCTGGTTATGGCCTGATTTAGAATATGCCGCTAGAATATTATGGGATCCTCATGAAGTTACATTGATTGCCGAATTGGATCGCGTGCAGCGTAGAGGAGTTAGATTTGTAAAACGTTGTTATGATAAACTTAGTAGCGTATCAAAGTAATTAGAGGAGCAAGGCTGGGAGCCACTTACGGAGAGAAGGTTAAATTACAGATTAAATCTTTTGCGTAAATTGGAAGAAGGTCGCTTTAGCAGTGATGTTGAAAATGTATTATTACCCCCATCGTACTAACGGTAGGCGAGATCATTTCAATAAAATTCGAGAGATTAAGTGTAGAGCAGATAGATTTAAGATGTGATTTTTTTCCACGAACGATAAGGGATCAGAATCACTGATGCGTTACCCTCACTCACGACCTCTCCTGGGCGAAACATTAACATAGAACGTGTGGAAAAACTAACAAAAAGTCGATCGAAAACCTGTTTGGGATCATTGACTAATCCAGTAACTATTCGCTTATTATCCTTTTTCCAATAAAACTCCTTGGTTTCTGTCCATTGTGACATTAAACGCAAGTGAACGTCTCTTCTTAGCTGAAGATCCTTGACGAAACTAGGGACACTTTTATAATCGGTTTGGAGTAGAAGAGCACGTCCTTCCACGGTTCCTGCGATTCTCAGGAAATACTTTACCAAGAATTAAAGGGTAAGAAGGTCGCGAAATATTTACGACTCTATATTACACTAAAGATAAGTTACTCTATTTTAAGCTATGAAGTCCAGTTTCCATTTAAAGGTTTCCATATTATATGTAATTCGATGTATTCTCAGAATCGAATCAGAAAAATATGTGCCTACTGGAGTGTCCGTATTCAGATCGCTTTCGAAAATATATTACAGTGGACTATCATAAATATTAATTTAGAATTTTGAAATTAACAGAAAATATATTATAAATGAGTCTTTGCTGCAATTTCCATTGATTTCGCTAAAAGAAGATCCAAGCAATTCGAGGGGGATGTGATTTTACTTCAATGAAAGCTGGAATGAGAATAAACCAAGCAGTGGATATATCTGTGGCATATCCGCCGCTCGGTCCCTCGACATCTCGCGAGGGGACAAGTCAATCAATAAGCCTCGAGGTGACCAATGATGCAGGTATGTGCAACCAGGAGCAATGATTGAGTCTTAATTCGCATAGTTTATTCATTAAGCGAAACTTAATTCTGTGTTATAATGTAAATGTAATGTGGGTGTTTGACAAGTTTCATCCCGTTGACTCCAGTCCAATTGCGCCATCGGCATCCGTTGCGAGTTGAAAAACATCACTCAGCCAGCCCACGACAACGGCGGAAGTAACACGCGAAATAGCATTAAAATTTTGCTCTCACCTGAACAAATTTCAGCTGAGGCCTATTTATAATGTTGCAGTATGCTTATGGAGAGCCAGTTTTTCCCTGAAGTACCCAGCTGGAATATGGTTTTAAATGTTTAAAGAGGGGAGACGATGAATTTAAAGGGGAGGTGGACCCGGAGCTCCAGTCACCACTCCGACGTGAGTCAACATTTGCATCGCCGATGCCGACGTGAGAGAAGGTAGTAGAATGACTTTCGGAGCCCTCTGTGAAATATTAAGTGCAGTTTACACGATGTTAGCCGAAACATTGCACGTGAAATGTGATTGTGTCCGGTTGGTTCCACGAAATCCAACGCGAAAAGTTATCAGTTGCCTCGCGACAATCAATGCGGAGTCCCTGGAGGGCTTGGTGGAGACGCAAAGGATTATTAGTGTGCTCAGCATAGACCGGGTCCTTTAAAAGCTCTTTGTAGCCAAACTTGTACCATGTCTCGGGTTCTCAAACTCAATACTGTCTGCTGTTTCTGGAGAACGTCTACAAAGTGTTTATGAAAAGTATCGGTAACCATTTTTTCCTGACGTGTGCGTGAAGTGCTGAATTCTGACCGTCGGTTAAGTGTGCGCATAATCGCAGGTCGTATTGGCATTGATAAGATGACATTGCACATCATTATCGCTAAACATTTGGCGTTGCGAAAGATCTGCGCTAAACTCGTCCCAAGGGTCTTTAGAGGGACGACCAAGAGCAGAGTCGAGTGTCTGCTTGCAAAGACCTCCTGCAACGGCATCGCGACGATTCCCCTACCCCCTTACAGGCCCGACATGGCACCAGCAGACTATTTCCTACTCGTACTTCGAAGATTTTGAGATATGGTAGACATATCTGAAATAAATTTATTTTTCCTGAAGCTTTTCCCGATACTTTTTATGCAAATCATGAATTACAGTTTTGTTTTATTTTCCGCTCAGCAAGTGGCCTTTGAGATTTTTTGGAGGAAGAAAGTGCGGAGCGGAAGTGGGGGCAGCGTTAACACCTTGGGCAGGTGCAGCGTGTACGGGGGATTGAGGGGCCTTGTGGATATCAGGGTGTGGCGAACATTTGCAGGGCGTTTGAAGGAGACAAAGGAGCATGCTACGAGGAGGAAGTAATGTGCGCTCTTTTATTTTAATTATAGGGTTACATTTCTTTAAAATCTGACGGATTTCATGAGTGCAGGGGAATAGATGGCAGTGTTTAGGTTGGGACTATTTAAAGCGACGTATTTTGGTCCAAGGAACGAATGTACGAGGTCAGTCAAAAAAGTAACTTGCGTGTACGTTTCGGCCTAGCGTGACGTTGGGTGAGACTAGAGCCACCATCTTGGCGTCAAAATGTTCCGGCGCTCAGGAGGCTTCCTTCTGTGTAAGTGTGCAGACTGCGGTTCCACTACTTTGTTCATTACGTATTGTTAAAATGTGTGCCGCAATAAAATATCCCGCGAGTTATGAAGTGCGATCTGTGATTAGGTTTTACTGTCAAAAAACCACAAGCCAATTAAAATTCATAGGCAACTTAGCGAAGTGTAAGGTGATGCTACTAATAAGAATGAAAATAAACTTAGGTAAAAGATAACCATAAAACAGTTGTCAATCTGAAGGGGTCAGTTTGTTAGATGTCGGTAGAGTTGACAAAGCCCGACGGCGTGTGCAATTCAAATATCGCGGAAGGGGGAGGGGGGGGGGGCAGGTCTTCTCAATATAAACTAAGGTTTGATGAAATACTAACCGCATAATGGCGCACTTGTAACGACAAAAAAAAGAAAAATAATAGCCCCCCAAAAATTCGGTCGGATTCAGTTATTCTGATTCCTTATCGTTCGTGGGAAAAATGGCATCTTAAAACTATCTCTTCTACCCTTAATCTTATTGCCACAACCTCTGCTAAGCTTTCATTGTAGGCCTATAAATTATTGCTCCAAGTTTGAAAAACCATTATTTGAATGGTCTTTCGAATGATTATCTGTCAAAATTGTGCGGATTTTTGATTCAGTATACGAGTACTTGATTCTGGAGTGGTTTTGTTCATAAATAATAAAGAACATTGAAATCATTTTCCTCTAATATTCTTAATACTTCTGTTAAAAAATATCGGTAGCCAAGTAGACGCTACATAAACTTGCATTCTGAGTCAGTGTTATTAGTGCAATATGAGCTTGCAAGTCTAATTAATCGTGTTTTTCATTCTTGCATCACCAGCAGCACCAACGGAATTGAAAACAAAGCAAAGATTTTTTCGAGTGTATACATACAAACGAGTGTATACCTGTACAAATCAATAAACATGTTTTCTTCATTTTTTGGCAATATAAATTTGTCAGCTTAGAGGTAGGCTTAAAAAGTAAATGTTGTAGAATTTTTTTCAGCGCAAATAGGTAATCACAGGGCATGGGAAATGCAAAACGGAATATTTTTGTTTTCTGGAAATCTGTTTTTTGAAAAATTCCAATTGACCAGGAAATATATGATCGTAGAGTATCATTTTGTTGTGAGACCTTCAGCTTAGTCAGTTGAAAATTCTTCAAAGCTTCCACAACAAATCGGAATCAGACATTTCTCATATGTGTTCCTGACTTTCTTTCAGGGGCATGTCTACTTCGATCTGAGTTCAAAAATACACTTCGATTCATTTGCGCCGATTAACCGCCACCGTGGATACGGCAATCGAAGTATAACCTACTTAAAACCGGGAATTTCATACAATCATAATTACCGATGATGAATTAAACATTGCAACTCTATTTTCCCCGAATTACCACCATCGAAAACGGTGGTTGACATGTTCAATCGAACCAGCGTTAATGGTCGCCACATTTTGCGTATTTTTTTAGTCACATAAATAAGATTTTACCATTTCAGTTCTTATCTATCAACTTTTTCCAATACAATGAAAAATAAAGATATTTTCTCCGGCTGCATTGTCTTTTTAACTCTTCAATGTTGCAAATTCTTCACTTATTCAAAATTGTCAATAATTGTATAATCAGAATAAGCAACTGAACAGATTGACATACATCGTCGCTTTCATCAGTTGTCATGGAAAAAAAAAAGTTGACGAACGCAAGTTAGATGCTCTGCTCCTTCGGTGAATTCAAAGTGTGATGTCCAAGACCCAATTCGTGATGAAAGAAAGACAATTTCCTTTTTTTATAACAGACCGAGGTTACGTTACAGCGTAACATCTTTCATCATGAAGGATTTCCACCATGTTATGCCTGAGACTGTGTCATTTATTAAGACCCAATTCAATGAGAGACTAAAGGGCTCCTGCCTTCCCAAAACGGTTGGTGGCATTTTATTATTGTTATGCACGCGGTTGACCGTGGAAGTTTGAAAATTTGCAAATTCAAATCCTTGATCTGAGAGCGATTCAGAACTAGTAGAGTTTCCAATAAAAAGGACTTACTTCCCATTGAATGCAGCTCCGTTTTGCTTTCATTCTAATATAGCGTTCGTGTAAATCAAAACACCTTTGAAATGTCAAGAACACCCAGACTAAAAACACTTGTGGTGTTGCAGAGACATCGTGACGAAAAATACGAGAGATAGGTGCCAATGTCGTGGCCATGAAATCATTCGACGCATAACGGAGAGAAGGCGGCGTGCTCAGAGTCGTATTCCAAATAGTTCTGCGACCTACGTATTAACGACAGCAGAGCGTTCCGAAGGCGCTTGGGCCGAGGGCTTAGCCTGTTGTATGTGAGGTGCAATGCGTGCGCGGGCCACACGGAAATGAGATACGGGTTTGGAGTAGTTTGCCGTCTCCCAACCACATCCACCGAGCACCAAAAAGTGGTCCGATTTCAACTCGACAGTCGTAACTGTTTCACATTTGATTGATTATCCCGTCGTGCGGTAGAAATAAGTAATCTCGACGACCTTGAGTTTTCTCCTTCTTCCTTTCGGTGTGCCCGAAAGGTGTCCGATATTCATTTTTTTATGTGTGCTCGACGAGAGGCTTTAATCAAAGAAGCGATGCAAAGCGCGCCTGAGTCGTTTCGACCAAGAATGCGAATGACCAAGGGCGCCGATGCCTACCCCCGCCTCCAGTGCCACTCGTCGCCTCACGACGGCCAAATCCCCCGCTTCGCATCACCCTTCCCCCCATATTTCTTTCTTTATTGGCGATCAAACATCGCGCCCACATCCTCGGACGGCCAAGGGTTTGCTTAAACGGTTGTCCGATGCTCCGATAAATGGCTGGCGCCGCCGAAACCGTCCGGGGTCCGTCGTGCTCCCCCCCCCGGCGGGTCGAGACGCTTGCACCAGGACGGCACATTCGTTCCTCTCCTCGGGGCTCATCACGCCGAGTTTCCCTTCCTCCAGCAGAACTGCGTCCCCTCGATCTCTCGGGTCTAGTACAAGGTTTGTGTAAAAATTATCGGCGACAATTGTTTCCTAATGTGCGCGTGAAGTGCTGTATTCAGACCGTTGGTTAAGTGTACGCTCGATCGCAGATAGTATTGGTATAGATAAGATGACAGTGCATGCCAATCAATGAAAATTTGGCGATGCGAAAGATCCGCGCTAAACTCGTCATGAAGCTCTTCCGACGGACGACCCAGAGCAGAGTCGAGCGTCTGTCTGATTGCGAAGACCTTCTGCAACGTCATTGCAAAGATTCCCCAACTCCGTTACAGTCCCGACTTGGCACCAGCAGACTATTTTCTATTCCCAAAAGGGAAATCCTTCCTTAAGGTGTACTAACGTGAGACCCTAAGTGCCGTCAAAGAAGCTTGCACGCGTACACTTAAGGACCATCCGGTATCTGCTTACCAGGGAGCCTTCGAGTCGTGGAAAATCCGCTGGTGAAACTGTGTAGACGCCCAAGGGATGTACTTTGAAGAATTCGGAGGCAGTTTAGTAATATCTGAAATAAATCTATTTTGCTCGAAAACTTTTCCCGATACCTTTCACACAAATCATGTATTTCTTTCTTTCACTGACCGAATGAGAGAAAGAGGCAGCCACGGGTGGGGGTAAATATGTCATCTTCCATTCTCCTTCTCAATTTCGGGATAATAATCCTCAGGGTCCATGTATCGATGCGATCCGTGTCCGCATCTTGAGCAGAAACGGAAAGTCTTCATTTATCCCTGAATGTGAAACACCTCCAAAATTTTACGTTACTTCTATTCGATTTGACATCAACAATGACCCTTGACATGTGTTGCGGAAATACTAGGTACCCTGTGTTCTGTTTCCCTAAGGCGCATTCACGTATTTAGGAACGGAGCGTATAACCTACGGCCATATATATTTACTTCTGCTGCATCCAGAGAAAAAGTTGAAACACACCTGTGCCAATATAAAATTTTTGCTTTTTTGCATAGAACATACATTTTTACATGGTTTCTGCAGAATGTGCCAATTATAGCCGGTTTTAAACCAACAATCAGAATTTAAATGAATAAAATAATGTTGTGTAGCCGAAAAATGAAATCTCATTTGCGACCCAAATACAGCAAAGATCATATCGAGCAAGTCCCCGTTTAGGAGCAATATGGACTTATTTGTCCGTAAGAGTGCGAGTAATTATCTTGGGGGTGCCATTGCATCGCCTACCGAGCACAAATAAAATCACACCGAGGAACCCGTTGTCCGGGACTCCCTACCCTCTCAGGGTGTTGAGTCAGTCTGTCACCATGAGGGGGAGACTCCCTCGCCAAAACTCGCGCTATTGATCCATCGTCCAGAAGTTTCACTCAGAATACGAGGCGCCTTGAAAAAATAGGCTCTATATGTGGGCGGAACGACCTGCGATTCATCCGTGGAAATAGATGAACTATTGCGCGAAAAGTTCGAGTAAAGAGGATGTATGAAAAGTAGAAACGATACGATTTGATCACATTATACGAGTATGACCCCCTTTGTTTCTCCCACTCTTTAGAAAGACACTTCAGTGAACAAGCCGACTAAAAATTAGGATTTATGAGAAGAGTACTGGGTGAATATGATTAAAAGGTCAAAGAGAAATGTTAGCTATCCCCGGTTAGATTCATTCACATAGAATCTGCTGCTATTATAAATGGGATTCTCACGAAGTTGAATTGATTGCAGAATTGGATCGCGTACAGCGTAGAGGAGTTAGATTTGGAAATCGTTATGATAAACTTTTTAGCGTATCCAAAACATTGGAGCAGCTTTTACGAATTCCCCGCCCACTTTCATTCCTACCTCGAGTTCTTCCCATGCCTCTTTGATCATTTCCTCTGCATATAGGTTGAACAGCAACGGTGATAATGGGCAACCCTGCCTTACCCCCTTCCTAACACTGCCCATCCCGACTCCCCGCTTCCCACCCGCACCTGAGCAGTCTGAAACATGTACAGGTTGCGGATTAGCCTCCTTTCCCTCCAATCTATTCCAATTTTCTGCAATATACTCATTAGTTTTTCCCAATTCACTCTATCAAACGCTTTTTCGAAATCTACGAAACAGGCAAATACCTCCTGGTTGTGTTCTATATTCCTCTCGATTAATAATCTCATTACTGCAATGGCATCACGCGTACCTCTCCCCTTCCTAAACCCAAACTGATCATCCCCTAAGTAATCATTTGCCCTACTCTCTATCCTTTTGTTTATGATCCTGAGAACAACTTTAGCTGCGTGGGATATCAAACTAATTGTCCTATAGTCCTCACATGACGTGGCCTTTAACTTTTTCGAAATAGGAACTAAAACTGATCTCACAAAGTCTTCCGGCCAGATTCCTTCCTCATAAATACTACGGATCAGCCCATATAGCCTCTTCCTCCCACATTTTCCTAAGCATTTTAAAAGTTCCACGGGAATGTTATCTACCCCCACGGCCTTATTTAGTTTCATCTCCCTTAATGCCCTTTCTATCTCATTGTCTGGTATGCCTGGACCTAAGCTGTCTTCCTCTACGTCATTTTCTTTTTCAATGTCTAACTTTGTTGGTCTGAGTTCTTTACTATACAGTTCTCCTATATATTCTTTCCATCTTCCTTGGATCTTTCCTGCGTCAACTATTACCTTACCCGCCTTATCTCTAACTGTTAGCATAGCTCTTCCTTTCTTACTTCCCGATAACGATTTAACTTTGCTGTACAGCGCACCGATTTCACCTTTTCTCTGCAGACTTTCCATATCCTCGCACTGCGTCTTCCACCATGCTCCTTTTGCTTTATTTGTTGCCCGCCTCAATTTATTGTTCAATTCTTTGTACTTCATTTTGCCTAATTCTGTATTTATATTCTTCCATTTTCGCCGCTCATCCATCTTTGTAATCATCTCATCCGTGATCCATGGTTTCCTAGTCCTTTTAGCGTTAACGGTTCCAATAGTGTCTTTTGCGGCTTTAGACAACCCTTTCTTGATCATTTCCCATTTTTCTTCGATAGTACTAAGCCCTTTACCATCCTCCATGATTTTCTCTACCGCCTGTTTGTATTCCTTCCTTTTCAACCCATTTAATGCTTCTACATTCCATTTTCTAACTCGCCGCCCCTGCCTTATCTTTTTGAAACGTACGCTACATTTCATAACAACTAAATTGTGGTCTGAGTCCGCATCCGCTCCCGGGAAGCTGTGGGAATTTATCACACTGTTCCTAAACCTGTGTCTAACCATGATATAATCTCGCTGATATCTTCCTGAGTCACCTGGCATTTTTCATGTATACCTGCGTCTTTTGTGGTGTCTAAACCAAGTGTTGGTGATGACTAACCCCTGTCTTCTGCAGAACTCAACTGCTTTCTCCCCGCGGTCATTCCTCGTGCCTAAACCGTAGTCCCCCACCTCATCACCATCTCTTCCTTCGCCTAACGTCGCATTCCAATCCCTCATCACTATCAAATGTTTCCCTGCAGGGATACACGCGATCATGTCCTCTAACTGATCGTATATCCTATCGACCTCTTCTTCCTTATGGTTGCTCGGTGGCATGTATACCTGAATAATAACTAAGTTCGTCGGTTCTGCTTTTATCTCCAATAGTAGTATTCTATCCGTTACCTGCTCTATGTTGACTACGCTTCTTCCTACCTCTTCATTTAATACTATGGCAACCCCTCGTTGGCTCTCGTCCCCACCGCTGTATATTATTCTATACTTATCACTCCAGTAATCCCCGCTATCTTTCCATCTCACCTCGCATAGACCTAAAATATCTATATTTCCCCTTTCCATCTCTCGCTTAACATTCTCCAATTTCCCCGTCCTCATCATTGTCCTAACATTCCACGTTCCTACTCTAACTAATTTGGTCTTCTTCTCCTGCGTCTTCTGTCCTGCTGCTGCTGGTTTTCCCTTGCAAGGGTTTCGTGGGATGACGACCGCGGAAGCCTTGCCTCCCCCGCTGCCGGGCACGACACACGGCCGATTGGGCCGAGCCCCGTAGTGTCCAGGACTCAAAATATCTGTATAGTCCATCATGTAAATCTTGGGAATGATAATTGAGGTGGTTTCCCGGTGCCTTCCTCAATAGTGTTTTTAACGTGACACCATCACTTATATATACATATATATATATATATATATATATATATATATATATATATATATATATATATATATATATATATATATATATATATACACAAATATATATACATATATATACATATATATATATACATATATAGGGTGGAAGGTCGAGTCTTACGTGTTAATTTGATGAATCTATGGGCGAGGGGGGGAGGCGCAGGGGAAAACTATGCGTATATATCTATATATTCATTCACATGGATATACATGTAAGGAAAAGGGGATAGGAACACAAATAAAAGACAAACAGAGGAGAGGTTTTAAAGGCTGAATCGAGCAGATCAGAAGTGCAAAAATATTTCCTTGAACCACGGATCTTGTGACTTGCGGGGCCGATGCTCTAGCCACTCGAGCTCTCGAGGAAACGTAATTTACGCTGAACTTCGTGGACGGTCGTTAAAGAGCTGTTTCACCCACCAAAGGAGAAATGGACAACGATTATATGAACTGCAATATATATATATATATATATATATATATATATATATATATATATATATATATATATATATATATATATATAAACCATAAACACAGTAATCAACCCGCAGGTCGGTTTAGTAGGTGATGGTAGAGATCACCCAGTACTAAGCCCTATACGGCGTGTGAAATTCACACATCAGGGTAGGGGGACCAGTTCCTTTCCCTGTGCCGGTTATGGTTTCCCAGGAAGATCTGGTACCCGAAAAATCACATAGCTTGGATGAAGCTGCAGGTGCCCAGAGTGCCTTGCCCGGGAAGCGAACCTGGGACCCTCCGGTCAGCGATCCCAATATATATATATATATATATATATATATATATATATATATATATATATATAACGATTGTACGGAAAAACTCACACGAGCGGCACAATAATGGGCTGACACAATATAACACAAATAGAAAAGAATAGACACATTTAAAAGAACACTCACACGGTAAATTGGTCGAGCTTTCGGCCCTCTCAGAGGCCTTCTTCAAGAGAGACTCTCTTGAAGAAGGCCTCTGAGAGGGCCGAAAGCTCGAACAATTTACCGTGTGAGTGTTCTTTTAAATTTGTCTATTCTTTTCTATTTGTGTTATATTGTGTCAGCCCATTATAAATATATATATCGCTGTTCAAATAGTCGTTGTCCATTTGTCCTTTGCTAGGTGAAACAGCTCCCCAACGACCACCTTAAAGATTTCCTTTTACAACGTACTAAATTCATCCTCACATTTAATTCCGTTACTTTCAACAATATTCATTGCTTTCAAATCAAAGGTGCGCCAAGTTCAAATAATTTGACGGCATTTTTCTCGTTTGGCAAGAGGCCATGGACTCACTCAAAGGGTTTATGTCTTCCTTCAATACAGCATTGTCTGTGCCCTTAACTTCCGCCTCTTCTTCCACTCGAGTTACATTTTGAGATGAACAAATCTCTCTTCTCGACAACAAATTCCATTTCTCAGATCAGATCAAACCCACACATGAGCAATTATATCTTAATGTTAATAGCTGACATCCTCTCCGCAGTCAAAAGTCAATCTCATCCGACGTGTTTATCCGGACTCCCTTTTGTATAAAAATTCTCAAATAAACATTCACCCCAACAGATCAAACTACTTCCCTGGCGTGATGTCCCTAAAAATTATTATTCTCTGAGATCTTTTTCATCATCCATCCCCTCCGACAGCAAAACCACCGTCAGCCTAATCTCCAAATATCCATCTGTAACACTTGAACGTTCATAAAATCTTTCTAATATTCTCAAATCCAATAGACCTCTCTCTAAATCCACTCCAATTCCCAAAATCCCTCCGACTCCATGCAATCATGCTAGATGCAAAACCTGCTCCATCCTTGTCACCGATTTCCTTCCGCAGCAGCACCTGTTCAAATATCTCCCATTCCTCCCGACTTCTTCCTGCATTTCTAGAAATGTCATATGCCTCCTACAGTGTACACTTTGTTCAGCTTTTTGAAATGACCAATACACTAAATATTAGAATCAACAGCCACAGAGCGAGCATCCTGTAACCCATCTTTCCTCTTCATCCACAGTCTTTCTCCCAGTTTCCAGACACGCAGCTAACCACAAAGATAATTTCGACAATTGCTTCAGGGTAATCATTATTTCTTCCCTCACGTCTACAGCCAGACAAATCCAATTAAGTACTCTAAATTAGCTTGCATTTATCTTTTCAAATAATGCCCCTCCCTGGATTAAATTGTTTCCATTAGCTGACACCTTCCTCTCCACAACCAATCACCGATTACGTAAGACCTTCTTCTAACCTTCATGTTTCACCCTCCCCCCAGGTCCTTATCTATAAATGATTAATTAAAGACTACCCAAAACGAAATAAATCAATTCAATACGTCCGTGGTCCCAGCCACTTTCTTTAGGGCATTTGGAGAAATAGACGGGAAGATAAGGACCCTCATTAATTACTCCTAATACCCTGAATAAAGTGACTGGGACCACAAGTATTGTATTGTTTTACGATATTCGTATTCCGTTTTGGTTAATTTTTCTTAAAAACCAGGCATTATTGAACGCCATAAAGGTGATATACAGTATTTACAATACACACACACATATATATTTTTTATATACAAATAAAATTTATATATATATATATATATATATATATATATATATATATATATATATATATATATATATATATGGGTCGCGGTAGTCCAGTGGGTAGAGCGTCGGACTGCTGACCGGAGGGTCCCGGGTTCGCTTCCGGGCGAGGCACTCTGGGCACCTACAGCTCCACCCAAGCTAAAGTGATTTTTCGGGTACCAGATCTTCCTGGGAAACCATAATCGGCACAGGGAAAGGAACTGGCCCCCCTACCCTGATGTGTGAATTTCACACATCAGGGTAGGCTTAGTACTAGTCCTAATTGTCTATGATGTACCTCTTCAATTGTGACATAAGTGCTACTCTGGCAACATACAGGCATCTCCCCTACCCTAACTGATCATCTCTTGAGTCATCTTATGTCCTCTGTTCCATTACATATATTATTTCGGCTTATTCTCTCACGGCTATATTCTTCTCTTCGGAAATGGGAAATGACACTAACATAATGAAATATTCCGGGAAAAATTAACTCTCACATAAACGCTACCACGAATTAATCTACCAAAAGTCTTCCTCCCACATTTTCTGAAACCGTAAGTTGTTCCTCTTGCCCGCGGTGGGGGTGACCTTATTTGATTTCATTTCCCATAATGTCTTTTCTATTTCGCTATCGAATAACTTGGACCTAAGCCATCATCATCTACGCCATATTCTCTTTCTATGTCGAAGCTTACCTACCTAATGTCTTTCCCATACAGTTGCTCTCTATGTGATTTCAATATCACTTGAATTTTTCAAGTTGTATTCATTATTTTCTGAGTTATCTTTGATTGTTTTCACATAGTGTCTCTCCTTATTTCCTGACAGGGCCTTCATTTTCCTGTATAGCGGACCAGTTTCACTCTTCCTTTGTAAACTTTTTGTCACCTCGCAATTCGTCTTCCACCACGCTTCTTTCGCCCTGTCATTATTACGCCCAAGTTTACTATTTATCTCTGTGCACTTTCTTCTACCTAATTATTTGCTTACAATAATTAATGTGATTGCCAAAAATTATTTTTTTGTGGTTTACGATATGCAATATTGATCAAATAAAGCAGAAATTAGGTTTTAATCGTATTGGCGATTAAAATCCGAGTTGCTTTAATAAAAGAAAACAAGTACCAAATTGTTGATTTTTATGATTTCTAGTTTCTTCCCGTCACAGTGAAATGTAACAATTGAGAATGGCAGCCAGAAATTGGTTGCACTTTGTGGTTCTCGGAATATCAATTCACCTTCAGTATCATCGATAAAGAGAAGTCCTTCCTATTTTTACAAGAGATTCAATCTGTAATTTAACCTTCGCTCCGTCAGTGATTCCCAGCCTAGATCCTCCAATATTTTGGATACGCTAACTAAGGCTAACTATTTGGATATACTAAGTTTATCATAACAACGTTTTACAAATCTAACTCCTCTTCGCTGCACGCGATCCAATCTGGTAATTAATCCAACTTCGTGAGGATCCCATATACTTGCATCATATTCTAAATGAGGCCTAACCAGTGACAGGTAACATTTATCTTTGACATTTTCATCACTATTACCAGGCACCTTTCTAATAAATCCGAATTTGTTTTAGCTTGTCCACATTCCCCTGTATGTTTCACCCAGGAGATGTTGTGAATGAGGGTAACGCCTAAGTATTTAATTGAGTCTACACATTCCATTTCGGCGCTCTTGATGCAGTAGTCGTTCGGGAGGGAATGACTATTTTTCCAAAAATTCATCACTACGCAGTTTTTTAAGTTAAGTTCTAATTGCCATGTATCGCACCAGCGTTGTATAGCTTTAAGGTCACCTGCTGTGAACTCGGGATTACAGATATCTCAGTAAAGCACTGCATCGTCCGCAAATAAACATATCTTACCAGTGTGTACGGAGTCAGTGTCGTTAACGTAAAGAATAAATTTAAGAGGTCCGATAACACTTACCTGGGGAAGACCCGAAGTGAATGCTACTGTATTTAAACTAACCCCATCTACCACTACCCTTTGCACCCGACAATTCAAAAAATCTTTGATCCAATCGAAGACATTTTTGCCTTATTGCTTCTAGCTTTGTGAGTAGTTTAGTACGAGGTATTTTTCGAAAGTTTTTTTTTAATCTGAAAAACCGCGTCCACTATACTCCCTCCCGAACTAAGGACATCAAGGAAAAAAAGCACAAGTGTTTACTCGCAGGATTAACGATTTCGGAAACCGTGCTGATTTTTCATGAATAACTCCTGATTATCGAGGTGTCTCATGATAGAACTAGAAACTTTATGTTCCATAACCTTGTACGCAATGGATGTGAGGGAAATAGGTCTGTAGGTGCTCATTTTCTCTATGTCTCGGTTCCTCATTGTTCCTTGTGTTTTATAGAGAATTGTTTCAGAATGCAACCAGCGTGGTTATTTGCTGTAAGTGCTAACATAAAAACGACAACATTTTTTGGGGTCCTGTTTGCCGGGAACGCATTAACTGTCGGACGGGTAGTGTTGGGCAGGGGGGACATGACTTCCCACTATCATCCGAGCTTTTTACTCACAAGTATGTGCGGAGGAGTTGGTAGTTGAACTATGAGAAGGGCTGTGGGAAGGAATATGAAAGTATTTTGGGAGCTCAACAAGTGAGATTTTCAGCTGATTAAGGCTTAGTTAGCCATTGAGCCAAGGGATTTCTGTTACTGCTGAGTGCATTTCAGGATCATTGTGATTGATGATTGCAGTCAAGGAGGAATAGGCACAGGTAATGAGGCTCTCCGGGAAGGGGAAGGCTGAAGTAAGCATTAAAGTTATGATGCATAGGGTAATGCAAGTGGAAAAACAAACGTATTTAGGAAAAGTTTTGACGAAGGTGGCCTGGGTTATAAGGACATGAAGGGTAGAATATCACTAGGCAAATAAGTTCTTACGAGGAGGGAGTTAGCGACAGCAAGGGCTTTGAGTGAAGATTTAAAAAAAGATCGGTGAACACATTGGTATGAGGCGTAGTATTGTAGGGTACGGAAACTTGGTCATTGAGGCAAGAGGACAACCGGAGATTGGAAAAGTGAAATGGGCATAGGAAAAGCAAACGAAGAAGTACTTCCAATAGAGGCGTAGGAGAAAAGGTTGTCTAAAATTCAAAAAGGGCAGGAAAGGTGGATCTTGAGTGGCAGTGGAATGTTAAAGACTATGATAGAGGGAAGAGTGTTGGGCGGGAGACTTGTTTGACAGAATGGATAAAGGCGGCAAGTATGTGGAGCTGAAGAATGGTTTGTTGTGATTCAGGTTTTATAGTATCTCATTTTACGAGTCAAGTTAGGTGGAACATGGAGTTCTAGCAGTGCCTAGGTAGTATGTAGAGTCTTGAAAAACCTTTCTTCATTGCTCATTGAAAATAAAATAAAAGAGACCATCAACTTCACCAAGAAATCGGCCCCGATTAGTTTGCGTCAAACCCGAACATAACAAATAACTTTGTTGTCAGGAGCAATTCGATGATTCTACTCTAATCTGCTATTATCGCTTAAAATAAAGTTCAATAGCTCACATTATTCAGTCTATTGGCATGATTTTGGGAGTTGAGTTAAATTGAATCTAAAATTCAAGATAAAGAAACTGTTCGCACAAAGCGGAGGTTTGAATTAATATAGGATCACCTTGTTGTCGCAGTGTTAGTCAGAAGCTTCGTCTCTTCCTCAATAGATGTCTTTACCGTGCCGTCACCAGCTGCAAGTTCTGGCCCGCTGAGCCATAATGTTGTACTCCTTTTCATCGGTAGATGCCAGGCGAGTGTAAAGGCTCTTAGACCGCTAATTTAAATTTTCTCTTCTCATTCTTTTTTATCATGCGAACCAGTTAAAAACCAAAGGCACAATAAGCAACCCGAAGGTCGGTTTGGTAGGTGATGGTAGAGTTCACCCAGTACTAAACCCGACGGCGTGTGAAATTCATACATCAGTGTAGGGGGCTGGTTCCTTTCCCTGTGCCGGTTTTGAGTTCCCAAGAAGACCTGGTACCCGAAAAATAACCCGGGCCCTGCGATAAGTAGTTCAACGCTCTACTCCTGAACTACCGCGACCCACGTGAACCAATTATTCAAACTTTATTATTCTTTTATTCCTCAAAAGATTTTGTACTGCAGTAAGTATGTGAGCAATTGCGAAATCAGAATTAACCGCTAATGCGAATCTTACTTCTATTTAAGCTGTATTAAATAATATAAAACTAGGAAATAGTGCAAATAGGGGGTAAATGAGTTACATAGTAAATTCCGCGACATACATTCTCCTGTGTCAATATCCTAGTTCATTGAGCAGCTAAGCCAATGGACCAGAAAGAGCCAGGGAGATTAAATGCTAATATTGTATCGTAATACACGTGAATTACTCTTACCGGGGGATTGTGAGTTGGATGCGATGTTTTTGATTTGAAAATGAATTGGACAAGGTTCCCCCTGGTAAACTAATTTATAAATTAAAGCTCGCCGGCATAAACAAGACCGCAATAAATTGGGTGAAAGACGTAATGTCAGAACGAGAAGAGAGAGTTGTCCTTGGCATTGCTAGTTTTGCTGGTATACGACATGTCTATCCAATTCCCATGCCTAGCATCATCCCCTCTATCACAGTCTTTAGTATTCCTTTGACAGTAAACACAAACACTCTCCATTCATCTCCCCTGTGCTCTTTAAATTTCTTCCATCTAAACTGCCTCCTCCCTTTTCACCATTCCTAGTACTTCTTTGATTGATATCCCCTTTTTCCACACCACCTTTTCTGTCCTCCTCCGCACCCTCATCTCAAAACCCCACAATTTTATCCTGTCATCTTCCTTCGATGGCATATCTCCCAAGACATATAAAAACCCTCTCCATATCAAAGTTTTTGCTAGTCTTTTCCTAACCTTCTTATATAACTTCCCAATCATCAATTCACTCCTTTTTGTGAAAGCGCCTTTGCCCAACACACTTCCTCTTCTTATACCCACACTACTTTGGCCATGTTGGTGTGAAGCATTACTGTGATATTGAACTGTTCCACCTCCTCTAGTTTTTGCCCTCCTATTTTAAAGTTTAACTCAGCCTTCCTCTTTCTTGAAAACCTCAATACTTTGTTTTTCTAGATAAACTATCGACCTATACTTATCAATTTTCTAATGCACTCAATAATGCTTGTCTTCCTTGGCTGACTGGCTAACTAAAGCTTATTCATTCACAAACATAACTGACTTTATTAATTCTCCACTGACTTTTACTCCCATCTCCAGTTCCTCCCATGTCCTTTTTATCATTCACATAGAAGTTGAATGCAGTTCATAATGAACATACCTCTCTTACTCCTCTTCCTAACACTGCCCTTTGCCACATCTACATGGGCAGCCTGTGGTATTTATTTAAAGATTGTGGATTCATCTCCTAGCCCTCCAATCTACTGCTATATTTTGCAATGGATTCATTTAGTCTACCCTAGTTATTCCATGGATTACCTTTTTGCAGTCCACAAAACAAAGAAATATGTTCTGATTGTGCAATCTCCCTACCACTTTAGCCACCTGTTATATCAAACTTATTGTTCTACAGTCCTCACATATGGCTTCCATTCCTTGTTTTTGGGAGGGGAACTTTTGCTTTAGATGTTGCTGCTATCCCTCACTGTTTTTCTTCCCGATCCTCTATATTATTTTGTTATTATCACTCTAATAATCTCCAATATCCTTCCATCTCACCTGTTACAGACCTAAATTATCTCTCATTCTCCTGATTTATGTTTCTTTATTATACCCCATCCTCAGTATGGTCTTAATATCTCCAGTCCCTATTCTAACAGCTTGAATCTCTTCTGGATATTTTCTCTGCTGCTGCTGTAGATTTTGCTTTCCAAGGAGTTGACCTTTAAGGAATCCCTACTCCTCCTGCAGTCAAGCCCAACTTACGTTGGGTTGGGTACTAAAGTTGCCAGGAATTATTGCCATTCTAGTGTCTATCATAACAGTCTTGAGTTCAATAATTCAGGTGGTTTCCTATCGCCATCCTCAATAGCATTATTCATGTGATGCAGTCAATAGAATCACTAGTACTTGGAGGCCATGTAGGGAAAAAATTACCACATTATTAACCCATAACATAATCTAAATTCAAACTTCTGTAATAATGGTAATACACATCCCATGCATGTGCAAACTATTTCCCATGGTAAATATAAAATAAAAGTTCTACTGATTGTAGTAACACAGTTTAGAATCCACATTTTATTAAAAATTCTCTAAGCAGTTTAAACACATCACCTCAACCACAATAGGTCTTGGCAAATTGCTCATGATGAATAGAAAGAAAGGAGTGTCTTAAAATGTGTAATAAGTTTTCATGTATTAATGTTTCTCTATATCCACCAACTTTGTGTTGTGATTGTGAATTCCATGAAAGAAACACTAATTCTTTAATCTGTTTCAAGGTCTTCATTTCATATTTTGTCACTGTTGTTGGACCAACTAATGAATTGAAGGAAATGGATAATGAACTCACAAAGAAAATTGAAATTGAATGGTTACATATCTTTTCAATGAGATAATTCTAGTTAATGTTTTGTGTGTCTAATACTGTCAATCCAGATTTAGTATAAAGCTGTCGCTACAAGTAATGCATTCTTTTTTGGCAATTTTTCATGAATCAGGAGTCTTTAGGCTGTATTTCGATCAATCCAAGATTCAATCTAACCTATGCCATGTTCAATGCATAATTGACTTTTGATCTACCCAAAGATGAGTGGCATGTTATTCTCACATTTTAATTTCTGTATTTATACACAGTGGGTTGGCATAATTCTACTCCCTTTACATCCACACCATATACCTTAAGTATGGTTGAAGAACTAAATCTTGTTTCAAGTATCATTACCATGTAATATGACTTATGAGAGACGTGAAACATCATGATCATTATCTATTATTGTGGCATGTTATGCATCCTCTCTCGGTTAGCCTCGATATCTTCCCACCCTTAGCCATTTTATTGGTTTCTTCATATTTTCTCCCAGTCTTAACTATGTCCATCACCATGTGCCTCTTCCTCCCTCATCCTCTCTATCATTTCGTCTTAACTCAGTCTCCTGCAAGCACTCCTTCCTCAAACCAATTGACCCTAACCATTTAACCTTTCTCTGCTTGATTTTCTTTGCCAATTGTCTCCCCTTCCCAATCATTCATAGCACCTTCTCATTCTTCTCCCCGTTCCTCCTTCAATTCTACTCCAGATCCTTATTACAAAGGCCTCTATTCTTTTCACTTCATATTTCTACTAAGTCCATGTCTCTGCTCCATCCAGCATCACACTCCAGTTGACACATCTGGCTAATCTCTTCATTAGTTCCTCTTTCAAAGATCCACACATTAGTTGCTTCTTCTTAGTAAATCTCTCTTTTGCCATAGCCCTTCTTGACTTGATTTCCTTGCCCCAGGACATGTCTCCAGTGATGACATTTCCGAAATACCTAAGGCTCTCCACTTGTTCCATCACTTCACCTTCCAATGCAATGAGGATCCTTTCACCTTTACCTCCAATTATCATACTCTTAGTCTTTTACTTGTTTATTAATATTCCATATTCTTTATATTTGCCATTAAAGCCCACTAGTACTTCTATGGCTTTCCGTTCACTATCTGCCTCTACAGCCATATCATCAGCAAACCTCATACACCCCACTCTTTAACCTCTTATGCTCACTCTTCTACATCCAATGAAGCAGTCTGTTATTATCTCTTCCGAATCCTCATGATGAACTCTATTAAGAATCATAAACAATATCATTGCACTGTTGAGGTACCTATGTACAAATATGTGCCATTTCATTAGTTTAGACTGAAAGTCCTTGAATAGATTGGCATTGAACTTTAAAATATGATTTGAAATAAAGGGCTGGAGGAATACCATGATCCTTCCCTAATTTATTTATTTATTTTATTTATTTAAATAGTCTGATATATGCATTAATGTCCTGTCAGGCATAACTTGTCTTTGGGATGTGTATAGTGCAAACATAGTTTTAAAAATCAATAGCATTAGATGCAGGACAGATTTATGAATTCAAACAAATACACATATATAATTTAATAGTCAATAGCATCAAGCATTTGGTTACCTAAACTATTTTTCAGAGTCCATTCAAGGCTGGATATTTTTATATTTACCTGGACAAAAATTTCATTTCAGTATTTTCTTAGTAAATTTGGAATAAACATCTCATTTTATTTAGTATTGCATGCATAATCAATCTAGGTATGAAACTCTACCTCATGTATTTTAAAGCTGCAGATTTTCTAAATTCTTCAGTATGAGTATGCACACCAAAAATATTATCTGGTTAATGTCATTTACATGCATGATAAAGGCCAATGATTTCCTTGCGATATTCTCAGTTTTGTCCTCATAACATTTATAACTAAGACCCCAAATTTTAATTCCACATATTATAGTAGACTCATTAAAAGTGAAGTAAAGTGATCTTGTTCACTGAAATGAGAATAGAGGGTTAATACTTCCAATATCTTTTGACAGTAACACATTTTGAGATAGAAATTATTTATATATTAACATATATATGCAACACAAACTATTCGACACTAAATGGTGACATTTGCTTCAATGAATATCAATTTCATGTGCAACAGTTAAGTAGGTTAAAGGAATATGCATAACAGCTTTCTCATACATTTATTCAGTATCCTTTCATGTGACCACATGATAAATTTGTTGAAATCATCTTTAAGTAACCTTTGTGCAGTTTCAATATCACAATGTCTATTCACAATCACTTTGTTGCTTGCATAATAAATGATCATGGAATAATACTCGTATATTACCATGCTCACATCATTCACATATATATTGAATACCAATGGTGCTAAAGTAGACCTTTGCAGTACAATTTTATCTAATTCATGTATCTTATTATATGCAGTGGACATTTTACTTCTAAACATCCTTTGAATGAGATGTTCTTCATTGTATTTGTGCATGTTAGAAGCAATATCATATTTTGACTGTAAATTACAAAACATCCCATGGTTAGCATTATCAAAAACTTTGGTAAAGTCAATACATAGTAGCCAATCATTCTAGAGTTCAAAATAAAACCATTTGAGCATTTACAAACAATATTATATTTGGACTGTAATGATGATATAACATTGTCAAAAATATCAAAAGCTTTAGGAAAATCATACATAGGTAGTATTAGGACATTATGTTCTCTATGCAGTTGTTTGTAGGCATTTCTAGTAAAATATTGAATGGATTGGTAGTGCCTATGACATGTCTAAAAACATACCGTATTTCACTGATGAGGAAATTTTCCTACAAATATGCTAATAAATATCCTATTATACTAATGCATAATAACTTTGAAGTTACACGTATGAATTTTTCTATTATTTTATTTAATGGAGATAATATCAGTTATTATTATTTTAATTATTGCTAATGTACCGTTTAAGGTAGATTTATGATGGGCACAAGCTAAAAGGTTACCAAACGGTATAGTGATGATTTCCTTGCATCTCCTAACAAAACACAACCCAACATTCAACACTACAACAAGCCCCCCTTCAACTCTGCATACTTCCTCCCACCCTTCATTCCATCCAACATCACTATCCTATTCCTGCCCCTTACTCATTGCTAAGCGTCCATCTAAGCATTCTATCACAGTGTTCAACATCCCACTGCCGATCAATATCCTCTGCATCCATTTTTCCTGCCTACTTAGGATTTCACCCTACAAACCCCTCTACTTACCCACCATAACTAGTACTTCCTTGTTTGCTTTCCTTTTGGTCCATTTCACCTTCTCCATTCTTCTCCACACCCACCTTTCAAAAGCCTCCAATCTACACCTATCGTCCTACTTCAACGATCATGTTTCTGCATCTTACATAACTAAACTCGGTATCAAAGTTTTGATGAGCATTTTCTTAATATCCTTACTCAACGTCCCTATCATTAACTCCTTTCTCCTTGGGAGCACTCCTTTGCCTAATCCAATTAAACAATTAAACCCGGGATCGAGATGGTGCGGGGGCTAACGTACTGGCTTCCCACCCTGAGGGCGCGGGTTCAAATCCCGGCGGTGTTGAATATTTTTCAGAGGTACTCTCGATCCCTACTTGAGGTGCTTTGTGGAGGGCACTTTGAGTGAGTACGCCGTCCGTCGGATGGGACGTTAAGCCGCGGACCCCTTGGCGCCTTTCGTAAAGAGTAGGCTAATGCCGACGCCGGGTTTCTCTCCACCCTTCATCCTTTCCTGTCCTTCCCCTATGGCGCAAATGACCTTAGCTGTCGGTCGCCTCCCCTCAAAACTACTACTACTACAATTAAACCCCTTAGATATATACTACATTGACCATTTTAGTCCAAAACACTTCTGAGATAGATACACTATTCCTCCAGCTCCAGGATTTGCTCTCCTATTTTTGTTCTTACCTCAACTTTTCTCTTTTATGAAAACCGCACAACCTTTACTTTATTTACATTAATTTTCATCCCATGCGTATTGCTCTGGCATTCCAATGCACTCAGCAGAGTTAGCAACCCCTTTGTTGACTGAAAAATTAAAGCTTAGCCATTAGAAAACATAACTGATTTTACGAATTCCCCGCCGACTTTCATTACTATCTGCAGATCTTTCCATGCTTCTTTAGTCATTTCCTCCACACTGAGAGATAGTCGTCTTCATTTTGGGGTGAGGTTGAGACTTTGGAATCTCTTCTACCTCCTAACAAAATTCCTATTTAATACCTCTTACCTTAATCTTCAACCTAAATAGGCCATATATGTTGTAGAACAGCAAGGGTGATAAGGGACAGCCCTGCCTTACTCCTCTCCCTAAAACTGCTCATCTGAACTCTCCGTACCCTACTCGCACCTGAGCAGTCTGAGACATGCATACCTGTAAGTTGCAGGTTACTCTCCTATCTCTCCAATCTACTCTAATTTTCTGCAATACATTCATTTATTTTACCCAATTTGCTCTATCAAACGCCTTCAAAATCTATGAAACAAGAATGAATATACATCCTAATTATATTCTATATTTCTCTCTATTAGTGATCTCATTACTGCCATGGGATCACATGTCCTCCCCTTCCTGTGCCCAAACTGATCTACCTAAGTAATCATTTTACCTGCTCTCCATCCTTTTGTTGATGATCCAGAAAACCACTTCAGTGACGTGCGAAGTCAAACTTATCGATCTGTAGTCCTCACATCATGTAGCCTTTACCATTTTTGGAATATGCACCAGCATTGATGACGAAGTCTTCCGGCAAAATTCCTCACTCATAAATAGTTTTCACCCTAATTAGTTCATAAAACGTTACTCCCACATTTTTTAAACCTATAAGTAGTGCTGCGGGAATGTTGTCGCAATAGGTTGATTTGCTTAGCGTCTGCTCTAATCCCGGGCAAAGACTCATCTTCAATATGGTCTCAGCTAAATTAATGACCGGAAACCCCGTGGAGCCGGCCGGCTTCAGAGGGAAACGAAGTGACTCCAATCAGCTCCTTTGAATCACCACGCGCGCAAATTGCCAGCGCTGCATAAACACGAGTGTAGCTTTAATCTGCTAGATCATCTGTCGAAGGAGAGTTTGAAGAAAAGGCATTACTTGCAACATATTTCTCAGCGTAGGTCCCACCCAAAGCGTTAGTGAAGAATCAACTGCCGATTCCAAGTCAGAATTGGCCAAAACAAAACGCACAAAGGAAACTCGGAAGTAGTCTGTCGAAAAGGTCGGTCCTTTATCTCTCCTTTTCATTTCACATATTGCATACCCGCCATCTACCATCACCAAAACTTTCACCTGAATAACAAAGCTGGCCAACTACATTCACTTCAACAAATGGGCTACTGCACTGCTGATTAGATGTGATCAATGCCAGATGTTGTCACTTAGTACGGAAACTGATATTACAAGCGACACCTAATTAACTTGAAACCCGAGTTAGCCTGGACGGATTATTCTGCAAAAGTGATGTAAGACATGATGAGGCGTCTCAGCAGCACCTCTGTTGCACCGCCCTGGGCCTGAAAGAACAGTGGAAAAATATGAAAAGAACAGTAGAAAAATACATTATGTTCTTCATTTAATGACTCTACGGCTAATTATTTTTGTATTAGTACTTTTTTAGTATTTTTTAGTACCCTGCAAGCCACCGATAGGGTGTGTGGAAGGGGATGATTACCCATTAGACTGCTATTGACATAAAATCCTTTTCCCCTTCCGGCGGTCGCACGACGTTATTATGATCTCCTATCGTTAGTGGGAAAAATGACATCTTGAATCTGTCTGTTCTACACTTAATCTCTTCAATTTTATTGACATGATCTCTCCCACCGTAGTACGATGGGGGTGATAAAACGCTTTAAACATCATAGGCAAAGAGTCCTTCGAATTTATGCAAGAGATTTAATCTCTAGTTTTACCTTCGCTCCGTTAGTGATTCCCAGCCTAGCTCCTCTAATATTTTGGATGCACCGCTCAGTTTATCATAACAACGTTTTGCAAATCTAGCTTCTCTACGCTGCACGCGATCCAATTCGGCAATCAATCCAACTTCGTGAGGATCCCATACACTAGCAGCATATTCTTTATGAGGCCCAACCAGCGAAAGATAACATTTCTCTCTAACATTTTCATCGTATTTACCCAATATTCTTCTGATAAAGCGTAATTTTACGCATCAGAACGTGGTTGGCGTTAATATAGACGATGCCTAGCGCCTCACATCTGGGACCATTAGGTCGACACAAACTCACTACTTCATGAAGTTTCGCAATATTGCGCCCCCAAACCGTCGCGTCGTTGATCCAACTGCGTCCTACGCGAGCTCAATGAAACTTCTGTGACAACAAAGACCTCCCAGTCCACAAGAGCATCCCGTGCCTTGAACGAAATGAGGTATGGTCAAGGTGCTCCGCAAAGGGAACTGCGAAAAGCTTTGTGGGGACGAATCTGAGCATGAATGACACAAGTGAAAAAATGTTGAACATGAGACCATACCGGAGGAATACCTGGAGTTACCGAGATCAATCCAGGGCCACAGGAGTTGCATTTTCTCGCGGAGGATGTGTCCCATTTACAGAAATAGAAGCGATCACGAAAGGGTAGCCGTTTGACAGCGGGGGGAGAAGGCACCCGAGTGCGTTTGCTGTTCACCCCACCAAACAGTTCATCGTGTTGCCAGAGAAGGCCACCGTCCGACGTGTCAAGGTGACCTGACGTCTCTTCATTTGGTCAGAACCTGTTCTTGAAGAATAACTCAAAAATTCAGCCGTGGATACGTTCATAAATGATTGTCTTATGGATTTCTCGTATATCATCTACATTCCACATACTACTGAAAATCTGATAAGTAATTTACCCGCTCTTAACCCATATGAGCATGAGCATGTGTCTTCATAATACAACATTTCGCTTGAAGTATCAGATAGAACAGCATCTTTTTTGTTCTCTTATTATCACTGCTATTTAAGTTTCATTTTCACTTGCGGCAACTCCCCTTTATTCGTTCTCGCCGTCTGGCATGCTAAACTTTAAATAAATCCTATAAATGCACTCAAAAGTAGTCTCAAAGTACAAATTCCTCCCGTACCTTATATTCCTCTTTAATTCCGTGAAGCATTCTTGCTATTTCTTGTTTTGTTTTTCTCTTGCTACCGGAAACAGATTCTTATTTCCTTCAATGACATCCTGCATTTTTTCGGTCTTCTTCCTTTTTCGACAATTTTGCATCCATTACTTTTCTCCTGGCAAAGGCTATATTCCGAGCTAACTAGTCTTTAGCTACAACCTCTCATTTGCCTCTTTCCCTTGCAATTGCAAGGCCGGGAGCTTAAATTATCTGTAATGTGTCCTTTTACGTGTTTTCTATATGCATTTGTTGTGTTTTGTTATGCCGTCCAAGTATTATATTACTCTACTGAGTATTTCTACACAATCGAGATAAACATGTTTATGTATTTTGTAGTATTTTTTAATACCCCACAATTCACCGATAGGGCGGGTGGGAGGGGGTGAATACAATACCCCGCAAGTCGTCGCAAGGGCGTGTGGCTGTGAGTGGTAAGTCACCAGCCATTCTACATATACGAGTATTCTCTCTACTTTCTCATGCTCCTGGCACCCCGCGATCCACCAAAAACCGCTTGAAAAGGGGACGACCGAACACAAATCATGCAACATGCCTACATTTATTACGAGTGTTAAATGGTCAGCAGCTATCCCTATGCCAACAGAAAGAGGACACGAAAATACATTAAAAGAAGGCAGGCATATCTGCAATTCAGAAATTTATTACCGGTTAGCATTCTACAAATTCGGGACGGACAAGTCAAAAATACGATAAAATTTATCTAAATTCACCTGCACCCAACCTGGTACAAGGGTGCATGGTGGGGGGCGTTAAGACGCCAGACTTTGAGAGATTTTGTGGGAATTTAAACTTGTATACCCCTATTTTCGATTTCGCGAACCTATTAATTTCTTAGGGGCTCCCCTTTTAATTGTTGCCACGAATAGTGCGCGTGACACACTTTATATCTTTGTGATAAATTTAATCTAGCCCTGCGTCTTTGTATATCTAAGAGTTCCCACCTCAGACTTGTATCAAGTGTTTGACGCTTAGTGTCCTTTGTTACGAGTTTTTCACCAACCTAGCCTCCTTTCTCTGTACCCAATTCAATTATGTAATTAATGTGTTTTAAATGAATCCCATAAGCTTGCCGCATACTCAATGCGAGACCTTATTAAAGAAAAATAGCATGTTTCCCTCAGTTATTCGTCGCTACACCTTTCGACCACACGCTTGACGCATGCCAGCTACTTTAGCGTCCCTCCACAAAGTGTGCGTATATGTTTTCCTTAGGTAAGATCCGATGCAATGGTGACCCCAAAGTATTTTACTTCATCCGCGACGCTCATCCCAACACCTTCGATTGTGTAAGTTGGTAAACTTTGGTCGTGTTTTATATTCTTTAAGAAATGCATAACGGTACATTTTTTTCGAATTTAATTCCAGCCCCCATTCTTCACACCATTTTTTATGTAAAGGCAGTTTTTGTGATTCACGATTTTCGTCTTTCGCTAGTTCCCTGTAAGTTATAATATCATCGGCCTAGAGTCTTACAACGCCTTTTGATTTTACAGGTGATATCATTAATGTCCCTCCCTGAGTCCATTGACGTGGTGGAAGGGCTTTTGCGTTCCGATGACCCCCAGAGCTGTGCTGGCGGGAGTAATAATAATTGCTCCTGGTAGAGTCTTCTATGCCAGATAGGTTGAAGGTTAGGAGCCAGACGAAAGGTAGTCCACGCAGCGTCTGTTCCCCAGTGAGGCGATTGCAAAGGCGTCTGATCCCAGAGGGTCGGCCATTGAGTGATGGTATAGCATTTAAAACACGGTTGAGGAAGTCAGCGGGAAACCACCTCAATTATTATTCCCAAGAATATAATGATGGACAATATAGAGAATATGATTGTGAGTCCTGGCAACTACGGGGCTCGGCCCAATCGGCCGTGTGTCGTGCCCGGCAGCTGGAGAGGCAAGGCTTCCGCGGTCGTCATCCCACGAAACCCTTGCAAAATAAAGCCGACAGCAGCAGGACAGAATATGCAGGCGAAGAAGGCCAAATTAGTTAAAATATGAACTTGGAATGTTAGAACAATTTTGAGGAGAGGAAACTTAGAGAATATTAAGCGAGAGATGGAAAGAGGGAATATAGATATTTTAGGCCTATGCGAGGTGAGATGGAGGGATAACAGGGATTACTGGAGTGATCAGTATAGAATAATACACAGTGGCGGGAACGAGAGCCAACGAGGGGTTGCCAAATGAAGAGGTAGGAAGAACCGTAGTCAGCATATAGCAGGTAACGGATATTTGACGATTTTGTTTACCGAAACTGATAATCCTATTACAATGGCTTTGTGGTCACTTATTTTATTTTGACCCAAACACTTTTTCCCCCATAGCGCGATCGGAAAACGTTATTCTAACCCCTTATCGTTCGTGGGATTAAGGACCTCTAAAAATCTTTCTCTTCCACACTTAATCTCTTTAATTTTATTTACACGATTTCGCCAACTGTAATACAATGGAGGTGATAACATAGTTTCAATATCATCACCAAAGAGACATCCTTTCAATTTATGCTAGATATTTCATCTCTAATTTAATTTTCGCTCCGTGAGTGATTTACAGCCTAGCTCCTGTAATAATTTTGATACACTACTCTGTTTATCAAAACGTTTTACAAATCTAGCTCCTCTGCGCTTCACGCGATCCAATTTGGTAATCAATCGAACTTATGGGGATCTCATATACTAGCAACATATTCTAAAAGAGGCCTAACGAGCGAAAGATAGCATTTCTATTTCACCTTTTCATCTCATTTACCCAGCGCTCTGCTAATTAACCCTATTTTTTTGTTATCCTATCCACATTCACCCTGTATGTTTCACCGAGGAGAGGTCGTGAATGAGGGTAACGCCTAGATATTTAATCGAGTCTACTTTTCCTATTTCGGTGTTCCTGATACAGTAGTCATTCGGGAGAGAATTGCTCTTTTTTCAAAAATTCATCTCTACGCACTTTTTAAGTTTAATTTAATTTCATTAAATTCATCATTCTCGTAGCGTGGAAAAATGACATCTTAAATCTATTTTTTTCTTTAACCATACAAAATCTTACCCTTTTTTCTTTAGAATTGTTCTTAAACCATATTATCATATTTATCCAACACTCTCCTGATAAATCCTAATTTTTTGTTAGCTTGTCCACATTCCCCGTGTATGTATATTTCACCCAGGATAGGTCGTGAATGAGGGCAACGCTTAAGTATTTAACCGAGTCTACACATTCCATTTCGGCGCTCTTGGTGCATTAGGCGTTCGGGAGGGAATTCCTATTTTTCCAAAAATTCATCACTACGCAATTTTTCAAGTTAAATTCTTATTGCCAAGTGTCGCATAAGCGTTGTATGGCATTTAGGTCATCTGATAAAGCTGCTGTGTACTCAGGATTACGGATATCTCTGTAAACCACTGCATAGTCGGCAAATAAGCTTATCTTACTAGTGACTACGGAGTCAATGTCGTTAACGTAAATTAGGAATTAAAGATATCCGATAACACCTCCCTAGGGGACACCTGAAGTAACTTCCACTGCAGCTAGCCACGTTTATCAGATATCCACACACTCTAACGATCTGCAGAAACTCACGGGGGTCACACTGCGTTCGTGAGACCTCACTCAACCATTCCCGCCAGTTATTGTCCCACTCCAGGCGTCCGTATCGATAGCAAAAAATCGAATTCCTCTAATTTTTGGGGAAGACCCTGTCTGGGTTTCACAGACTACTCATGCTGCAATGCATGACTCTCACACATAGCGGGTATAGAAACTTGTGCCCAAATGCTCGGTAAATGAAAAAGTACCCACGCTCACCTGTGCATATGCAGCTACTAGTGTATACACGCTTACGTAGTGCGCACCGTGCCGCTCCGTCACATAGGTTTAAATGCAAGAGAGCCTTGGAATTTGGAACGGAAAAGAGCCGAAATGAAGGGGTTGGACGCGTTTTACTACGATAGCAGCTAAATTGGGGAATGTCCGCGGGGAGCGCTAGTCCCGAGGGCTGTCCCGTCCTTTCCTCTCTCCGCCCCTCGAAGGGGCGTCGATGACCGCGGCCCCGTGCGGGGCGGGACCCGCCTCTCTCATCTTCAAACACCAGGCTTGGGGCAACTCATAGGCTGTAGCAAGCAAGGTAATTGGGTCATGCGCTCTGAATATATTATCTTGAACTTTTGTGGATTGAGGTTGGAATTTGGACACACTTGCATCTTCCTGAGAGTGGCTGACACAAACATTTAATCCAAGCCGTTCCCACTTTTAACGAGGGCTATCCAGAAAGTATCCTCTACTATGCCATAAAAAAATACAATGGAATAAATACAGGGTATTCATTCTTTTCATCTCAAAACGACATGTCCCTACTACTTAATACATATTCACCAAACAGATTTAAGCATTTGTCATTTCTCTGAACTAGTTTTCAAATTTCTTCATCATAAAATGCAGCCATCTGAGTTCGCAGCCAACCGATGACGGCATCTTCAAATTCCTCATCGAGACGAGCACAAAATATTCATTAGTTTTAACTTTTCAGTCGTGTTTCCATACAAAGAGTATTTGAAATATGTCGAAAACTTTCTAAAGATTTCGCTTCTCGTAAAAAGCCGGTTTTCACGAACTTTTCGTCAATTTTCAGGTGCAACAACACTGGCGAACAACTCTTGTCACTCATCACATTTAGCCCATACAGAGCACAAATTTCCCGATGTATGTCAGCAGCTTTGGAGTTTTTCTATCGGTAAAAATCTTATCACTGAACGAACTTCACATTTGGTGGGAATTTCAGTGGGTTCATTTTTACTCGCTATTTTAAATAAACAACCCTTGCGTTCTTCCAACCACTGCAGCTCGAGTCGTACTGAGCTACTGTGTGCGTCAATTCAGCGACCTTTCGGCTCCCTCCACTAATTCTCACGCTGCAGGCAAACGGAGGTTAATTTCTAGACAGCCCTCGTAAAAGTCCCTCCGAAAATGAAGAGGTCTTGGGGCAAATCCCGGAATGCCATCTTTCCCGGTAAATCTCCTTCCCCCAGTGTTCGTCATTATATATTTTGCACACTGATTTCCACTGCATCCATGATTCTCCAACAAACAAAATACACAAACAATGGTCACTAATGCATGCGGTTATGAGTTTCGTCTCGTCTCGCCAGTCGTAGTGGATTGTCGGCTCGTTTGTAGGATGCATCAAGAATTCAACTTCCGGGGCGAGATTTAAAAGTAATACAATTTGGCAGATGAGAGGTTATAGCGTGCTTTGGAGGCATGGGGGAAGGGGACACCGCTTGCACTCAGCACTCCGTACCTCCCTCCCTCCCGAATCCGCTCACTGGCCGTCGTCGGGGAATGAACGAGGCAAAGGCGGGGGAGGAGGAAGCGCCGCCCTTCCAGCCCTGTCCCGAAGGGATGACTGGCGCCGCAGGCATTGGGACGCTTCCAAAGTCGCCCCGCCGCCCCCCCATCCAGGATGCCTCCCAGACTCGCTCGACCCCTTGGAGAGGAAAACAGTGAGTGAATCCTAATGGTGATGGAGAGGGCGCCAAGGGCCGCAGTGACGCAGCGGAAATAGTACTTGGAAGAGCACGAGGATAAATACAGATCACCTGCGGCCATGTCGGGGAGGGAAATTTGCGCCGGCGTGGTGGAATGACTCCTCCCGGATGAAGCGGCTCGGTGCTGACGGTGTCAAAGCATTTAATGGAGCATCGCCGGGCATTCTTTATATGCCTTAAGTTTTCCTTCTGACGCCTTCACGTCAGAATTGACGATCCTCGAACCGTGGGTCCAGGCACATCTCCAGCCGGTTAACCGCGGGAGAGGAAAAGTCGTCGGCCTCCCTTTCTTGCGTACTCTATCCACGGCGATGATTTGGGGGTAGCTACAGGTTATTCCTGATCTTTCCTACGTTCCATCGGAGGAAAGGAATTCATTTTGTTCGAGCGATTTTAGCTGTTATTTTGTCCCCTGGAACATGTCACCAATGTATCTATGAATACATTTCATTTGAAATTTGCAGTAACTTCATACTGCGATTCCCGAATTTGTTCCTCAAAAAAGAATATTTAACAACAACTCTAATGGACGACGCTAAAATACTTCACCAAATTACTTAATTATTACCTCCATCGAGCTAGGCAAAGAGGCTTTCACAAGGAGTAGGGAGTTGATGACAGGGTCGTTGAGTAAGAATATTAAGAGAAGACTCGTAAAACCTTGATATGGAGCGTAGCTATGTATGGGTTGGAAACATGGTCATTAAAGCAGGAGGATAGACGTAGATTGGAGGCTTTTGAAATGTGGGGGTGAAGAAGGATGGAGAAATATTAAGTTGGTAGAAAGGAAAACAACTGAGGAAGTGCTAAGTGTAGTGGGCGAAGAGAGGGGTTTCTTGGGAGAAATCCTTTGGAGGCAGGAAAAGTGGGTATTGACCGGCAGTGGGATATTGAAGACTGTAATAGAGGGGAGAATGTTAGGCAAACGAGGAAAGGGCAGGAATAGGATAGGGATGTTGGACGGGATGAAGGGAGGAAGAAAGTACTCAGAGATGAAGACGGACCTGATGTAGAGTAGGTTGCTGGATTGTGTTGTGTTAGAAGTCAGATTATATTTATTCAGGAGCTGTGTCCATCCAAAAACCTACCTTAACCGGTAGATTACCTTATAATAATAATTACCCCCAAATTATTGCGGTAAGAGAGGTCGTGTCAATAAAGTTAGAGGGAATAAGTGTAGAGCATATAGATTTAGAGACATCATTTTTTCTACGAATGATAACTGATCAGAATAGCATTGTCTGACTGCGGTAAGGTCATATTCGGGTCAAAATTAGCCTGGTATTTAATCACCCCCTGCCACACACCCTAGCGGTTGCTTCCAGGGTTCTCAAATATCTAAAAATATAAAAATACTAGGTGAGCAGGCACCGAACGAAAGCCTCGTTGCTGTGCCCACGTAATTTGGTTCGGGTCAACGGGACCCACTGCCCTTTAGATCGCAATTAAGGATGTGGATCCTCGTTCCGTCAACTTAAGCACAGAGCAACTCTTTCTACTCTTCTGGTCAATGATTTGATTTCTGGCTGAATGGTCTCAAAAGCTGAGATTATTGCGATGCTTTTAAGTGTGCATGTATGGTTGGGAAGACTTCTGTGAGGCGCACAAGTGATGAGGTCGAAAAGGATGTTGCTCTTAGTTACAAGAGTGGGTATAATGTATAGTTTAAAAATGGCAATAAATGAATTGATATGCCTCCACACTATTTAGGCAGATCAGACCACAAAGATAAGATAAGGGAGATAGTAGATTCCAGTATAGATAAATACAAGTACTCATATTTTCCCAGGTATATTCGTAGGTGCATGCGATGTTAGTTGATAATATATGTATCTGCAGGTATATAAATTTTCGTATAAAGGTTTTTTTTTGAAGATATACGATTTAATGGGTGTAGATTGGCATGAGTTTGTGTATTTTGCATGCGGTTTTATTCTCTTGTACCGGTGATGATCACCAGTCCCCTCGCCACACGCCTCTGCGGCGGCTTGCGGGGCACTATGTGGGTATAATGGATTCGCAGGTACAGCTAGAAAATGTTTCGCCAGAAGGACTAGCAACCAGGAAAGGAATAATGGGTGGGCAAGGTCGATCGATTCCAATGCGAGCCCTCCGCCTCGTTGACGAAAAGATCAGGGGCGGCCTCCCGCTCCGCCGAGGATGGGAGCGTGGGGCCTCGTGCCAAGTAGAATCAACCCCAAGGGCGGGAAAGGGGGGACGCTCCACTTGGCACGAAGAGTGGAGTGTTGTCTCCTTTATGTCTCTCCATCCATTTTCCCTATTTATTTATACATGTGCTCAGTACATTCTTAGCTTTGTTTCTTTCGATATTTATTTATTTTTTATCTTACTGTTGCGACTACTGTAGTCATTTCTCCCACATTTTATTTTATTTTTATATTTATACACTCAATTATTATCATTATTCATAATTTTTTAAACTAAATTTTATTTATTCATTTTCTTTAAATGTTATATTTTTCTACGTATTTATTCTGAAATTTATTTTAAATATTAAGCATAATATAGCTTGGTGTTATCGTTATACGGGCTATTCTCCGCTGCAATTAGGTATCCGCACATTACTCATATCTCAGTAGAATTCTCAGGTTGTTCACACCCCGCCTTCCTCTGCGGGTGTATGCCGAGAGTGGGTTTTTTCGTTAAGGGTATCAGTAACAATCCTTACACTTTTCCCACAAACTTATTCATCTTATCACGCTCTACCACATTTGTATCTTATTCTCATTAAATAAAATTAATAATTTCGTATTTTCGTGCAATCACTAAACATTTCTGCATTATTTTTTGTTATAAATGATGCCTTATTTATTGTATGCAAACGACGAGAAGTTTGCTGGAAGAAGGAGATATCTAGTCTCAATCTCGCCCCAATAAAGACGTCTTACATTCACTCGTATATTAAGTCAAATATGTATATACACGTACACATATATATGTATATATATACTTGGGTCGCGGGAGTCCAGGGTTAGAGCGTTGGAGTACGGAGGAGGGCCCGGGTTCGATTCCCGGGCAAGTCTCTGGGCACCTGCAGCTCCACCCAAACTAAGTGATTTTCGGGTACCAGTTCTTCCTGGGAAACCACAACCGCACAGGGAAAGAAACTGGCCCCCATTACAATAATACCTTCATTTCTATAGCTGCCACCCATCACATACAAAACGCTCCATCTCTTTCTCACTCTCAGTCCGTGGCCTCCGTCAGTGCAACAACACACCCTCCCAACAGAAATACATGGACCAGCTACATGACTCTCTCAGGAAACGCGGGTACTCAGAAAAACTACTGAACAATAAACTTCTCGAACCCGTCAACCCAATACACTCCTCTCCCCAAACCAGACCGCTCAAAATGTATTAATTTTATCACCTCTTTCTTCCCCGGAAACCACAAAATTAAACATATAATCGGTGAACTCTTCCCAATTATTAATAACAGTCAGTCCACATCACTTTTATTCCCACATTGTCCCTCCACTTCGTTTAAACGCCCGTCGAGCTTACGAAGTATCTTCAAGCCGACAAGACTACCTACGGGTACCCCTGTCTCTTCTCCGTCCCTGTCCTTACTATGCAACCGCCCACGCCGCAAAAGCTGCCATCTTCTAAGACCCGCCACCTCCCTTACTACGGATTCCTAACCCTTCGCCACCTGAACTTCAAAAAACATTGTATACCGCCTCTCCTGTAACTTCTGCCCTGCCTTCTACGTGGGTGAATGCACCACCACCCTTTCCCTCCGCATTAATAGCCACCGCTATTCCACCAAATCTCCCATCTTCCTTAATTATCCCATCCCTACTCACGCGGGCTCCCACGCTGCTTTTCTGTTTCGGGGATTGAAACCTTTCCCACATCTGCGAGTAGCATGGAGGTGAGAACCCGCAAGATGGCGCTTATCTGGGTGCTCCAGTCATTTAAACCTCCCGGGCTGAATCAAGCCCACTGAATCCATCCAATAGCCGCCTACATATCCCCCCACCCCCTTGTCCGTTTCCTATACGTCCCTTACCTCTCTTCCCCTGACCTTTCCCCATACATATCCGTTCCGCTACAATTGTAAAATTTTCATGCTATTTTCAAGAACAGTGTGTTATGACCGCACGTTGTTGATGGGTATCAGGGATCTCTCGGGAATTTTCACAGCTTGCTTTCACTCCTCTCTCTCCCCACAACCGCTACCCTTTCCCCCCTTTTTATGATGCTGAGTCCTGCGTAAGGAATCGACCGCTGTTATTCGGACTCGCCTCGCGGTGTGGTCATGTTTGGTTTACTTTCCGTCTTTTATGAAGATACAACACATAAGAAATAAATAATAAATATGTAGAAGATTAAATAAAAAAAATAAAAAAATTGCTTTTTTAAAAACCTTATCACCTTAAGGTGTCATCTTCAACATTATAATAAAATACTTTTTATCCTCGGAAGATGTGATAACTCACCGTAGTCCCTTATATTTTTGGCATTTGTTTTCCTTGTTTAATCTTTTACTAAGAATTCTGTGTATTACTTTCCCATGGTTGATTTAATTAATTTTTGATCTGAAGAGTCATCTGAACCCTTTATATGTAGCACTGTTTTTAAGTGTTATTAAGTGGTTCGTCAGTAATACTCCTTGCTTGTCGCAACATTGTGTCCATAGAAGATGACAATTTATTCGTTTCAATTATTGGTTGAGATGGCCAGTGATAGTCTTAACGGCTCCTCAAATCTCAGCCCTAAACGATTCGCACCTTGATACAACGGAAGACTAGATGCCACTCATTGCCTTCAGCACCTGGGCACTATAGATATCCTCATTTTGTCTTAACCCAATGTCAAAAACACAAAAAACGTTCCTATTTGCCAACCTCCACGTGACCTCTGCATCCAACCCGAGGTCAGGAACACTGCGCGGGTTGCAATCCGTTGTATTTTGCCCACGATACAGTGTGTTTCTCCTAAGGTCCTACGTCCTCCGACCATCAATCATCTGATCTTGAGATATACTATTCTTTTTATGATTGGCAATTCTACCAAGGTTTATTGAAGACTATCTGCAGTTATCATTTTCCATGGGCTGTCATAGTGCTCCTGAAAGAGTGTTCGAATGAACCCACAAGGTCTGTACCAAAAATAAACAGAATAAATCTGGGGAAAAAATGTATTGCAGATCAAAGTACAAATTGCTAAAATTCTTCATTAGAGTACCCTCATGTATGTATCGACACACCAATGCCAGTGCCTGCGCCAGTTGTGGTATGTTTGCTGTAAGGCATCAACTGGACCCTCGTTCAGGCACCTCGTCATGGCCTCTTCGACATAATCCAGTGGTCCAAAATGGCACTCAAAGGCGGTTGTACTTGGGTCGTACTCATATAACCACATCTCATATAGTCACCTTTTATAAAAAATTCGGATCACTTTCGTCGTGGTCGAGGAGGTCCAAGGCAAGATTGTCACAGAATCAGTCTTCCGACGGCACCCTTGGGACCATCTTGGCACACGTTTCTCATGGCTAAATCTTCTGTAAGAATGCAAAGCATTGCGGTTTTCTGAAAATTTCACTCTTCTGCTAACATCCTGACACTTGAAGGTTAATCGTAATTGAGCAGGTGTCTCATTTTTTGCACATTTTCATCACATTGTGTTGTTGATTGGCGTCCAGGGTATTCCTCATCGTTAACCTCCTCGCTACCCTCCCAGCAAGCCGAACATCCTGTGCAAGCAGAAAACCATCACTTGGGATATTTCTCCATCTCCATAAACATCTTTAACCATGGTCATGATCCTCGAACCTAATTTCAAAGCTAAATGCACAATTTTATCGCATACCATTGCTCCATGGAACTGGCATCGTGAATCCGTGACGTGACCATCCAGCAGGGATCCAGTCTAGCAGCGATTCGGACACTGTAAATTCCCACAGTGAACTGGCGTGAATCGCGTTACTTTCCCAAGATCCCCTATTGCTTTTCCCACTACAAATCACCCCATTCTAGTCATCTAAACTGGTGGCAACTTATTTTTGGGACCTGCCTTGTAATTCTGCAATATTTTACCTTCAATTGCTCTCGAGAGAAGACCGTCTTCTCTTACTGGTGCCTTTACAACGTCAGCTATCGTCAAATTACTTCTTCTAGACAATATTAACTCGGTTATTTTCCCCTCTATTATCTATACGATTGTAGATTTTGAGGGGGAATGGAATTGTGGTATGTGCCAAAGTCGTCGCACGATGAATTAGTTATCGGCGAGTCCTCGCCATCTCAGAACGAATGCGGAATTGAAGAGCATTTTATCTATGTGTGGGGTGTTAGGTTGCGTTTTTTAGGTGAGGCTAAGAAATATAGTACCGTGCGGTCTGTGTTCATCCAAAATCCCCCTTAAACGGTAAACTCACCTTGAACGGTGGACTACCAAATGGTGATAATGTGCTTATTATCATAATATGAACTGATTTTCAAGGCGTGAGACACTTGATATCTCCATTTCCCACCAGTGATTGGCTGTTTAAGTACGCCGTCCAATCGCACATTTTATCTTGATAACGGTGCCAATCAGAAGAGTGTCCTTATCTGTATAGATAACGCACGATAAAAATACTTTAAGTGTTTTATCCAGAAACAATAAAATCATCTCGTATCAGATATCGAGATTTACGCGATTACTGTTGCAAAATACTCTGGGTATATATCACTTCTGATGGCATTTTTTGCTGTTGAGCGTCTCCTCCTTGAATTAATGTCCAATCGATTTCCTAATCCATACTTATCCTCATCGTTACGTGTTCGGAATATTTTCTTTTTAGTATAGTGAGTGTTCTTAAGGCGCTTTTTTCCAGTCGTATTTTATTTCTCCATGCATGCATAAGTTAATGTCATGAAAAATGAGAATGAATTAATCGACTGCATTGCCCATTCCGTGCATTAAATAGACGCCTGTAAGACAAAGGGTGAGAAAATCATTATCATTAAAGTTATTCTTCCTTAGTTTAAAAGAACCTTTTGGACGGTCCCTAACAACTACTACTACGTTGTACGTAAATGTTTACGTTTCGTTGTACGGAGACTTTTTCTTGGCCCCACTTCACGATATTTCTCTCTCCGCAAAGCCTAAATGTACACCCCACTTGAACCTTGGCCCATCCAACATTCTCCCTCGGCCTCCATACAACTCCTTCCCCTCCACCCCTTTTCTCCGCCTTCGGATTTCACCGAACAACCTCTTGCACACTTTTCAAAACCTCAGCCTTCGTTTTCCTCTGTTTCCATCTAATTTTCTCTGTTTCGCCTTACACGCTTCAATCTACAAGTTTTATCCCAATTGTATTTTTACTTATGAATTATATTTTCTGGCTGTCTCTCAAACATACTCGGTTTTGGATTCCAATAGCGCCTTACAGTGAATAATTCACTCATCTTTCTTTGTTTATCTACTTACCAAACCTGCAATTCATCCCATTCTTTAAGCTCATGCTTATTCGCCAATGCAACGCTCTCCTTACATTTAACAGTACGACGCCAATTTGCCTCCAAACTAACGCTCAAGAGTGTGATTTTTGTTGCTTGCAACAGTTCATTCACATCCAATCTAATAGTTATCTTATCGTTGCTACATTTTGTGGACCTCTTTACTTTTTATGGTGATATAACATAAAAATCATCTCTTTCAATAGTCACCGTCGTTGTTCTCCGGTGGATTCTGGGTTCGCTAATTGTGTACCATGTTATTTTATTAGGGCGCAATAAGGGCATTCATGGCATGATCAATTAAGAAATGTTAGAGTTTATTTACTCATGTATTTCACTCAGTGCAAACGCCGGGCTAACAGCTGACTCCATTCAAGAACTCATCAGACTCGACCTATTTGAAAATAGGGCAGACTCCAGGAAATTTTCTGTCAACGCCAAAGAATGCCACCATGTGGTATTTTCAAGACTCCCGCGACCTGGAGAAGGACTCCAGAGTCCAGGTCGGCAATGGAATCATTCCAAAGAGTCATTTAGCAACATTCCATCTAACATGGACATTTCTAACCAAGGAATCCACCGCAAAATCAACCGTCGCTACTGCAGCAGCCCTAAGCCCACTCCTCGGGCAAAAATTCCCTCTCTCCCTTGAAACGAAACTTCAGCTGTGCACAGCTATGATCCGGCCCCTCCTTCCTTACGCCTTATCATCCTGACTTTACGCCGCAAAATCACTTCTAAACCGTATACAATCAACCGAAAATAAAATACTTCGTAAACTCCTCGGCGTTTCCTGGTTTATAAGAAATAAGGGTATACGAAGCTACCTGAATCTGTCCTCAATTCTTCACTAGATTAAGACCCCTCTCCAGAACTTATTTGAAAAGGTTCCGGCCACGGAAAATCCCCTACTCGTAACCCTGCAGAACTATAACGAATTAGAGGAAACCAAGCATAGGAGACTGAAGACTGCACTTGTCCCATCCCACATACCGCTACCCTCATCCTGTCCATCCATTTGCCACATTGAGATACCACCGTTCTTCCATCTTAACAACGCGCCGGTTCATACCGCCCTCTCCGTGATGCAGTTTTTGTCGAAAAACGGCATGAAATCGATTGTCTACCCTCCTACTCACCGGATTTAGCTCCATTTGACTTCTTTTTGTTCCCCAGACTCAAAGGGACATGAAAGGAAAGCATTTTGACACTGTGGAGGAGGTAAAACAAAAATCGCTAGAAGGCCTAAAGGACATCTCGATAAATGAATTTCAGAAATGTTTCGAACAATGGAAGCATAGTTTGGAGAAGTGCATTGTGGTCAACGAGAAATACTTTGAAGGTGAACAAAATTTAATGTATATATATTGAGAACTAAAGAATCTAGAACAACATTACTGTTATTTTTTGGTCCCCCCTCGTATGTAGAGACATTTCGGATTGTGAGCCTTAAGGATTATGAATAAAATATACATAAATGCAGCCAAGCCAATTGATTCTCACATGATTCTAATACTTAAGTTGCAAGTTCATCATGTTTATCAAGACCTTTCAACGGACAAAGTTGAATACTTCTGCAGCTATTTAGACTGAATAAGAAAGAAATGACTGCGGAGGAATGGGAAGGCGTCGAGAACATCTGACGTCAGATGTTCCGATGGCTTAGAAGAGAGTTCACTGAGAGAGGGAGAGTGGCGATGCTTTCACAGAATGTTCAGGGTTCGTCCGGAAAATAAGTGTACTGAGCTCAGGAAAAAAAAAATTATTACACTTTTACATATCTTAAGCTAATATTCCTCAAAATAGGACCCTTGTGAGTCGATACACTTGTTCCAGCGGCGTTCCCATTCCTGGAACGCTCCCGCGAAGGCATCATCGGGAACCTCTCGAAGACTCGTCGTCGACCTCTTCTCTGCCCCCCACGAACATCTTGTGCCTCCGAAAGATCATGTTTCTGGACATGGCTGACTCCCCGTAAGCCTGGTTAATCATACCGACAGTTTCGGTAGACGATTTCCCAAGCTTTACCGCAAATTTGATGGAATAACGCTGCTTCGGCATCGCGTTCCGTGACGTGGGTCGAGCGTGGAGGTTCGCGTTAACAGAGCTCCTCACTACACCACAGCTCAGAGCCGACTGCCTTTTTCAGCGTCGCTTGCCAACATACCCCCCTCCAATCGCAGCCCGTCAGAGCGGTGCTGGGCGCGCCTGGAGCGGCGCGCCCAGCCCAGGAGTCAGTACACTTATTTTCCGGACGAACCCTGTATTCCAAATCGGTAAAGAGTGAAAGAAAAACGTAAAAGTTTACGAAAAGGTTTCGATACTGGCTTGAACCATTTTTCTGGGTGAATATCTTTTTAACCAAAGGGGCAAACAGTAAACAAGGCCCTGCTGGCAATTGGCATTTGTTGATGAATTTCACGTGAATAATTTTGTTTTACCTTGTTTGGCGAATATCAATATCAAGAACCTTTGTTGACTTGAACAAACACCCAATTTTATTTCTTTAATAACTCTTCTCTCTAGTAAATCAATTCTTAAAACTCTGTGTTTCTCAATTGAGTAATTTTTTTCGGAAAATTAATGCTACTTTATTTACGCTAATTAAAATACTGGAAATTCAGTAAGTTTAAATTGCATTTTTTTAAAACAGTTTACATCATATACTCGGTTCAATCACCCTTAACTTATTAAAAATATCATGGAAGGTGTTCTAGAGGTAAAATAAAAGTAACACCTGAATGAATTCCTATTTTGCAGATTTTCACTGAGACGCGTTCAATTTAATCCCTTTATCCTTCGACAGCACATTAATAGGCTCTCAAAGGATAAGTGGAATGGCGAAAGGAAGGCGGCAGGAGAGAACCAAATCGAAATCAGAAAGAGCATGGAGCTCAGAATTCACCGAAGTAGGAACACCAAAAGGGAATGGATTGGCAGGATCACACCCGTTTCGGGCCGGATCTAAAATGAATTAATAAAATATTCTGCCGGAGAAAGAAACTGCTTGACAAATGGTAGAAAAAATAATACGCGTGGTCAAGCCAATAAGTTGCATTCGTGGACTTTGATATCATGGAGTATACGAAAACGTTTGATGTTGGCAAACTAGCCCCGGATCAAAAGAAACGAAGAATAGAGGACCAAGTTTACTGGAACCGAGTTGGTACAATGCGGATGGATGATGGGACAAATACAGAATCGATTTTCAAAAGAATGTTCGTAATATCTCGCCCATAACATTCAAAACCACACTGAAGCTGCTAAAGACGATTCAGTAAGTGCTGATGACCTACGATTTATCAAAGATGATACGAATGATAATTTAAATGTTCAATCTCGATGGGATTAGGTTTATCGTCTTTGCCCGAAGATAAACTTTTACGATGCATTTGAAGAAAGGAAAATTCTCTCCTCTTCGATTTAACATATTCTAGCATTAGGAATGGCCTTCCATTATTCCTGTCGCTCCTCCTTCACCGTGGGCAAAGCGAAGGACTCCGAACCCCTCGGGCGAGGGCTACGTATTGCCGCATCGTCGCCCAATTAGCCTCTATCCTTTCCGGTTCCTGTTCGTAGGCGCTCATCTAGGACAGGGTCACTTCCGGTCGCGTAGCAAACTGACTGGGACAAGATCAAGTATTCGTTGGGTAATCTAGGAACGCAATGATTGTCTAGGAGAATGACTACCCTCTCCCCTACGATCGGTGACGTTTGAAATTAGATGTCCTTCGCGAGCCAAAAATTGAATCATGCATGGCATTAACTGCCGCCGGGAATAGAACAACATACTATATAATAAGAGAAAACGATATATACACACACACACACACACACACACATATATATATATATATATGATGTACAACAAGATAGCACTAGAGAGCAAACATATTCAAAAGAAACACACATATTCTAATTTTTCGGTGGAAATACCAGCTCTATCATGGGGGAGAAGGCAATCGAGAAAGGAACCATTGCCACCAAAAATTTGGTATACAAGTTAGTTTCTTTTGTGTGTTTCTGTGTTTTTGTTCGCTAGTGCTATCTTGGTGTGCATTATAATTCACTTCCGTGAGACTTTCACTCAAGTTTTGTGTGTACAACTCACATATATATATATATATATATATATATATATATATATATATATATATATATATATATATATATATATATATATATATATATATATATATATATATTGGGACGGCACAATAGAGCACATATAAAATAGTAATATTTAAAAGGACACTCACACGGAAATTGTTTACGCTTTCGGCCTTCTCAAAGGCCTTCTTCAAGTGACACTTACTTTACTTACTCAAGTGAGTCTTACTTGAAGAAGGCCTCTGAGAAGGCCGAATGCTTAAGCAATTTACCGTGTGAGTGTCCTTTTAAATGTTACTATTTTATTTGTGTTCCATTGTGCCGTTCTAATATTATACTGCTCGAGTGAGTGTTTCCGTATAATCGATGTATATGTATATATATGTATTTATTTATTTATATTTATATATAATATATACATCATAAACATGTTTTATAATTTTGATTCTCATTAGAAAGGTGCTCAGAATTTTATATATCTACGTGGGAAATATGCTTTGAGAAAAGCATCTATTTAGTCTAATAGCTGGAACACCTCGGTAATTTTTGAAACTTCACATTTGTTCCTGGAATTTTAAAACTCCAAAATTCATATTTTTCCATGCATAAATTAAAAATACCTGAGTAAAGTAGAAATTATTAATGAAAATATAATTTTAATCCACAAATACAATATAGATTATTTGTAATTCGGAGGTTTAGGCTGTCACATGTGTCTCAAACGTATGAGGAAACTACCGCCATAGACTTCATTGCATTTTGCTATTGGAAGCAACTTATTATATACCAAATATATAAAGATTAAAACCTAAATGCTTAATTTTGGTGCGTCTTTATATGCATCGAGCATAACATTCAATGCTATCAATTATGCATCAAGGATATTAATCATGTTTCAAGGATAGCTTTTTTATTCAAGCTTACAAGACTCAACCACATGATCTCAAGTTTCAGGCTGTGAGAAACAAGCCAAACATATATTAATAAATAGACATAGATAATACACAATACAACATATAGAGTTTATTGAGTGACCGACATATTTTTAAATACGTTGTTCAACATAAATTATTTAACGTGCATTGTCTAGCCTGATGGATGGACATTTTATAATAAAATATCAATATCAAACTTCCTCTTTCTTGTTTAATTTAATTCAAAATGCCATAATTCTGAAAACATTGACCCTTGATACAAAAGTGATATCTTATACAATGTAAGATTAAGTTTGAAAAGTAAAAGATTGCATTTTCTGTAGCCATAATCACATTCAGAACATGCACTTTTACTCTCATTACCACTTCGCTAGGGGGCGACCGAACACCAATCATACGATATGCCAACACATATTACGAGTATTACATGGTTAGCAGCTGTTATTGTGCCTACACAAAGAGGGCAAGAAAAAACGTTAAAAGAGAGCAGGCACACATGAAATTCTCAGACTTATTACCGGTTACTATTCTGCACATTCCGGACGTACAAATCGCAAATACAATGGTCTCTATATACATTCACCTCCACCCCACACGGTACAAGGGTGCATGGCGTGAGAAGGAGTTGGGGAGAGTTTTGGGGAAGTTTAATCTTGTATGCCCATATTTTCGACAGTTGATACCTATTGTTATCTTGGGTGTTCCCCCTTTTATTATTGTTGCGAATAGTGCGCGGGAAAAACAAATACTTGAATCAATCAGTTCAACAGTCTCTCAAATGTTTTGGCAATTATCGGCCCTACCAATGTCGGATGCAAAACCACACGATTTATCCTTATGATAAGTTTGATCTAGCCAGGAGTCTTCGTAAAATTACAGGTTCTCACCCCAGATTCTGTATTAATCGTGTGACACTTTGTATATTATGGTAGGGATTAAGGATTTCATGTATGTTCCTCTCCAGTAAATAACACCATGATCTAGTCTAGAACCCACTTTTGCATCATGTATGTAAATTCTTTTAAGGAGTAATAAACACTTTTTACAAATAAAGCATAAGTATGCCGCTCCATATCTTAAAAAATTTGCTAAATTATTTACATGATTTTTCCCTTCTAAGTATATATCAAAAATTGATTACCCTAAGTACTGAATGCTTTCAAACCTATTTTATTACTAGACGGTCATAGATTTAATTTATTGCCGTAATCTATATCTATCTAATCATGTATATCTATATATCTAAGCTATACTTGTTGACGTATCGTTTCTGAGAGTTTTTACCAATATGATTATTTCCTGAGAAAGAGTAGTTTAAAAATGAATGTGATTCAGATCGACTTTTACGTGGCCATGGGCTTCCCAGAGTTCTGCAACTATGGGCATCTTTAGTTGATTTGAAAACACTGGTGAACGATGAATTCTAATCGATTGCCATCATTTGGTTGCAAGCGATAATTTTTCCATCAGCATTGAAGTATATATTCCACTATCCTATGTGCTTGGCGTATAACTTTTGACACACATTAATTAAATTTTTATTTGAGGCTTGCTTCAAATTATGTCTTGGCTTATTCCGACATTTCATCTCTCACAATCATGTTATTAAAATGGTGTGTTCTCTTTTCAAATGAATGTACTTTTAACCAACTTGTCGAACGAGCGCGTCGAAAACTTGAATTTTCGGGCTTATTTCATTCAGAAAAAGTACGAATGTTCAGATATTTCCGGACGCTTTAAATTTCTCCATTATTTTTGTCGAAGGTTCTTAAAGTGTTTGACTCACTTAAGATATCAATCCCGTCAAATTTGGCCATTCATTTTTAAAAGTCACAAAAAATGATTCTCTATTTTGTGTGATTAGGGATAACCAAGGGGATACATATTCGTATGATTTCTCTTTCAGCTGAACTGCAATGATTTTTTACCGTTATAGTCAATGCAGCCATTATGTAATCACTTAACTCGAATTGCAGCACTTCACGAGATAAGTTAAATTTACCCTTGTTTGCAATTTCATCACATACAGGGTCCGTACAATAAGTATCGGGACTAGTTCCAAAAAAATAAAATTTATTGCTGTTATTGTTACAATTACTTAATAATCTTCAAAGTACGTTCCTCCTACATCAATACATCTGAAGTTCGGCGCGTCTGCCACTCGTCAAAAGCCCGCTGGAAGTCGGTTCCCGGAATGCTTTTCAGAATCTTTGTCGTCGCCGCTTGAACCGCCTCGATGGAGTCGAAGTGATATCCTTTTAACTCCTTTTGAGCTATCCTTTGAGGTAATAACGTTGTCGAGAAAATCTTCATCATCCTGGACGCAGTCCAAAATTTCTTGCGATATTTCCACCCGCGACAGTTTTTGTTCCTCGCTCAAGACTTTCGGCACCAGCTTCGCGTACACTTTCCTCATCGCAAGACCCTCTGTTACAATGGTGCGGACGGTACCGACCGAAAGGCCGGTCTACTCAGTGATAAGGGTGATGGTTAAACGCCTGTCAGAGTCCAAACCTTTTTCACTTTGGCCACCTGAGCATCGGTTCGAGCGGTCGTCGGGCGTACGACGCAGTCTCAGCGAAATCTCAGTGAAAATCATAGTTGTTGGTATGACTTGTTGATTAAATTATTTATGTTAATTTTGAATTCATCAAAGTTCCTTCTCAGACTTCTAATATTCTATTGACACGCAATTACTTCTTTTATTGTATTTAATAATCTATATTTAGTCATCAAAACTTCATATTGCTAATTTGTAACAACAATAAAAGATTCTCTTTCCACTTTTCTTGAATAAATATTTCCCCCTATATATTTCTTGTATAATATTAAAAGTGAAGAAAGATAAGCACGTATAGTGCTTATCTTTCTTGACAAGGGTAAAGAACCGCGTTAATAGAAGAAGGAACGTCAGAAGATGGTACGGAATCCAAGGCTAAGTGGCGAGTGGAAAAATTTCTTTTCGCTTTACTGTTGTCCCTTGCATTCTTATCATGAATCGGAACGTGTATTCCTCCCGATTCCCCTCTTGACTTAATCTTAGCTCGGTAACGGTAATCAATCCTCAATATCCTCTAATCAATTTAAGGCACCAGAAATTTTCTTTTACAATACCAAATTTTCAACTGGGGCTGTAGAAATTAGTTTTAGAGATTGATTTTAGACGTTAACCCCTTGGATTCAATCTACTGAACACCGTATTTTCATTTTATCACATAATTTATTAGTTAGATCACCCATGTCCATTTGTTTGTTTCCGGCTCGATTATGATATCTTGAAACCTTTCCCATATCTCACCAAGGGATTTACCTTCTGAATCACTCCTGTTCGACCGACTGAGTGTTTATCTTATGTAAAGCATGGCAGTCCACACATTTCCAGGTTTTCCCGCTTGCTCCAATTCCCTCCATTTTTTCTTTGATGATTTGCTTGTGATGTCGTGGAAAATCTGTCGGCGAGCGGCACATGAAAGGTACCTCGGGTCGCGATTTGATCTCCGACACACAACATTATGCTGTAGGGATATAGTACCCAATTCATGTAGCTCGATGTGGGTTCCCTCACCACTTTCGGCAAATAAAATATCGACCAAAAGGAGACCACAAACGTGGCGATCGCGCAACCTGAGTCGATCACAGATTGCAGCAATGAATGACACCTTGAAAAGACAACACCGAGAGAAAACAACTCATTTGCACTCAGCAAGAGCAGGACCGTGAATCTCCATTGGTTTTCCTAAAGAGTATTTAATGACATTTTTATTTATATACAGAAAACCCCCGATCTCTTTCTACCCCTGCTATGCCAACTTCAGTGATGATTCCTCAGTTCGATAATTTATTTCAAGGGAAAAAAATGCATTTTTGTCTTTCAGCCAAAATTAAATTTAGGTCGACAAAAACTTGATTCAGGGTGCAGTCAAAAATTTTACTTTTGGCCACCAGTTTACAGAATCGGTCCGATACACCGTGGGCCGATCGTTGCTTTTGGGAATCTCCGCGTCATGAATCTCGCCCCGCGTGAAGCTCGGAGATTGCGGTGGTTTGTCCGCCGCCAGTTTTTTTGCGCTCAAGTGCGAACTCTCACAGTGCGTGTAAGCAAATCCTATTCTCTCGTTTCTCATCGAGCTTTTGATGGATTGTTATTTCAATGCATCCCACTACCCACTCCATTGTAGAATTCGGATAAAAGACACAGACTGCAGTGTGACAAAATTTTTGATAAATTTTGGGGTGGTATCCCTCCGAGAAACGAATATTTACTTTTAGACTGAATTTTTGTTGGCAAATTAGAGTTTTCAGTTTTCCATAGACGTCATCACCTAATAGAATTAAGGGAAAATTATTAGGAAAAAGAAGGAAGAGGAAGGCCAAGATGGAATTTTCTGGATGACATTAAAAAGTAAAATGAGAGTCACAACATACTATAACGATCCGTCTTTAGATGATGATGATGAGGACACCCTATATATACTATAACACCCACTGTTTACAATCCACCCATTTACTATCCAGGAACTGTAGGTATACTTAGGAAGGTTTAACTCATAATTACGCCAAGTTTACAAATAAATTCCGTAGCACATGACAATTTGCAACATTTTCAATGCATTAGACTATTATTTGACAAACCTAGGGATATTAGAGCGTAATATTCAGCGAAATATAGATCCGCTACGTAATCATTTCATATTTTTGGGGAATGAATTTTGAATTCAGTTATTGTTACATAAATTTGAGAAAATTGCATTTTGCACGAAAGCTGCGTTTTTTCACACTAAAATGTATGGATATGGACACAATTCAGAGACAGTAAGCTAGGCGTCTGCTTTTAAAACTGCTAAGGAAATGAATATACTTGTCTAGTTTGTTTCAAGTTTGTCTAAATTGCTTCTACTTTTTGATGCTATTCCATTCTAAAATCTAGTTTTTTTAATCCCTTGTGATATAAACGGTATTTGCAGAGGCGAATGGATATGAACGGATAATGATAATGCTTTACAAAATAGCACCGAATACTTCTCGTATAATAATTTCATATCAGACCTTATTACATCCCACAAGCCATCAATCATATCAAAATGTTAATCATAAAATACGAAATAAATATAAGATATACGACTTAAAAAAGTGAACTCATTAATATGGAGAGAAAGCTATTTAGTTATTTCTTAAAAATAAATAATCCGCGCCTGCTGTTTTTCGATTGCTTGGAATTAATTTCAACTAATGGCATTGATTGAAAGAAAACGTTTGTCTTTAGTCAACCTTCCATCAACTTGGATCCTTATGCATATGGCATTAACATCCATAATTCTTCCGTGTCATCAGAGATGAATGGCATCGGTCGTACCCGAAGGCGTTTGCCCATCGCTGATGTCGACAGATTTTACGGAATAACCACCGACGCCATTTTCGGATGCCGTTCGAAGAATAGCATCGGGCGGCAGACAAGTTACGGAATATCCTCATCTGAGGCTGTATTTGTTGCACTGATTCAGATGCGGGGAAGTAACGCAAAGGGAGCCCCCAGGGCAGCGGAGCGAACGAGTAAAAGCCCCTCACTTCCTCTGATCCCCATTTCAAACCCCCCTCCCCGCTGTAGGGCAACCACGCCCTGAAGCGATAACAACAATAACAACAGCAGGGTCACCGTGATGTTTGCCGCCCAACAGGCCCGCGCGTGCGCCGCTTCCCCCCCACTTTCTCCTCCCCACCCGACCCCCCGTCCCCCCTCCATGGCATCCGCGGCCAATCGGGGGCACCCTGAAGGGAGAGGAGCGGGACTGGGCGAATATAGGGGTCGACCGTCGAGGCTCTCGAACAGGGACGAAATTAAATATACCGTGGCAAGGTCAAGACGAGTGACGAAGTTAAACGCGAATGGATGCCATCACTCGCGGCTTTCATTATTGTAACTCTCCTGGATGAAATGCATCTCAGAATTGGAAGGAAAAGGAAATTGGCACAAATATGCTACCTTTGGTACGCGCTCACGAAATATTTCGATATTATTTTTTACTATGTTTCATTACATTTAAATTTGCTACTTGCTAAATTATGTTATTTGCTTATCATCCCGCAAAATTTTGGCGATTCCTTTTTATTTTGGTTCTATCAGCATGAACTACGAAAGAAATTTGATTCCTAAGAACAGCGAATTTCTTCCATTCCAATGTCATAATATAAGCTAGGTAAACAGTCTTTTACCCCCAATCCGGTGGGTGGCTCAAACATTTTCGCGAAAACGGTTAATTAGCGATACAATTTACCTCATAGTCAATCGTTGGTTATGCTCTAAAGAACTAGAATAAATCGAACTGAATGATGTTCCAACTGCTCGCGTCGAGCCACTCTGCGTCTTGTGTTTTTCAGTCAGGGTAAATATAGATATTTGTGAATCGCGGAGACTGAGCCGTGCCATTATGACATTGTCTCGGAGTGCCGAAGCGTTCTGGCAGTCGACCGAAGTATCTTAACATTGAAATCATGTTTATATTAAATCAATCAATCCTAAACTCGCAGACTAGTTGACCCAAACGGATGGATGATACTGAAAAGGTATTGTTAGCCCCCGATTGCACTGCGGTAGGTGGGATCACGTAAATGAAATTAGAGATGTTAGGTGTAGAACAGATAGATTCAAGATGTCATTTTTCCCACGAACGATAAGGGATCAGAGTAACGTTGTTCGACGTCCCTATGCCCCACACCCTAGCGGTGTTTTGCGGGCTACTATGTAATGCAATGCCCCTTGGCTCAAAGCGGAGTCATTGCTCCGGTCGGGTGGCTGTCACACTCCCCAAACTTTCTCTCACGTGTGGGCGGTGTTTCCAATCCCGACCGGTGTGCCTTCCCAGTGTTGTAAATGGAGGCGAAGTGAAGGGACGCGACTATTGGTGAGTGGGATTTTAAGTCTAGAAGCCTATTAGAACTAATAATAGGGATGCGGAGGCTCACTCGCTCCCCCCCCATTCTCACCCGTGGACGGAACTCAAGGTTAAGGAAATAGAATTTTTTTTCGCTTAATTTTAAACACATACCTCGCACTATTTGGCAAGTTTCTATCTCTCTCTCTCTACCAATCCAAATTCGCACCACATTTAATTTATTTTCTTTTGCCACTCCGTGTTATTTTTTTGATTTGATCACCAATATGGACTAATCGTGGTTGTTCATTTCGAATCGAAGTCTCATTAGCTATCGAATTGACTGTTGTACCGCAAGTATTTTCGCTTCAGAGTTTTATTTTAGATATTTTAGTACCCTGCAAGCTACCGCTAGGGTGTGTGGCGAGGGGTGTAAGGCTTAAATCATGGCATTGGCGATAATTTCCCGTTGCCACTGCATCGCCTCCACTTGCGTTTTTCCGCGTGGAGGGGCCGTCAACCCTTCCCTCGCCCTCCCCTCGCCACTCCCCCGAAAGTCTTGCCGCCGGGGGGAGCACACGGATACTCTAGAATTCTTTTGATTCTTCATATTTTAATTTGCAAATCTGAACAGACCTTACCTGCAACAATTTTTCTATTCATTGATGCAACTAAAATACGCGTATTTTTTTGTATTTTTAGTACCCTGCCAGCCACTGATAAGGTGTGTGGCAGAGGGCCATTACACGCTAGACTAATTTTGACCCGAATATTTATTACCCCTTGCCGTAGTCGGGTAATGTTATTCTCATCTCTTATCTTTCGTGAAAAAAATGATATCTTAAATCTATTTGTTCTGCACTTAAGAATGGATAACGCTTGAAGCAAAGTCACTTAATTTTGGAAAGCAATTATATTCTTAAATAAAAGTCCGAGAATGAACACAAGGGTATTATCGAATTAAGAGTTTTACCGTTCTCGCTAAAAAGTCAAATATAAGAAATCAAACAATTTTCTACATTTCGCATACTCGAATTGCAGTCGTGTTCTTAAATACTATTCATTTTTAAAATGGTTCCGGATTTATCACACATTGGTTAATAATGCTACATTTAATAGTTCAAGGATTTACAATAATGTATTTATTTCACTCTGTGATGCACTTACACTGAGAGATTCGCATAAACGACCAAGAAATGGATTCGCATAAAGACGGAGTAGCGTCCATTCAAGTCACCGCCCTCTCGTTTCTCTTTAGGTTTTCCCCTTTCTCCCATGTGTGCAAAATGATCAACTATGTAAAGAAATAACACTGTGAAACAATCTAGACATTTGATTTCAGGTTCAAAAAGTGACAACGAAAACAGCACGCTATATTGGCAGATTCGCATTTTGAATTTGGACATTTTTATTTAGTTATGCTATTAGAAATGTCGAAATATTCAGAAGAAAGATTCCAAGGTTTTTAAGCATATTATTGATTATAATTTCAGTAGTGATCCTGAATGGTCTAACGCTTGAAACAGCTTTCATTAATGTCACAATATTTAGTAAATACGGAGCAGCAAATAAATAAAAAGTAACTGATAATCCAGCATACAATCTGTCAATGATGCCAATGCAGCAAAGCCCGGGTCGACTCATGTTTTAACTCTGGTTTCCTGAAATCTTTCCATCGATAAATGAATTAGACATGACCTGGTATTTCGATGGATGGATCACGAAGGAAGGGAAAAATTTTCTCAGTTGAACTCCTGCGGAGAAACGATTTTTTTTTATGAAATAAAATTAAAAAAAGTGAAACGACTTAGCAAAAATATTTTTTTGATGATTTTCTGAAAATTGTAGTAAATTCGTGAGCTTTCTCTTTTGATTTAGCTTGTATAAATTATTGAGTGCTTCTGCGTCTCTATCTATAACTTATCACATCCTCACGCTTCCTACTCCCTTAAAAACATGTAAATATTGGCTAAAAAAATATTTCCCAACGAGAGCATTTACAACTAGGGGTAAAAATGACATGACATCACTTTTACGAGTTCATCGCAACATGGTGCCGATCGGCATTCCGGGCCATTTAGTGAAAATGCCTCGGAGGGAATGCTTTCTTCAGCAGTGAATAATTTGGCCGGTCCCGCTTTCAGCGGATGCGGCGGCAGGGCCGTCAATGTCCGCCATCGCGACGGGGAGGCCTCCCCGTCACCCCAATGCCGCCCCACCCCCCATCTGCCCCACCCCACCTTTGCGGGGGGTGGGGCGCAACAATGCAGGGAGTCCCGCTCCCCCTTTTATTTCTGGCCTCCCTAATTCTGGCCCCGCACAGTGCCCAGAGCTGCCGTCTGGGGAGCACAGCAAGCGAGCGCCACCCAAGACTCTCCGTCCACGGACCCACCTCCTTCCGCCGCTTCGAGAGGCGCCCTCGCCGCCCTGGATATCCTCGCATCACGTCCCGTGAGTCTTGAGTGAAAGCCCCTGTGCTCGGGTGCGCGCGAGCAACCACTGCTGCTCGCGCGGATGAAATGACTCCTCTCCGTGCCAACCCGTACTATTTACTAAGAATCGCGCGGAGTGGGGAGCGGTCGCCAGTTGGGCGATCGAGTGGAGGCGGTTTAGGACGAACGGCTGATCTGATCGATGGATCGGCGGCGCAGTTGGAACGGGCGGACCGAAACTGTCGGCGCGCCGCGGCATCGCGTCTGGACGCAGCCGCCAGCTCGCCTAGGGAAACACTTTGCCCCATTCAATGGGATCGAAAAAACGTTATATGACCGCACTAGGGATGGGAAAGTAATTTATGTCATAAGTACTCTGGCGTGTAATCACCCCCTTGACACACACTCTAGTGGTGGCTTGCAGGGTACCATATATATACTAGTATATATATATATATATATATATATATATATATATATGTGTGTGTGTGTGTATGTATATATATATATATATATATATATATATATATATATGTGTGTGTGTGTATATATATATATGTATGTGTGTATATATATAAAAACCATAAACACAGTAATCAACCCGAAGGTCGGTTTAGTAGATTATGGTAGAGATCACCCGGTACTAAGCCCTATACGGCGTGTGAAAATTCACACATCAGGGTAGGGGGGCCAGTTCCTTTCCCTGTGCCGGTTATGGTTTCCCAGGAAGACCTGGTACCCGAAAAATCACTTTAGCAGGTGCCCAAAGTGCCTTGCCCGGGAATAGATAGATAGATAGTGGTCTTTATTTGGGCGAAATTGAGACCAAATGGTCCCTTCTTCCATTTAACCCATCGTCGTATACATATTATATTAGCCATCAAACTTATAGTTACATTAATATGTACACATAAATACATATAAACATACATCAACTTATGAACACAGATTTGGGAATCGAACCCGGGACCCTCTGGTCAGCAGTCCAACGCTCTACCCACTGGACTACCGCGACCCACATATATATATATATATATATATATATATATATATATATATATATATATATATATTATTCTTCATATTTATATCTATTTATTCTATTCTTCATATCTCTATATCTTTATATATCTATATTATTCATTACTTCTATATCTTCAGAGGAAGACGGATTGTTTCCGTCGAAATATCAAGAAATAACGTGTGAGTGTTCTTCTTTTTTTGTGTTTCTATATTGTGTGTTACTGTGTATTGTACTATTCGACACTTCCGTGTTACGTCTACGAAAGCATATATATATATATATATATATATATATATATATGTATATATATATATATATATACACACACATTTATTCCAGCCTAACTGAATACAATTTATGAGTATTAAATGCGCTCTGGTATTTTTTCTTCTTTTGGGTCACATGGATACAATAATGCCTAAAGATTCAACTTGGATCGCTTCTACTTTTGAAGAATTATTAAATATCAATTTGGCGGAAAACTGATACTGTAGCTCCAACGATTACTTTATGAAAAGCAGTGAATATTTTCTTCAGTTTTTCATAGCGCCAAACAGAAGCACGGCGCCTCAAATTCCTTTTATTTGGCCGTTAAACCCAAGACTCTCCGTTTTAGTGACAGCAGTTCGTACAGAATTGGGATCGCGCCAAGTCTTAAGGTTGCTCGAAGGATGAAGTCCTTCAAGTTTCTGTCACAATATCCACATGTGCTGCTAGAGTCGATAATCAATCCCAAACAAGACCATACCCCAAAAATCTGCTGCAAGGTTTAGTTTTACACAGTTTTCGCCTATTGAAATATAGCCTGGGGTTATCCTCTGAGGACCAAAGTGTCGATTTTCATTAATTTAAATTATCTATATTATCAATCATCTAACTTGGCTATTAAGACAAGTTGACTGTAAATAAATTGTTATATCGTACGTGGAATTGGTTGTTTATTAAAAGAAAATGTACTATGAATGGTTATTAATCTGCTTTGAGAGAATAGGTTAATTTCCCATCTACACGAGGAACCATAGAGCGATGCTTATTCACTCAAAAATAATTTAGGCGAAAGAGTAACAGCACTTTGGAAAATGCTACCTTATTATATTGCTTCTTTCAAAGCGTCTTCTACAACGCCCAGCGACCAACTGATGCCCAAAATTGGAATCTCATAAAATGGAGAAGAACGTCTGTTGAAAAATATGAAGCCTAATAAGTCATCCGGGCCCAATGAAATACCCGCTCGTATATTTATGGATTTAGCGTCGTAAATTGCAGCGTATCTAGAAATCATATTGGAGAATTCGCTAGGATATTGGAAGGTTCCCAGGGATGGGTTACCGGCTAAAATAATAACATTATTTAAACACTGAGATCAGGAGAAACCGAGCAATCACAGACCTATTTCCCTCAGATCCATTTCGTCCAAGGTCATAGAACATACAGTGCCTAATTTGATCCTGAGCACCTCAGTAGTTAGGAGTTATTGATGAAAAATCCGCACGGTTTCCAAAAAGGTAGATCCTGCGAGACACAACTTGCGCTTTTTTCATGATATTCTCACTTATGATAATCGTATGGCAATTTAGCCAATTTTGTTAATGTCACTGACATAGGATCTAACTCTTTGTGACAACCCTTTAGGAACATTTGCAGAGTTCCCTACCGAAGCAGAAGTGACTATCGCTGATGGCAATAATGAACTATGTAAAAATTAAACAGTATGAAATGCTGACAATCTGGAATTCTGGAGAACTACATCAGGAACACGGAAATGGAATGTCTAGACTCGATAAAATACAAGGTGGGACAATCGACTCCCCAGTTTTAAAAATTCACTTAGGAACGCGCAGGTGAATTAGCGGGATCAGTGAATCAGTGGGAATAACGGCATTAGCTGGGAAAACGACGCCATTTTCAGTAGTTAACAAGCAGTGATCTGGTGAGCATCGAGGCTTTGACGTAGAAAGGTTTTTTAACAATTATGATAGTGTGGTGGCGAGGCAGAGGGCGCTGTCGTCTATCGATGAAGCGCATTTTCACCTCTCCAGCTCAGCAAGTGGGCAAAATTTCGTCACTGGGCGACCAACAACCCTTGTGGACTTCACTCACCTCTTCACTTCACCTCTTTACATCCCCAAAGTGACAGTTTGGTGCGCTGTGTCCTCCAAAGTCACTATTGAGCCTTAATTTTTTGAATCTCGAGGTTCAACTGTTGTTGTAAACTCCGTGCGCTCTTCTGAGATGCTGGAGAACTTTTTACTCCCCAAAATGAAAGAGTATGGTGAGGAATATGACACAGAATCCTTATGGTTTCAATAAGATAGTACCACGGCTCGTATCGCCCGTCGTTTACGACAAATCCTGCAAGAACAATTTCCCGGTCACCTGATCTCCTTACGAGGGGATGTTCCATGGCCCCCTCGCTCCCCGGATTTGAGCCCATGTGATTGTCTTCTTCCGGTATATCTCAAAGTCTACAGGTATGTGTGCAAAGCTCGACCAAGGACCTTGGAAGCTCTTAAGAAGTCAATTGTTTATGTCATCGCTGGAATAACGCAAGATATTCTGAGAAGAGTTTTCGAAAACATTTTTGAACGACTCAACATGTGCATCGCTCACCTAGGTCGTCACCTGGATGAAATAATTTTCAAAGCCTAATGAAAAACATTTAACATTAAATTAATCTTTATGGATATAATCTTTCTTAATTATCTTGACTGATTTTTTTACAATTTATCCGACAAATCAGGGAGTCATATTGCCCAACCCTGTACTTGGGCGTTACCCTCCCTCACGACCTCTCCTGGGTGAAACACATAAGGGTACATTCCAAAGAAACTACGGGAGATGCCGCAACAGTAACCTATCACGGAGTCATCCGCTAATGTGCATTTCAATGCAACAATTTCAGAGGGTAAAAATCATTCCCCTTGACCGGGATCCCGGTTAAGGCGAATAATTTTCACACTCTGAAATTGTTTCATTGACAACGGGGAATATGAGAAAAAGCGGATAAAAAATAAATCTTAGTTGAAGATTATTGGGGAGCTGTGAAGAAGAGATAAACGAGAAATTTTCGCCCATTTTATTCTTTCCATTTTTCTCCACATCCACATCTCGAAAGTTTCCAATCTAAACTTATTGCCTTGCTCTTGGATTGAACTTCGGACGTATGTAAAATAATGCCTCCAGTAAAAGTTTCACTGTACCTTTCTTACATCTTTACTCAAAGGCCCAGTCATCAACTTTGCAAAAGATTTTCCCAGACGCAAATTTCCCAAAAATTAGGATATGTTTGAATAGTGTTTGTGGAAAGGTGATGAAAAGGTTAAATAGAAATGTTATCATATAAATTAGAGACTCAGGTGTGATGTGGTGGAACAGTTCCATAATAACAGAGACGAAAAACTCTTGCGATTTTCCCCTTAATGATATGTATTTTCGACTAGTTTTGATGTACTACACTTGATCACTTGAAACTGATGTAGGTAGTCGAAAATAAATCTTTATTAAGTGTAAAATTGCAAAAGTTTTACGTCTCTGTTATTAGATAAGTTATCTTTTGCTAATTAAGCCTCATTTAGAATATTGTATATGAATATGTATATGGGATCCTCACGAAGTTGGATTGATTGCGTCGTAGAGGAGCTACTTTTTTAAACCGTTGTTATGATAAACTTAGTAGCGTATCCAAAATATTAGAGCAGCTAGGCTGGGAATCACTCACGGAGCGAAGGTTAAATGACAGATTGAAGCTCTTGCATAAATTGGAAGGAGGCCTCTATAGCAGTGATGTTGAAAATGTATTATTACCCCCATCGTACTACGGTTGGAGAGATCATGCTAATAAAATTAGAGAGATTAAGTGTGGAAGAGATAGATTTAAGATGCCATTTTTCCCATGATCGATAAGGGATCAGAATAACATTGCCCATCTGCGGTAAGGGGGAAATATATTTTGTATCATTAGCAGTCTGGTGCGTAATTAACCCCTGCCACACACCCAAACGGTAGTTTGTAAGTTACTAAAAAAATCCTGATCCCTCTTGTCACAATGACCGCTTGCTTCAGCCAGAATCCCTGGTGGGTTCGACTCAAGGGTTAATTAAAGGGTTTGCTTTGAACTGCCCGCGTGTGGATACCTGGTCGCCATCTCAAATTCGTCTTCATCGTCTGACTTACAATTCTGTTCCGGCGAAGGCATCTTGCGTCTCGATTTGTGCTCCTGTTTCTTTGCCTTCGACTTAAGATGCAGCTGTTTATCACCCTCACTCTTCGCTGAACGAGACTTCTCTTGGTAGAAAGTTGGTAATTTATCTTTCAATCTCCTTTAGGAGTTGATGGTTTTGAAATTTTCCGCATTGTCTGGTGGAAACGTTTTTGGTGCGGTTTTCAACATCGAATAGTGTGTGGAAGAATGTGCAAAAAGTTCACAAAGATTTCAAGCACAGCATTCAAGAGCTGAGGCTTGTCCAATCATGTTCTTATTTTCAACCGTTGGCGCTACGCTAAGTAGCACATCTCCACAATTCCCAACGAAATGTTATTCCGATAAATGATCCCAAACATTATTTGAGATCCTTCTTTAAAAAATATCAATATGAATTTAGCTCATTGTTGCTATGATTATTCACCAATTCCATATATCCTGTATATCCATCAAAATACCGAGATGAATTGATTTTCATGTTTTTTTTTTCTAAATATTCGTGATATTTTTCTTTGGACAACTACCTTTCATTCGCAAGAATTTTGCGTAAAGGTTTTAGTAGCATATTACACCACCAGGTGGGCTCCACACATTTTCCTATGGTTCCATATCTCCCATCTTTAGAAGTTTAGTTACGATGCCCAAGGGAATCCTGGGTAAATTGTAATATATTATTCGGCGAACGGCTCCGTCTCTCGTGAAACGTCTTTCGTGCTAATTTGGACAGTTCAGTCTAAAATTAATATTTAGAGAATGGTGATTTTTTCGACCAAATATATTATGAAAATACCAATGCATAAATAGCTACTCTGAAAGAGAAAAACTGTGCTTTTCATTCTATGGACCGAGAAATTTGTTTTTGGCGTTTTTACCACTGCCACTGTAGCAAGACCGGTGCCAACCTTGGTGCTGAGTAAGATAAAATACCTTGTTTCAATGATTTAATACCTTGCTTACATGGATCAATTTAAAGTTTTCTCGTACAAGTTAGCAACAATTTTTTAATCATGATATTCCTACATTGGGTGCAGGGAAATGAATACTACCTTGATCAAAAAGTTCCCGGAATAACCACCGTGTGGCGCTCCCATCGTTCCGATTTGAGTTCTGTTTTTTTTGTTAAATTGGTACATCTGTTGTTGATATTCCCTTTAAATCTTAGTGTCATAACTTGACATTTGCAAAAGTTACGTAGCCAAGAGTACATCTATCTCTGTGTGTGTTGGCGATTTTTTACAATTGCAGAAATGGATTTAAATTTGCAACAACGAACTTGTATTAAATTTTGCGTAAAAAACGGATTTAGTGGCGCACGGACGTTGGTAGTAGTAGTAGTTTTGAGGGGAGGCGACCGACAGCTAAGGTCGGCGCCCAATATGGACATCGTGCCGCTGCCAGCGGACACTATAAGGACTCCTCTCGACCAGCAGCTGGAAAATACTTCTTCAAACCCTGTTCATACTGCCGGCGCTCTAAATATGGACGTTTCCATGCATCAGAACGGGCCGTCTGCCCCTGCCGCGAAATTCAACGACGACTGGCGACACGTCAAGGATCCCAGAGGAGCCGGGAAGCGTAGCGCACCATTCCTTTCCATTGAAGAAGCAACTAATAAGCGCCCGGTAAGTACGAGTAATAAATTCTCACCGCTCGTCACGGATCCGGACACGGACAACTCTTCTGCTCCCGTGGCGATGGAGGCTGAAAATTCATCTGCACCATCTGGATCCCCGGCAAGCCGAAAAAAGGAACCACGCCCCCCGGCACTCATCATATACGATGTAGTAGACCACGCGGCCTTGCTGAAACTTGTCCGATCCAAGGCAACGGACAAGTCCTTTACTGCAATCCATACAACCGACTCGACGAGACTTCAACTAAAGACTGCGGCTGATTATGCGGCCATAAAGCAGCTGTTGGTGCAGTCAAATGCACAATTCTCGACCTGGGGCCCGAAATCCCTACGAGCCAATTTCTACGCGGTTCGTGGACTTCCGTGCACCTACCCAGTTGAGCTACTGAAAGAAGATATGGACGCCATGGGGATTCCGGTGGAACGAGTGCATCTGGTGCGGCAGGGAACCTTCTTCCTTGTCGTTGTCAAGGAAAACCCTGAATGGCAAACAAAAGAAATGCTTGCCATAAGATACATCGGCAATTCCCGTGTCAGGGTGGCAAAATATCAGCACAGGGAGCCACAAATGTGTTACCGGTGCACCCGATTCGGACACGCATCTTCCAACTGCACGGCAGCCCCGCGATGCTACAAGTGTGCTGGTGCACATGAAGGCATCCAATGTCCGGATACGGAAAGGAAGAAGACTTGTTGCTGTAACTGCGGAGGAAACCATCCTGCATTTTTCAGGACCTGCCCTGTCTACGCCAAACAGAAGGAGATGAAGATGGCTAGCCTCCGGAGGAAAGGCGCACCAACCCAGGGGGCGAAGAACACCGCCGCTGAAACAGAGCTGCCTTCTCCTCAACAGAAGACGCTTGGTACCTTCAACGCGTCGAAGCCGGGAGACCCAACCAACGCAACCCAACGTCTGACCATGTGCAAGCATCTTGACTTTCCTCCACTCTCGACGCCGGCTCCGGTCGCCAGGGAGACAGCAGAAGAAATAAAAATTCCTCTTCTCCAGAAGAGGCGGGCTGCAGACTCGCAGATGCCGACTCCAACTTTGGCTACATCCCTCTCTTCCATCCTGGAAGCATTGACGTCCTCTGCTGCGCTATTGCAACAACAGCTGCAAGCTTTAACTGTCGCCCTTACCACTATTTTCCCAAACCAAAATGGACCATAGGCGAGAATTAAATAAATCTATCATCCTAGCCACATGGAATGTCGGCGGCGCATTGAAGCGAAAGACCCCTGAATTGCTTGCCTTTCTACGGAAGGCAAGAATCTCAATCGTCTGTCTGCAAGAGACTCATCTCCGTCCTGGAACTTCATACGGCGTTCCAGGCTATGCAGTTTACCGGGATGACCGGCAAACAAGAGGAGGGGGCACGGCGGTCCTCGTTTTGCTTGACCTGGCTGCGAGAAAAATTGACCTACCAGCTCGACTGCATCTAGAGGCGACAGCCATTGAAGTAGATACTTCGATCGGCTCTCTCACAGTGGGGTCACTCTATCTCCCCCCAAAACGACCTCTAGCCACACAGGATTTCGAAGTCATCTTCTCCGGGTCACGGCCGTCGCTTTTTCTCGGGGATCTAAATGCAAAGAATGCTGCATGGTATTCAATTACACCGAACCCTCGGGGTGAAGCGCTGCTCACATGGGCTCAGAACAACGGAGTACGCGTCGCGGGTCCACATGGGCCAACGCATCAGCATCACGGCAGGAGCGAAGACGTCTTAGATATTGCGCTGCACCGTAGGCTCACGAGTTCGCTTTCTCTCGTGGCGACACCGACGTTGGACAGCGACCACTACCCAGTCTGCGCCTATCTGGGATGCTGCCCAACGTTACTTCCCCCACGGCCGGTGCGATGCCTGGACAAAACAGACTGGACAGGGTACAGGCAGATCCTGTCCGACATTTTACCGGAACAGCCGCCATCACTGACGTCACAAGCTATGCTGGACGAATATGCTTCTGTCATAACAGCTGGCGTGGACCAAGCATTACAGAACACCGTGCCAATAAATCTGATCCGCCCTTCTGGACATCTGACGCTGCCTCATTCCATCCTTCGCCGCATCCGCGAAAGAAATCGGCTTCGACGACGATTTCAAAGAACCAAATGTCCCGCGGATGGGGCACGGTTTAGAAGAAAACGAGCCGAAGTGAGGCAGCTCATCCAGGACCACAGGCAGACGACGTGGGAAAGGAAGGTTGCTTCCCTCCGAACCGAAGATGGGAGCATCTGGAGAATGGCAGCTTCTCTTCGCCACAGCATTCGGATCGACCCACCGATCGACTCACCTGGTGGCCCTCTTATCACGGAAGACGAAAAGGCTGAATTTGCAGCAACTACGCTGGAGGCCACTTTCACGTCGACTCCGGATCCACTGGTACCGGATGATCCTAGCGACTTTCCTGAAGAGGATGAAACAACGGAGGAGGGCACCATGACGGTAACGAAGGTTACCGAAAACGACCTGAGAGCAGCCCTTGGACGACTACGCTGCAAGAAAGCACCAGGAGAGGACAACATCCCGAACGAGGCCCTTCGACAGATGCCTGTCTCGCTCGCAACTCACCTGATTACGCTCTTTACGGCCTGCTTCTCCATGGGACATTTTCCGGCCATCTGGAAATCGGCAAAAGTCATCCTATTGCCGAAGCCGCCGAAGTCCGCTAGGAACGTAGAGAACTACCGCCCGATCGCCCTGCTAGCGACCCTGGGAAAGCTGCTTGAGAGGGTACTGCTGCCACATCTCCTGAAGCACATCGCGGCCTACTCAATCTTGCCGGCATCACAGTACGGTTTTCGAGAGGAACACTCCACCACACACCAGCTCGTCCGTCTCGTGGAACAGGTGACGGCCGGATTCAATCGGCGATGCTGCTCAACGGCGGCGTTCTTTGACATCAGGAAAGCCTTCGACCGGGTATGGCACGCTGGTCTCAGGCGAAAACTTGCAATACAGCGGTTTCCAAATTGGCAGCGCCGCTTGCTAACATCATACCTGACAGGAAGGACTTTCCGTGTCGCCTGGGGACGCGCGCTGTCACAGCCGAAACAGGTCCACGCAGGCGTGCCGCAAGGATCGGTGCTCGGACCGATACTTTTTAATCTATATACGGCGGACCTCCCGGTAGACCTTGGACGACATACCATGGTTGCCCTGTATGCGGATGACGCAGCAATAGTGACCACTTCGCGGAGAGCACACATGGCGGCAACATACCTACAGCGAGCAGTAGACAAACTGCTGGAGTGGTACGCCCTGTGGCGAATCAGCGTCAACAGCGCAAAGACACAGACGATTCTTTTTTCACCTGGAGGACTGCGAGAACCAGGAGAAATCCTCGTGGGCACCGAGGAGGCGCCATGGAAGGAAGAGGTGACCTATCTAGGCGTGATACTGGATAAAAGACTGACATTCAAAAGTCACGCCCTCGCTGCCACCAGGAAGGCAAGAGGAAGACGACTACAACTCTCGCCGCTGCTGCGTTCACCGTCCCTCTCTATCAAGACAAAGACGTATCTGTACGTGGCGGCAATTCGCCCAATCTTGATGTACGCTTCACCGGCATGGAGTGGCAGAATGACTCAGACGGCCTTCCACCACTTGGAGGTAACGGAAAGAGGGGCACTCAACAGTGTACTTGGGCTTGGCTGGAACTATGCCGCAGAAATTCTCCACGCCTTAACTGAAACTGCGCCCATTGGAGATGTCATCAAGACTCGCGCGACGGCCTTTTACGAGGAGCTTGAAGGCAAAAAAGAAGAGCACTTGCGGTCGATCGGCGGCTTAAAACCTGTCTCCTGGGAAAGGCACAAACGCCCAAGAGCAGCAACGGGACGGGACGACGACCAACCACCATTGATAAGGAAAAGGAGTTGATTGGACCTTCCTTCATCGACGGGCTAAGAAGCCGCAAACACAGCAGCTGAATGATTAAATCATCGGGCAGCTGCAAGCCAAGCGTCAAGAGGGAACGTTTTGGCAAAAAGAAGACGAGGACGGACGTTGGAAATGTTGGAAAAGTGTTTCGGCAACGATTCTCTAAAAAAAACGGTCGTTTACCAGTGGCACGAGCGGTTCAGAAGTGGTCGTGAGTCAATCGAAGATGATGAACGCAGTGGCAGACCATCGACATCGAAAGTCGGTGAAAAAATTGATAAAGTAAAAGAAATGTTGGTCAATAACCGCAAATTAACCATCAGAGAAATAGCGGAGGACTTGAACATTGCCTATGGATCCGCCCAAGACATTGTGGTTAATGATTTGGGTTTCCGTCGTGCAGCAGCAAAGTTGGTGCCAAAAGACCTCAATTTCATGCAAAAAAGAGACCGTGTTGACGTCGCAAAAGACATGATTTGCGAGGCTGAATCCGATCCCACATTCATCAAAAGGATCATTACTGGAGACGAGACGTGGGTTTATGAGTACGACACGCAATCCAGACATCAGGCAAGTGAATGGCGTTCACCAAATGAGCCGAGACCAAAAAAACCACGTCGTTTTCAGTCAAAAAAGAAGGCAATGCTGACGGTTTTCATGGATTACAACGGTGTAGTGCATCATGAATTTTTGCCAGAAGGCCAGACAGTAAACAAAGAGTATTATTTGGGCGTTATGAGACGTTTGCGTGAAGCAATTCGCCGAAAGAGACCAGAAATGTGGGCAGAAAACTCGTGGATTTTGCACCATGATAACGCACCGTTGCACAGTGCTATAATTATTCGTAATTTTTTGACGAAAAATGCAACAAATACCATCCAACAGCCACCGAATTCACCTGATTTGGCTCCCTGTGACTTCTTTCTGTTCAATCGAGTTAAAAAACCATTACGGGGAACGCGTTTTAGCAGCCGAGAGGAAGTAATGGAAAAATCGCAGGAAGCACTGATGGACATACCGAAAACCGAATATAAAAAAATGTTTCGAGGATTGGATCAAGCGCTGGCATAAGTGTGTTGCAGTCGATGGGGATTACTTTGAAGGGGACAATATAGATTTAGATGAATAAACTTGTATTTTTAATTTTCTGAATAAATTCCGGGAAATTTTTGATCAATGTAGTATATCCCGCACTTGCGTCAGAAATCAGAATCACAAGCTCTGAATTGATTGATTGAATGCCATCGCAGTGAACAGCCTTTCTTGCATAATTGTTATATCTTTCAATTAATCTGTAATCTGATTACAGTCATTCCTACCAGCAGGGTCTTTGCCGCAAAGGCATGTTATCATTGCCTTTGTCTTATTCTATTGTTCGGGTTTCACAACCGGCTGAGGGCCATTTCATATCTTTGCGAGTAACCGCTCATCATAATCCCGTAGAGGAGACATGGATATTTCAGTCGAGATTGACAGTGTTCCTTGGTGTCCTTTTGCCTTTTTAAAGCCACAAGATTCTAAAGTGCGCACTAACAGATGTGCATGCCATTTGAAATGAACTGCCGCAGACATTATATATTCTTATTTTAGGCGTTCTAAACAAGCGACGAGATTCTTCAGGGACTTATTGTTCGCGACAATCTACGAACTCACCGCTTTGGATTGAAACCGAAACCTGGCTAGATGATCATCCATTTTGTTTCGAGATTTTCTTCGGTATTATTTTGTAAGAGCTATAGTTTTTTGTTGATAATATTCGCTGTTCTATGGACATAAATTAGTAATCGCATTATCCTGAATAATATACTGATTAAACTTTTGCCCAAGCTCAATTTTGATACCACAGAAGTCGGCAATGAAGAAAAACTTTGTGACTCTAAATTCAAGCTTTATTATGGAAACATCGTTGTGATTAGTTGTTTTTCTCTGCTTTGTACGTTCCACTTCTGTGTTAGTTGCACCTTTTCTCTGAATGAGCAGCCATGACACAACGCTAAGACTATCTTTGGATCTAACTTACCGGATGTAATTGGAATCTTCAGGGAACCGATTCCCTCTCCAATGCGGGTAGTGCGCACGGGGCGCGATGAAGCATGTTGGTGATTCCAATCGTCAAGATATCGCGTTGGAAACACATCCCAAATTTGGAATGTGTGCATTGACCTTAGGTTTATTTTCATAAATCGCGTGAGTTGGTAAGCTGCTTCAGCTACTGGGTGAAGCGAACGACAGCTGAGGTCATTTGCGCCATTAGGTATGGGTGGGAAAGGAGTAAGGGTGGAGAGAAACTCGGTGTCGGCATTAGCCTACTCTATAACGAGAGGCACCTAGGGGTCACGCAAATTTTAAGCTCTCACCCGACGGACGGCGTACTACCTCAAAGTTCTCTCCACACGGCACCTCACGTAGGGATCGGGATACCACTGAGAAGAATCTGCCGTGGGATTCGAACCCGGGCCTTCTGGTTGGGAAGACAGTACGGTACCATCCTAATCTCCTTCAGTTAGTTTTGCCCTTATATCAATCTCCGTTGCACAAAGGGATGTCGTGAATACCGTGCGTCGGACACATATTTTACAAAGCATGCATATTCAAACCTACCCCATGAATTTAATTTGAAATATTTCTTGAAATGCGTGGTTTTTGCTTTATTTCTTCGGTCCGATAATAAAATCTGTCCCTGTCTCAGCTTCATGTCAGTGAGAGGATGGTGTGTTCCGATGTGATGCCTCACCCGGCAGTGGAAAATTTTGGAAAAACTTTCGGAATGCAATGGGATTCCAATCGAACCGCCGTTGATTTTATTTGCCCTCGGCAAGTATTATTCGGGAGGTGTCGAGAGCGTCCTGGAAAGAGTTTGTCGTGGAAAAGTCCCCCCGCGGCGGATGAGGTCTACGGAAGGCGAAAACAAGGAGGCACACTTTATTATCAGCTGGAAGGTTAAAAAATGAAAAACATCCTTATCGACATCACCTGGTGACTTTCCCACGACATGACTCCATAAACCGTGATCCATATCTTCTTATCCCAATCTATCCACAGATACTTTATGGATCCGTTGATTGAATTGACCTATCGGAAATTTCCCAACCAGTATCTGGAATTTTTTTCTCAAAATATAGTTTGGGTTTTGTCTGAACTAATGGAAAGATGGCATGAAATCTATACCGTGGCTGTGGGCGCCAAAGAATTGGACATAAGTTTCGAATACTGAATCGCATGTGTGCAGCGATTCCATAATCATAATCTATCAGGGATCATACCTTAATGCCTCTTGAATCGGAAAATACAGGCAAAATTCAGCACGAATGGGATCCAAATTGACGGCTAAATGTTTGTAGGAATATAAAAAAGCGTCGTGACTTCACACTATGTGATTACTTCGGTAACTATTAATTCGTATTATATATTTCTAACTACAAAATACTTATAAATTTTGTGGATAACATGAATGGAAGCATATCAGAGAGACATACGCAAATAGTTTTATCACTCTCAGAAAACCATTGTATATAATAACAAGATTATTTCAAATCGAAGAAAAAATATCGTCAAACCGGCTCAACATCGATAGCTTTATGGTTAACACACATTTCATGGGTGAATCGTCACTTTTATTTTTCCAAAGTAATGTTAATATTTCAGACATAGGTTAAAAATGCTTGTAATTAAATACAATTGCACATTTCTTTCCTTAACTCATCTTTGTAAGAATTTGCGACGATTACTGTCGCCTTGAGGACACAAAAAGCTCTTGGTGTACGAGGGCTGACCAGAAGGTAACCTGCGTTTTTGCCTAGGGTGGCTGTGGGTATGTTTGGAGCCACCATATTGGTGTATAAACGTCCCTAGAATCAATACGCATCCTGCTGTGTTAGTGTGCAGGCCGTGGTTCTCCTACTTTGCTCACTGCAAACTGTTAAATTGTACGCTGCAATAGCAACTCCCGCGAGATCTGTGATTAGGTTTTTGATTTGATTGCTGTATTTATGGTATATATATATATATATATATATATATATATATATATATATATATATATATATATATATACACATATACATACAGATGATTTCGTCGAAATAACACGGAAGTGTTGAATAAAAACTTGGACAGCGACAAACAATATAAGAACACATAAAAAGAACACTCACACATTATTTCTTAATAATTTCGACGGATTTTAGCTCAGTCTTCCTCGGAAGAAACAGTAGTACTCACTGAGTACTACCGTTTCTTCCGAGGAAGACGGAGCTAAATTCTATTGAAATTATTGAGAAATAACGTGTGAGTGTTCTTTTTATGTGTTATTATAAATATGTATATATATATATATAATTAGAGCTAACGAATTAATTGACCAATCTGAAAGTTTTTTGTTGTTGATTATGAAGTTCAACTGCTCAACTAAGTCTGGGAATGCGCTAATCGCATGTGTAGAAAGCACCTCGACCGAATGCATTCTAAAACTCCTAACAAAGCTGGGCTTTGCCTCGATTCGCGGGCCTTCAGGCATGGACCATAATGTTCCGGTGTAATGCAGTTCAACTTATTGAAATAGATAGCTCGGATGCTTTCAACTTTGAAACACTGCCTTCAAGTTTTAAAATTGATCCGCTGGAAGTCATAGAACATTGAGCAGTGATTGTAAAGAAACGGCGCTCATGTACAAGACCTACACAAAAAAGATGAGACTCGTCTAAACCACGCCTTGCTCGTGGCCCCATCTGATTTGTCTCCACACAACAACGATTCTTGTCTGATCTTTCACACACTTGCTGTAATTATTCATGTGTAGATGAAAGTGAAGGTGCAAGAGAATCAAAGCGTGTGCATTGAATTTTATTCCAACCTCTGGAAAATTGTATCTTAAACGTATGCATTGATTCAATTTGGCAATAAATCTACGAGTTGGGCACAGTATTTTCTTTGCTACCACCGCTTCTATTCTGGACAAACTTCGACCGATGAAGAACCGAGAAGGGGACCACTATTGACGTCAATAAAAGACGACCAAGTCAACATTATGAATAATTTAGTACGTGCAAACCGTTGGGGAACTGTCAGGAAAATTGCCAATGAAGTTGACATTAGTTTTTCACCATTTCACAAAAATTTTGGGCATGCAATAGTATGTATGTTTGGGCACGTACGAGTAGCATTATGCTTAAGTCTAGTGCAAGCCACTCGAGACTTCGAGTCTCGCCGCAGAACTGATGTTGCCACAGTATGCCGTTCATCCGCGAGGCTTCCCTCCAAAGGGGATCGCGTTCGTTAAAGTTACGTAATCCGCCTGGGGCCGGAAGGAATCAACGGTCCCTTTCATGTCGTCTCTTTGTCTAGCAAGAGGCTACGCTATCTGTAATCGGTGTACTGATATGCGCGAGAACAGATGCATCAGGGAATAATTGCATATTACAATCATGTCTAACTGCACAGAAGTGCTCTTATACCGCTAAGTGCGTACTCGTTCTGGCCATGAGAGCAATGCAGACAACGATATCAATGCCTCCACCCCACTCTCGCATTTGAATGGCTTTAAGGGTTTCGTAACAAGCGGCGGTATTAATTTTCCCCGGCTATTGTTTACATCCTCGATTTTGGGAATTAAATTATTAGGACACGAGGCCATTTATTACTCAAGATAAGTAAATTATTTTTGCTTTATTCCAGCGAACTCTTCCACACCCCAAGGTAAGACATTTGCAGTTGGATCATTCTAAATTAGCCTAAAAAGATCAAGCAACCTTAGATATGTCTCGCGTGCCCCCAGTTTCCGCCCCCCACCCCATCATGTCCTGCGCTTTAGCGGGCGAGAGGTGACCCCGGTTTGAGTGCGGAAGGGTATGGAGTAGGTGGGTTCCACGGACGACGAAGGGGGATGATCGCCCATCGACTTGCACCGTGGTGGCTGCAATTGCTCCAAACAGCACCCACAATCTCTGTGATTTCAGTCTCTCAATGAGAGTCCTTTCGTTTCGAATGCTGTCGGTTGCGTTGGCGACAGTCAATATGTGATCTCTTGCGTGGGGAACATTGGAATCGCGTCATAACTGTTGAAATCAACGGAGCTAATCGATGAAAGTGAACTTTGTACCTTTTTCGCGATTAACAACACTCACCCAACTTGATGTTCCGCTCTTATGATTCGGAAAAACGATTCTTCTTCGATAGTTAATTGTAATTTTCGATTTTATGCTCGCGTGACATTTGACAAGGTGGTTGCAGAGGACTGCAAAAATTACGGATTGGCACTTGACTGCGCATCGCAAGTCCCGTGCTAATAGGATATACCAAAGCATATCGTGTGTAATAATGCTGCCAGAGAGTCAATGGTGGTTCATCTTCTTCCAGACGAGACTTTTTAATCACAGCAACATCATATCATATACTTCTTCATTGTCATGAAAGATAGATTCATTCTTCCTGGGGGGACCCGAAGTGTTATTTTTATTCCAACAAGAAATGTATTTTATTTTATAATACACCGATCGAAACAATTGTAGTGTTAAAACAATTTTTTCTCGACCTAATTTCTCTTAATACATGAACGATTTATTTGTCATACGTCTGCTTCTCAAAAAGTCCATCTCGCGCAAAATGACCGACGTGATAGGGTCTTCCTTCCATCCCAGGGATTCACAGCTTTTGGACATTTTTCAGTCATGTCCCCCAGAAGGCCCGGGGATAAGAATAAGGAATAAATGCTAGAGATAAGCTCTAATTTTCCCCAGGCATGCAGTTGGTGCAACTCGTTTCGATGCCAAAGCCAATCATCTTAAGGTATTATAAATAAAATTTCATGGTAGGCAGGTATGAAAGTTTGGCATTAATAGGCGAGGATGATCGCCTATTGATGCTAAATGATTCAATGATTTCCTAGCGTTATTCTGTCGCATCATATCCAATTGTTTGAGAACTCACCGGGAAAGCGTAATACACCCGTAATAAAGTAGCACTTATGGTGTATTTTACATAGGTCAGGCGGGGAAAAAGTATAAAAATTAGGGTTAAAGAACATACGAGAGAAATAAGTTAGGTAGTATTGCCATCAATCATAGAAGGGTGACGGAAGAGAATAAAGAATATAATGGTCGAAGCAGAATATGAGCCACTCGTGTGTGAATAAGAGTACTCACAGAGACAAGGCTAAAAATGAAGCAGAGGAAACTTATTGTCCCGCAAATAGCCGAACCAAGTCAAATGAGACTTGGAGGAGGTTGGGGATGGAAGGATAGGAACCTTCTGCGAGATAATTAATGTTAAAAAGGAGAAGGGTACAGCGAAACTGATTTGTCACTGTTAAGAGGCGATTCAGAGAAGGGAAAACAAAATCTCACAACGTCAGAGATGCTCATGAAAATATAAAAATGGATGATGAAGATATTTGGTTGAGAATGGGGGAGTACATTTACAAGTACTCCTCTCAGGGGCCTAGAACACTTGGTGGTTGCCTCACCAAAGTGGAAATCTCGATAGAAAAAGACGAGAAGGGCCCGAAGGTTGTGAGAAGCTGATTCGACAGAGCCGTAAAAGATCTGAAGAGCGATGAGGCACCAGAATTTGTCAATGTAAACAAAGAAATGATCAAGGCTACCAGAGGATTTCGATTGGAGTGTGATGATTTTCATAAATGGCAGAGACCAAGAGTACATAAATTCGAAGAGCACAGAACATTGAGTCTGATGTCTAATGCCTCGAAAATACTGATTTGGATTATTAACCGAAGAACAGATGCAACGGTAGGAGTACAGGTAAACTGAACGGGAAATCAATTAGGATTCGCGAAAAACCGAGGAACTAGAGAGGCAATACTCAGATTGAGGGTGCTGGCCGAAAAATGACACATGCAAGCAAGCAATTATATTTGACATTCCTGGACTGTGCGAAGAGCATAGAAAAATAATATCCATTCTAAATGGCCTTCAAGTCCCTCGAACTCGAAGAAGATTTACAACTGACATGAGTAACAACGGGGTTATTCATATCTGGACTCACCACGGGAAGAGCTAGAAATGCGAAAAGAGCAAGGTGAGGGCGTGTTCCTTCCCGAGTGGTTTTGTTTCTAAATCAATATGCAATTAACTAAATAAAATCATACGCCTAAGAACTCGGCACCTGCAGCGAAAACTTCATCACATTGAATGCTGCAAATAATATACCTTTGGCGGTAGAGAGAGGAATGGATTTAAATAAGGCCGCCTGTCCATTCTTAAGAGGTGATGAAATAATCAAAACCTTTTAAGCAAATGAAAGATTTTGTCGAGTACATAAAATGTTCTTTATCATGAAGGAAGAAGGTCTGCACATGAAGATAACGCTAAGAAGTAAAAAGGTAGAATTGGAAAAGTTTTTTTATTTGAGAAAAAATATTATAAAAGACGAAACGGATACGAATGACAGCAGAATAGCAAACGTATGGAGGCTCTCTGCAAGAAGCAGGCTGATATCAAAACAAGGGGAAGGTTATTTTATGCATAAGAAAATACTTAATGTATAAAAAAGTTTCCGTTGGAAGAATATGGATTGTAGTAGAAATTCTCACTGTAAGAAATGGACGGCTGTAGCCGAGGAGAAGAAAGGAAAATGAAGCAGTAGAAATGCGATATTGGAGACTGAGACCGAATAGACGTGTCGAGTGAGTATGGGCGGAGTTGTTTTGAAGAGGGATAATTAATTAGGGTAGCTGTGAATAAGTAAGTGAACGGCAAGAACTAAATAGGAATAAAACCCTAGATTTTGCACGAAACGAGTGATAGTGCATGAAGATACGAGTACTAGCTGTCGGCTGGCCTGCTCAACAAACCCATTCGAGGATCGATATCTGTGGTGGATGCAATGTCTCTGAAAGGTGTCGGATAGTCGCGAGCTTGCCCACGTGGGAGTTGTCCCAGCGAAATGAAGTCGGAGGTATTTTGAGGAATGACTCTCTCGACCCTGTTCGTGGCAATCGGCGTGCCGCTTCTACATACAGGTATAATCTGCTCACGGTAAGAGTGCTTTCGGAGTCGAGAACGCTTGCTCGAGGGAGCAATTGCGACGCCATGTATGAGCAGTTGTTGGGAGAAAATTTGCAACGATTTCAGACTGACCCTGACCGTTTTTATTTTGGCCGCCTCGTAGTAATCTAGGACGAAACATAGGTTCACAAATTCAACCGTGAAACAATCCGAACAAAGAACATACTCCAAGCCAAGCGAAGGCAGAGTCTATGATTGATGATGTCATGTCAGCGACAAATATTTTTCCCCCGCCGGTTCACAAAGCTGTACCGCGACTCTGAGAAGTTCATCACTCCCCAGGAGGACAACGTAGAAAACTGCAGAAGTGCTATTCAACTGGTATGGATCTCCAATGAAGCTAATGACTGGAATTGAGACATGAACTGTAACGAAGGCTGTCTTTACCTCTTGTTTAGAAATTTTATTCGAAACGGTCTACTTACGGTTGCACTTTTATCATAAAAAAAAACTTTGGTAGTCATCGCTATGAACATAATATGCGGTGTTTTTGATTTCCATACGGTACGGCTCGGTCTCTAAAAAGAAAGTATTTTTACCTAACCCATGCCTATAATATATGTGAGACTCTCACTTGAAGAAGGCCTCTGAGAGGGCCAAAAGCTCGAACAATTTACCGTGTGAGTGTCCTTTTAAATGTTGCTATTCTATTATATTTGTGTTTTATTGTATCAGCCCATTATCGTGCCGCTCAAGTGAGTTTTTCCGTACAATCGTTATATGTATGTATATATATATATATATATATATATATATATATATATATATATATATTTATATATATATATTTATATATATATATATTAGTACATACATATGCATACACACGCACACATACACACACATATTTTCTATATATATATATATATATATATATATTCATTGAATTACAAAGGAGAGTCGGCGTTAGCCTACAAAAATATTGGTAAACACAAAAAAGGACACTCCAAGTATTTTAAAGCAATTCCATATTTCATACGCAAGAAGTTAACATGATCAAACAGGTGGTATCACGTCCATAAATAAGTTAGAAATATTTTTGTCATCTCATGCAAGGTTGACCAACTTGACTAGCGTAATAAATAATCAAAAAACCAAAGAAGTGGGAAAGACGCCCGGCACCAGAAGAAAGATCATATTCTATATTCTATTCTATTTTTGTTTTATTGTGTCAGCCCATTACATATATATATAGTTACATGCATACACACACAAATTTGTATAAATATAAGAGTATAAAATTTCTATGGCACCTTTAGTTTATTTGTAGGTCAACGAAAATGAGCTCAAAAGCAGGTCAACCTATTTCTGAATAACCTTCACCACAACTGCGTAAAAGTAAAAAGAAGTATTAATTATGAGGAACTGTTTGTAGTTTTTTTAGACTGTGTATAGTGTCTAAGTGGTCGAAAGCATCATTGGGATGAAAAAGCTGTATTTTTCGGTTCTAATTCCGGAGCCTACTCATTTGAGAGCCACCGGACGCGCAGAAGCATATTAAGCGAAACCAAGAACAAATAAAAATATTGATAATCCTTGCCGAAAGATGTCGCGGCCGACTGAACTAGATAAATCTTTGTTTACAACGGAAGATCAAACTTGTTTCTTCCTGAATAGCACAAACATTTGGTAACTGATTAAAATTAATCTGTTGCTGCAAAGTCTGACTGGGGTGACACAAAATGAGACTTAATATCAATAAAGTAATTTTTTATATCACTGAGAAGCGTATGGTGTTGTTACCAATTTAAAACTAGAATTTTATATTAACTTAGTTAATATAGTACTATGTGCCTTGTCTATAAATAATAATGGAGGTCATCGGAGAAGAAATAAACACCACTATTGAAGATATCCCTTCACCGTGAATAATTTGAGGCAATAGGAAATATTGACCAAAGCATCTTTAGACAGAATGTTATTCATTAGTAATTTGAATGAATGCGTTTTCTGTGACTTATTGCACGCGCTAATATTTGGCCTGCACTCTTTAAATACGCATGTGTAGTGTCCCCCTCATTCTCCAGTTTAATTTTTCTTTATTAAAAACAGTTTATTAAGGCGTGTTATCATGGACGAGGATGTTATCTTGATTGAAGCCATTATTTGAATTATGATAGAATACCTCAGTAAATGTCTGGAAAAAAATGCACGATAGTGAAATGTTTTCAAAATAGGAGTGTGATTTCGGGAAATCGGCTTGACATGAATAATTCCAAAAGCCAAAATACTTTCATCTCGTAAAGTCACCGAATGGGAGCGCGGCGGGTGGGGACAGCAAATCACTAGGTACATGCACATCACCAAAAGGTAAGGGACTAATGATCTTATAATAATATTCAACCGATTAAAGCAATGTAAAATATGAAAAACTGCATGCATAATGGTATTTAAGCTATATAACGCAGTCCACGCAAGAGAGACAAGAAATCAGCCGTAAGGAACAGAATCGGCATTTTCGAATATGTCAACATCCGTTGTAATGAATACTAAAATGATAAACAAGGAACTATGAAAAAGTTGCATATCTCAGGCCTTCCATAGAAACGAACTAACATTCCTTTTACTTTTACAATGTTATATATATATATATATATATATATATATATATATATATATATATATATATATATGCTTTCGCAGACGTAACACGGAAGTGCCGAATAGTACAATACACAGTAACACACAAGATAGAAACACAAAAAAGAAGAACACTCACACGTTATTTCTTGATATTTCGACGGAAACAATCCGTCTTCATCTGAAGATATAAAGTCATTACTTCTATATCTTCGGATGAAGACGGATTGTTTCCGTCGAAATATCAAGAAATAACGTGTGAGTGTTCTTCTTTTTCGTGTTTCTATCTTGTGTGTTACTGTGTATTGTACTATATATATATATATATATATATATATATATATAATCAATATATATATATAAAAAATCTATATATATAATATATATATATATATATATAATCTATATATATATATATATATATATATATATATATATATATATATATATATATATATATATATATATAGATTATACGGAAACACTCACACGATCAGTATAATATTGGGACGGCACAATAGAACACACATAAAATAGTAACACTTAAAAGGACACGAAGACTTTTGACTCTTGACTTCTTGTCTTACTTGAAGAAGGCCGAAAGCTTAAACAATTTATCGAGTGAGTGTCCTTTTAAGTGTTACTATTTTATTTGTTTTCTATTGTGCCGTCCCAATATTATATATCTCTCTCTCTCTGTATATATATATATATATATATATATATATATATATATATATATATATATATATATATATGTATTGTATTTATATTTACACATTTTTATTTATTTATTTATTTATATTTACACAGGTATCCTAACGATAAGGACAAAATGTAATCGGACACTACTGCCGATCAAAACGCTCTGACTTAATTTGTCCTGCCTCCTTGTGATTTCTCACTATAATTCCCTTTCCTCCCCACCACACCTAGAACTTCCTCAACTGTTTTCCTTTCTACCCAATCCATCTTCTCCTCACCCACACTTCACAAACCCACAGTCTTCACCCATCATTGTGCTTCAATAACCATGTTTCCGCGCCTTAAAAAACTACGCCCTATCAAAGTTTTGGCGAGTGTCTTACAGGGTTCGTCCGGAAAATAAGTGTACTGAGCTCAGGAAAAAAAATTTATTACACTTTTACATATCTTAAGCTAATATTCCTCAAAATAGGACCCTTGTGAGTCGATACACTTGTTCCAGCGGCGTTCCCATTCCCGGAACGCTCCCGCGAAGGCATCATCGGGAACCTCTCGAAGACTCGTCGTCGACCTCTTCTCTGCCCTCCACGAGCATCTTGTGCCACCGAAAGATCATGTTTCTGGACATGGCTGACTCCCCGTAAGCCTGGTTAATCATACCGACAGTTTCGGTAGACGATTTCCCAAGCGTTACCGCAAATTTGATGGAATAACGCTGCTTCGGCATCGTGTTCCGTGACGTGGGTCGAGCGTGGAGGTTCGCGTTAACAGAGCTCCTCACTACACCACAGCTCAGAGCCGTCTGCCTTTTTCAGCGTCGCTTGCCAACATACCCCCCTCCAATTGCAGCCCGTCAGAGCGGTGCTGGGCGCGCCTGGAGCGGCGCGCCCAGCCCAGGAGTCAGTACACTTATTTTCCGGACGAACCCTGTAGTCTCCTTACTTTTTGTCCTTGTAACCAATCTCCTCATTTTAGTGAAAGCTCGTTTGCCTAACGTAATCATTCTACTCATGTCCCTATTCCTTCAACCATTTTGGTCCAAAAACTTCCGAGATGCGTTAACTGTTCCACCTGCTCTAGTTTATGAAGTTTTATTTTAATATATGTTACCTTTCGCTCGTTGAGCCCATTTAGAATAAGCTGCTAGTATATGGGATTCTTATAAAATTGGATTTATTGCTGAATCAAATTGGGTGCAGCGTAGAGTAGCTACATTTTTAAAACGTTGTAATGACAAATGAAAATCGTTCGAGTAGCTAGGTTGGGAATCACTCACGGAGCCAAGGCTGAATTATTGATTAAATCTCTTGGATAAATTGGATGGATGTCTCTTAAGCAATGTTGTTGCAAATTTATTATTACCCCTATCGTACTGCGGTAGGAGAGATCATGTCAATAAAATTAGCGAGATGAAGCATAGCACAGATAGATTTAAGATGCCATTTTTTCCGCGAACGATAAGGGGTCAGGAAGCGTTGTTTGACCCTGCTAGGAGGAAAAGGTTTTATGAATCAAGGCTATTGTAGTGTGTAATCACTACCTACCACACACCCTAGCGGTGGCTTACAGGGTATCATGTAAAAAATATGTATATTTTTCTAAGCCTTGTCTTTCTAAAAAACCGCATAAACTTTGTTTTTACATTGATTGCCATTAAAAACTTATCACACAGACTTTGTAATGCGATCAGTAACGTTTTCTGACCTTTGGATGATTGACCATCAGCAGACCTACTGATTTAAAAAATTACCCGTCTACTTTCATGCTGATATCCAGTTCCTACCGCGTCTCTTCAATAATTTTCTCAACATATACGTTGAACAACACTTGCAATAATGGCCAGCCTTGCCTTACACATCTTCCTAACACTACCTGTCCAGACTCTCCGTTCCCCACTCGCACCTGAGTAGTCTGAGACGTACAGGTTTCGGATTAGCCTTTTGTCCCTCCAATATATTCTTATTTTCTGTGAATTACACATTAGAGTTCCCAATTCACTCCATAAAACGCTTTTCGAAATCTACGCCACAGGCAAATACGTACTGATAGTATTCTATATTCCTCTCTATCAGTGACCTCATTTGTGCAATGGCATCATGCCTGCCTCGCCTCTTTCTGAATACAAACTGAGCATTCCCTAAGTATTAATTTTCCCTGCTCTCCACCCTTTTATTGATACTGAGAACCACTTTAGTGGCAGGCGAAAGCAGACTAACCATTCTGTAGTCTTCACATAGCCTTTATAGGTTATCCATAGCCAACTTTCCTTTTTTTGGGATAGGAATTAAACGGTCATGATGTACTCTTCAGGCCAAATTCCCTCCTATATCTCCTCCATAGTTACGAGTAGTTAGTCCATAAAAACTCTTCATTCTGCCTATTCCTAATTTTGTGTGCAGTTTTGCGGGAATGTTGCCCAACGCCGCAGCCTTATATGATTTCAATTGCCTCCATCTCACCTGAGTCAGCTTGGGCCTAAGGTATCATCATCTACTTCATATATTCCCTTTCTATTTATAAACTTGCTGACTTAATGTCTTTGTCATATAGTTCCTCTTTATATTCCTTCCATCTCTCCTGAATATCTCCTGGCTCAAATAATATTTTTCCTGATTTATCTTTGATTGCTTTCATGGATTCCCTATCTATACATTTAGGTTGGAAACTTTTCAGTCATTCCTCGCATAGCCCTTCCATGCATGTTTAATTTATACTGTTTTTGATTTATCTTTGACTTTTGGACGAATTTTTCCTTCTTTTGTCCTGACTATTTGTTCAACTTCCTTTACAGCTCACCAATAAACTTTCACTTTAAACTTTTCATATCCTGGCACTGCATCTTCTAAAAGACTTCTTTTGCCTTATTTGGTTCGTACCTAACTTCATAATACATGTATTTAATTCTTTATGCTTCACTCTCCATAACTCTGAGTTTATAGTCTTCCATGCCCATCTCTCGTCTATTTCACTAACCATGTTCTCCGTAATCCATGGCCCCCTTGACCTTTTACAATTTATGATTCCTATAGGCTTGTTTGAGGATTTCGATATCCCATTTTTCCTGCATATTACCCAGCTCCCTTTCCCCTCTCATTATCTTCTCTACAGCCTGCTGATGATCCTTTGTCGATACGATTATTTAATCTTCGTTCCATTTCTTAAATCGTATTCCAAGTTTTATCTTTTTGAATTGGACGCTGTACGTACTTCATTATTACTGAGTTGTGATCCTAGTCAGCTTGTGCTCTGGGAACTAGTGAAAGATGTAATTGTTCTTTTTTAACATTCATATCACATTTTTCCAATAGTAACCTTTTTATCACATATGCCCTATGGTCTTCTATTAAATACTAATTTTTTGTTAGCTTGTCCAGATATCCCCCGTATATGTTTCACCCAGAAGAGGTCGTGAGTATGGGTCAGGGTAAGTAGGGGTAAAAGTTGGGGTAGCGCCTAGGTATTTAATCAAGTACTTTTTACTACTACGAGTCTAGTATTTTTAATTACTACACATTCCAATTCGGTGTTCCCAATGCAGTAGGTGTTCTGGACGGAATTGCTGACTTTCCAAAAATTCATCACTATGCACTTTTTTAAGTTTAATTCTAATTGCCATTTATGTTGCATAGCATTATCGTAATCTGCTACTGCTACTTAATTCTTAGGACTACGGATACCTTTGTAAAGTAGTCGGTCGCCGGCAAATAAACTATCTTACTATTAACCACAGGGTTAATTTCGTTGAGGTTTGGGAATTTTGAAGAGGTCCGATAACACCGGGGTAAATTTTCTCCTTTTGTATTCGCTTTACGCTTTCCGAAATTCTTTCTTCGAACTCGCCCTAGATAACTTACGTCTAATCGTAAGTGATCGCATTCCGTATGTTGCTAGAGATATCGTTCCTTGTATTGTTCATCTTGAATGACATATCCTTTGACGTCTTAACGATTTTCCAACTTCCGTATTCTACCATCTTGGTTTTGTGCTATCTTTCATAAATTTACATTAAATGAAACTGTTGATTACTGAGCGCGTGATGTCAAGGAAGTGATTCCACGTATTCCCAGCATTTTTGTGTTTACTACCTCTCTAAATATTTATCAAATGTTCTCTGCAACACACACTTAAACTTATAGTCCTAATTCTTAAAGGAGGAAATTTTTTTTAGTTTCTCATTTCGGACCCAATATTGGGGATACTTAGCATATACTGCTCAGCGGTCACTTATAACGCATGCCTGGTCACCCTCCACCACACGCTTCATCTGTGTCTTTCAGGGAACCGTTTAGAATGGAATGGAATAAAATTGCAGTCTTGGTAAATGGGACGCCGCCCTGAAAGCACGCCAGTCGGCTATAACCAGGGTGTGATGTCCATCTGAAAGGAATCATTCGTCTCATGATATCGCGTGCTAATTCATTCGTATATTTTCAAGTTTTGTTCTTAGTGGAACTACTTCCCTTCATTCTCGTCATTCCAAACGAATGATTTTGTTTGCCGGATCGAAACAAAAACGCGAAAAATATTATTTGGATGCTTGCAAACATTAAAAATTACAGTTTTTTCAGAATTTTACTCAGTCTGATCCACTGTAAATTATGAAAATATTTCATGGATATCAAATATTTGACAAACAGCATTGTATTCACTGAGGTTGCGACTTCCATAATGATCCTGAACGAGTTTCACTGGGGTGAATCATTGGTTTGAATCCATTCAAAACATCGTGTAGTAGGCCTATGTGAATCTAATACTGAAACCATTCTAAAAGAATAGTCTTACTGCCATTCTCAGAGTTGTTCATATTTTACTAATGTCCCTGAGTTTTATGTTGGATAATTTTCGAAAAATCTATACACCCGTTGAGTCTATAACATAATAATGGTCTATGAATACCGTTGCGTCGGAAATATAAACCTCTGTGCATTTAAGAGAAATGAATGCCAACTGTGATAATCTTTTATAATAACGGAAGATATCGTATGAAGATACATGAGTGCTTATGTATTTACATGTCGGTGATAATATCTCATTTGATTATGGAGCATTCGTTGGAAAAGTATGGCCGTAATGATGTTAGGAAAATAAATGTAACCTACAGAAGCGCTTTAAAGAGTACTTGATGGCATTTTCCTGAGATCTTTGCCTTGTGATTTAAATTATATAAATGCCAATGGCCTTTGGAAATATATCCTTATTTAGTCTTTAGTTGCAATTTGAAAATTGAAATATAAATAATTTCACAAGAGTGGCTAAACTATGGCGCCTAGTGGCGTTCATTCAAGCAGCCGTGAGGTGACACACAAAATGTCTAGAGGATATATGCCAAAATGGAAACAATAATAATAATAATAAGGAAAGGTGGTGAAGGAGTTTCCTCAATCACAACTTTCCTTTTTTTTTATTGCGGAAGCAAATACAAAAAAAATAGCATACAGAAAATAGCATGATATGTTGAGGGGGTTCCTGCTCTCGCTTAATCCCCCTTTTGTGTTCTGATATAATTAACATCAATTACACAATATGAGAAAAATAAATATCAATCAAGATGACACAGTAGCATTAAATTACAGAAGTAATGTACAACCCAAATTTAGTACAATTAGAGATAATAATTATTACAAGAAATAAATATATTATTCTATGATAACACTTCAGTTTACAGAGTCATACAAGATTTTTTTTCCTTTGATCGTACACGAGGGAAAATAGTACACGTTAACTTAAAATAGCAATTACATACAATTTTATTTACACAATAAACGAGCAATACAATTACTAGATTTATCAAGCTTTTAATTTACCAACTTCAAATGTCACTACAATTATCAAATTTCATTGCACCATTTTAAATAATTGGTCGTTGTTATGTTTAAGGCAAAATAGCACAATCTCACGCATCTTGGTTTTCTTACAAGTCATACTGTGCCAAATTTCATGTCTGGGTTTTTCATACTATAGGCACTCCTCTATTCCATGCTTAGCGGTGTCTTCTGTTAGGCAGGTACTACATAGATTAGTCCTTGATTTTCCTATTCTATTGAGGTAGTGTCCAAAATTTCCATGCCCTGATAGGAGTTGCGTCGCTTTCTTAGTTAGCTTGAATTTTATATTTAGCCTTTCAATGACGTCTGGGAATATATCTTTAGTGTGAATACCCTTATCGGAATTCATCCAGTCTTTATTCCACTGATGAATTGTTTGTTCCCTGAGTATTTCTTTTAATTGTTTTTTGCTTAGGGCGTGATTGTGTTCGATTTCGGAGTCGAAGTATTTTGTGCCTTGGCCCGATTTGACTTCGGTTATGCTAATTCTCTCCATAACCTCGTATTTTAGAGGTGGTTGTCCGGTAATTAAACATAGTGCGTCCGTGCTGATTGTCGAGTAACCTTTGCTAATTGCTAAGAGGCAGGGTCTTTGTGCTTCTCTAAGTTTTCTTTCGATTCTGCTGTAGTTAACCTTGTGACCCCAAATGGAGCAGCCGTAGGTAACAATGGGTATTGCTACAGCTTTGTATATCAATTGAAGGGAGTCCGTTCCAAAATTAGTTTTGCAATACCTACGGGCAGCTTGAAAAACTTTTTTGGTTTTGCTGGCTATGAAATTAATGTGGGCCTGATAAGTTAATTTTTCGTCTAAAACGATGCCCAAATACTTAAAAGATGGTGTGCGTCGGATATTGCAATGGTAGATTTTGACAGTGGGGTTCCTAGACATTTTATTTCCGAAGACCATGTATTCTGTCTTGGTTGTTGAAATTACCAATTTATTAACTATTGCCCATTGTTCTATTTGTCCAATACAACTTTTTGCCAGCTGCTCCATTTTAGCACTTGAGTTAGCTTCAATAGACAAAGCCATATCATCAGCAAAAGCTATTAATCTACATCATATGGGGAATTCTTTCCTTAAGATCTGGTTAGTAATAAGGTTCTACATTAACGGACCCAAAACAGATCCTTGTGGGCAGCCCCTGGTGAGGATTTTCTTTGTTGAGATAGTTTTCATTTTGTATACGACCTGTCTATTTGTAAAGTAATTTGAAAAGAGTCTAGTTAGGTTCGAAGGAATTTTTAGTGTTTTCAGCTCCTGAAGGACAGAAGGCCACCAAACAGAGTCAAATGCACCTTTCATGTCAATGAAAACCACTAATGTATATTTGCTTTGATTATTTAAGTTATTTAAGAGGGCCTTGATTGCGTCTGATGTACTTCGGTTTTTCCTGAAGCCATATTGATTAGGATGATATAGCCTGTCCTCGCGAATTATTTGTATTCTCTCTTTAATTAATCTTTCAAATATTTTCCCTAGGTCCGGTAGGAGTTTGATAGGACGAAAAGAGCTGAAATCTGCGTGGTCCTTTTCTTTTGATTTTAAAATTGCATGTAGGGTCCCTGATTTCCAAGTGTCGGGGAAGTATGATAGCAGCAGACAGTCGTTGTAAATATTTGCTAGAAAACTTGTTATGTTGTTTACAAGTTTTTTGATAACAAGGCCGTGGATTTGGTCATGTCCAGGCGCTTTTTTCGGTTTAATCTGACCAATTGCATGGAGAACTTCTTCCGTGAATGGATCAAGTTTTTCAGACTCGGGGATTATTTTAGATTCCTTCCTGATTTGCTCATGCTCCTTGTTGTCGAATGTGTCGTCCGGAAGCAGAGTGTCAAGGGATAGCTTGATTTTTTCCTCCAACAAAGGGATGCTTCCGTCGTCCCTGAGGGTAGTCCCTTGGATGGTTGGTAGCTTCATTTTTTCCGAGAACAATTTATAAATGAATCCCCAGGCATTTTCTTCGAGGTTTCGGGAGCTGAACTTCTCCCAGGATTTGTTTTTAGACTCTTTCACTTTAAGTTTATATTCCTTTAGTTTGGCCTTGTATCTACTTCTTAGGATATTTTTGTCTTCCGTAATACCTTTCTGGTATTGTATTATTGACCTTCGCTTTCAAGTGTTCCAGCTTCACGGTCCACCAGGGGTGTTGGTTTTCCGTTTTAGTGTATTTTGGTATGATTTCATTCATGGTTTCTTTTATTGCTGTAGTTAATCTGTCTATGCGGAGGTCAATATGCTCAGTTGTTAAAATGGAAACATTTAATTAATTTAATTAATTTAATTTAATATTCGTACATAGGGGACACCCTGTGGTTTTTACCCTTTTTTCATAACAGTTTTTTTTTTCAAATGTCTCTTTGTGCTTAAGTTTTCCTGTTGTCATCTCCCTCCTTGAACTCCCTCCAGTCACCGCCATCCGCTGCCTATCTCCAAACACCGCACTCCCTCAAATCACGGCCCTCCGCTGTCTCCCTCCGGTCTCCGCCCTCCGCCGTCTCCCACTGCTGACGCCCGCCTGTCGCCGCCCTCCGCTGCCTCCCTCCATTCACTGCCATCCGCTGTCTCCCTCCGGTCTCCCCCCTCCGCCGCCGCCCGCCAGGTTTATTGGCTGGCCTGACGATCTCGGCTAGCTCCTTGTGCTTGCAGTGTCTCAGACAAAACAAAATGAGTTTGTTCCACAAGTCGCTTGCCTCTGTCATCTCCAGCTGTAACCTTACCCTCCATGCTTCGTATATTACACACTCGCTCACTCGGTGTTTAATTGTGTCCTCTTTTAGGCACTCAGCACACAAGCCTGATTCAGCGATCCCTATTTTACTTTTATAACCCTCACACTCCCCGTGACCACTTAGGATTTGTCCGGTATTTTTCGTATACTGCAGTTTAACTGCTTTCCTCGCATTTAGATTTGGAAAGAGTTCGTAGGTGTGGCGGCCTTTATCCGAGCTCACCCATTCCTCATTCCATCTCTCTTCAGAAATGTTTCTGAGAAGTTTCTTTAGTTTCGCAAGCGAGGTGCAATCTTCTGAGGTAATTCTTTGTCCATAATACACAGTCTCACCGGTTGTTTTATAGTCGTCCCTTGCCCGTTTTTCCCCAACAATGTACTTCAGGGGCGGTTCCCCTGCAATAACCGACAGGGCTTCAGTGCTAACGGTGGAGTAGCAGTTTGTGAGGGCTAGCAAGCACGCCCTCTGCGCCTCCTGCAGTTTTCTTTGAACTCTACTGTTTTCGGCCCTGTGGCCCCACACCCTGCTACCATACGTGATTACTGGTTTAACCACACCATTATACACACGATGGAGCGACTGGCTACCAAACATAGTCCTGACATGTCGCCGTATCGCATGGAAGATCTTTTTTACCTTTATTGCCGTGTGGTGGGCGTGAGCCGTGAATGTTAACTTCTCGTCCAAGTATACTCCTAAGTATTTAAAGTAAGGACTTCTTTTAATTTGTTTACCGTCCATCCTGATCGTTGGATTCCTGGCCAGGGCACTCCGGAAGACCACGTATTCTGTTTTCTCCTTGGAAAGAGTCAATTTGTTGGCTCTCGCCCACTCTTCCACGAGTGTCATCGAGGCCAAAGCCTTGCATTCTATTTTCCAAGATTATTCGGGTCTCCCACCGGGTCCACGTTCGTAGGGTTGCCGACGTTTCGATGGCCGAGTCGTCCATCGTCTTAAGGGCATGTCGGTACTCAGGTATTTGGCCGCCTTATATAGTTTGGTCGGGGGGTCAGGTCACGTCTGATTGGTCGGACGCTTTCCGCCTCTTGTTTTGCTTGATGTTCCTCAAAATGGGTTTCCACGCGTTACTGAGGGAGTATCCGCTGTCTCGGTTAATGGATTTGTTTTCGAGCCGGATCGCTATTGCTTCCTTAGTCAATCTTTCCCAGAATTTTTCTTCTCGGCAAAGGACCCTTGTCTCCTCCCACCGAATGCTATGGTCGGAGATGATGCTGTGCTCTGCGATGGCTGACTTCTCAGGTTGGCACAGTCTGAGGTGTCTTCGGTGTTCTTTTAACCTTGTAGCAATGGTCCTTCCGGTCTCTCCCACGTAGACTTGGCCGCACTCGCAGGGTATTCGGTATACTCCCGGGGTCATGAGGCCACAGGGGTCCTTTGCCCTTACTAATTCGTCCCTGAGTTTGTTACAGGGACGGAAGTAGGTGTCGATGTTGTACCTCTTCAGTATTCTCGTGACCTTCCCCGAGACCGTGGAGACAAAGGGTAGACCCGCCCTTGCCAGTGGTGCCAGTGGTCGCCAACAGCCTATGCCTCCTTATTTGAGTTTCCAACTTTCATCGAAAGTAACAAAAGCAAACCATAAAAGAATTTGGCAGCAATTCTTCAAGAGCAGCGGACCTTGACGATGATTCCCTGCCATACTTTTGTGCATCGAGAGGATAGTATAGGGTAAGCGTCGATGGGGGGGGGTAAAGATAAAGGCCATTCGACCCCGGGGCCGAGGGGGGGCGGGGAGAAGCGCGCCTCCCTCTTTTGCAGTCTCCAAGAAGGGGCTCAAGAGAGGAGAACGAATGGGAGAGTGGCACGGAGGCTGTAGCGAGCGTTTTGGCAACCCCCTTCCGACCGCTTTTCATTTGGTGCATTCGCATTGAAGTAGTCGTGTTAGGCGGCCGCGGGGACAGTTGCAAATCCGCGCTCTTTGAATAAACGAAGTCGCGGAAATTCACGGGTCGCTTTCCAACAAAGAGGAGGAATTGAGAGCCACCTGCCACAATTCTTCCTGGCCAGCCACCGAGACTCCAGCATTACATGTCTGAGAAGTTGTGCGAAAGACTAATGGGCGAGTGGGAATGACAGGAAGGGAGCGCTGCGGTTGTGCAAGAGGAGCGGGAGACTTCAACGACCGCCGTCGAACACCGCTGGAGACTTCAATGCGAGTGCGATCGAGTGCTGATTGGACGGAGCGCCTCCACAGCGCTTTGCAGCGAATAGGGCGATACCTGGTCGTGCATATATTACTCCTAGCTTCAACGCCTGGAGAAGATGAAGAAAAGAGTAGTTAGAATACATCTGTGGTCAAAGCATAGAAGGTAAGGGGGTTAATGCGGATTAACTTCTGGTGCATGTTTACGATTATTATAGGTATTCTACCAGTTAACGCAGGCTTTCATTGACGCAGCCTATACAATAGTACAACAATAAATTTTCTTTCCTCTTCTAACAAAATACATCCTCACATCCGACACATTAATTAACTCTCTTCAATTTCGCATACTTCGTCCCCCTTCATTCCGTCCACCCCAGCTATCCTATTCCTACCCTTCCCATGTTTGCCTAATGTTCTCCCCTCTGTCACAGATTTAATTGCATCGCCAATGAAAATGGTCTACATTCTTCTTTCGCACCTCTTTTGGATTTATTCTAACACTCAACTCTCCTCCCCCACCATGCCAGATACTTCATCATTGTGTTTCCTTTCTGTCCACTTCGCCTTCCCCATATTACTCGGCACCCACATTTCTAAAGCCTCCAATCTATTATCCTGCTTCAATGACCATTTTTCCGCGCCGTACATAGCTACGATTTAAAAAAAGGTTTTAACTGGTCGTTTCTTAACCACCTTACTCAACTTTACTGTCACCAATTCCCTCCCCCTTTTGAAAGCTTTTTTCCTAGACGCATTAATCCTTCTTATATCTCTAATTCACTGGGCATTTGGGTCAAAAGCACTTCCAAGATGTTTGCAAACCCTTGGCTAACTGGCAAATGAAAGCTTTATCATCCGCAAACCTTTCTGATTTTTTTAATTCCCCGCCGGCTATCATTCCTATCTCCAGTTCCTTCCGTACCTCTTCAACCATTTCTTCCATATGTGCCTTTGAAAGCATAGTTGATGATGTAATCCTCTTGCTAACACTCCCCATTCCACTCTCCAAACACCACTTTCACTTGAGCGGTTTAGGACAGGTTGAAGATGTCTCTTACCCCTCCAATCTAATCTTTGTTTTCTGCAATATATTCATTAATTTTATCTAATTCACTCCACCAAATGCCTTCTCTGAATAACCGAAACAAACGAATGGATTCTGATTATTTTCTATATTCCTCTCTATTAGTCGCCTCATTTCTACTACAGTAACTGATCTTCTCCTTAAGTGAATATTTGCATTGCTCTCCAATCTCTTCAATGCAACAATTTCAGAGTGTAAAAATCATTCGCCTTGACTGCCCCCCCCCCCCAAAATTTCAGAGTTTAAGAGGACGCCTCGGTAGCTTAAGTGGCTAAAGCACTCGACCGGATATTGAGGGATCTGGGTTCGGATCCCAGTCAAGGCGAATGATTTTTACACTCTGAAATTGTTGCATTGAAATGCACATTAGCGGATGATCCGTTAAAAGTTACTGTTGCGGCATCTCCCGCAGTTTCTTTGGAATTTCTCCAATCTCTTGTTGATAATTCCGAGAACCCTTTTAGCGGCGCGTGAAATCAGGCTAATCATTCTGTAGTAATATTGCTGCCATTTTCATTTTGAGAATAGTTAATTATACTCATCTGACGAAGTCGTCCGGCTATATCTTTACTCGTAAATGCTACGAATTATTCCCTAAAATCTCTTTCTCCCACGTTTTTAAAACCATTAGTTCCACGGGAATGTTGCATATTCCAACAGCCTTATTTAGTTTCAATTTCCTCGATGTCCTATCAATGTCGTCATCATATACGCCTGAATCTGAAATGACGCCATATTTTCATTTTAGTTCTAAGCTTGTTGGCCTGATGTTTATCGCTTCTAAATTTTATAATATTAATGTTCTAAGCATTGTCCTTATAGTCTGAGTACCCATTTTAAATGGCTCGGAGCTCTGTCTTTTCTGTACTGTTGCTGTTGATTTCGACTCGCAAATATTTCGTGAGATGACGACCGCGGAAGTCATACCTCTCCCGCTGCCGGGCATGACACGCGGCCGATTGGGCCGAGTCTCATGGCTACCAGGACTGATATATTCTATGCTTTCCATCATAAAAGGCTTTGGAATAGTAATTGAGGTGGTTTCCCATTGTCTTCCTCAAAAGTGTTTTTAATGTGACAGCATCACTCAAAAGCCGCTCCACTGGGGTCAGGCGCCTTTGTAACCGCCTCTTTGAGGAACAGACGCTGCGTCGACTACCTTCCCTCTGGCTCATAACCTTGGGTGACCGTGCAAGTAGCAATTATGATTGCTCCTGCTAACAGAGCTCTAGGGGCCATGGGAACGCACCAGCCCTTGCACCACGTCAACGTGGAAGATTTCACTGTAATCAATAGATGAAAAAACCATAACTGGCACAGGGAACTGGTCCCCGTACCCTGATGTGTAAAGGAAAATACAATGTTTATATACATATTTTATTTTCCATTTTTTCAATCTCTTGTAGCAGCGAACTCTTTCAAATTTCTTTAAATCCAGTCTATTATATCACCAACACCGACTATGTAGGATGTTATTACACAGATTTCTGGTTTGGGGGTAATTTATATATTTTTCTCTCCTTATTGCTCCCGTTGGTGTCTTCTTCAATTTGGTTGAAGGAGTAGGTGTTCCATTTGAGCACTTCCTGAAGACGTTTATCCTCTTCTTCTCTACAGTGCATGATCTGATATAATTCTAAAGCAGGTGTAGCGGGTGATATGCGTATGATGTTACTTCAAAGTTCAGAACACCTCGGAAGGTTTAAAAAAATATATATTTGCCAGAAACGAATTTTACCTCAATGTGAATCCTTTCCTGACTTATTAATTCCCTTACAGGAGGATACAGTGTCTCCAAAACCTCTTACTACTAATAGGAAAATATATCGATCCAATGGTAACTTCTTTCTGAGTGAATGTTTTCTCACGTCTGGTGGCGGTTGTATTTGTCAGGCAAGTTTAATTCCCGTATTTAAATAGTAACACATGGTTTGCATAAAAAGTATCAGGGCAAGTTTCGGAAAAATAGATTTATTTCAGATATTGCTACTATTTCTCGAAATTTTTCAAATTACATCCCTTGAGCGTCGACACACCTTTGCCAGCGACTTTTCCACGACTTAAAAGCTCCTTCTGGAAGGTCCTTAGGGGCACACGTGCAAGCTTCTTTGACGGCACAAAGGGTGCCATGGTGGTGTCCTTCGACTCTGCTCTTGGTCGTCCGTCGTCGTCCGACCTTCGGGACGAGTTTGACACAGAACGTTCGCATCGCCAAATTTTCAATGATAATGATGTGCACTGCCATCTCATGCCAATGACAATACGATGTGCGATCATGCGCACACAACCGACAGTCTGAATTTAACACTCGCGCATCGGAATAAAATTGGTACCGATACTTTTTAACCAAACCTTGTATAGGCCAGCGAGTCATGTCCGTGCAGGAAGAGGAAAATAATGTCCGTGCTCGATCTTGTTAACTTACTTTTAATGCAGCATCTACATCTACCGGGACTTATCAGTAAAGAATGGACGAACTACTGTTAACATCATGCCTTTGCTCCTCCTTCAAATTTTGATAGCCCTTCTCATATAGTCCCCATTGGATGCAATGCACTTCTCCCAAATTTTCTTCGTCTTCGGGGACATGCTGGAAACCATATTCTGATATTTCCTTCAAAATCCCCAATTTATTGCTTTTAATGTAAAAAATGTCTTTCGAGGTGTTTATTTACGTAGGGTATAATAGAATAGACACATGGGGATAGGACTGGACTATAGAGAGATAAGGAATTGACTTTAAATTGATTTTTTGCGAGATATCCACCGGTAACATTTGCATTATGTTCTAGAATTATTATGTGGCATTGGATAATTACTAGTACAGTCCTATAGTATCTTGCATTTACAAGTGTGTTTGCCGGTGGGACATGATGCTATGCCATTCTCTGTATATTGAAAAACGATAAGACCATATCTTTCCCAGCAGAAGGCATTACTTAGTCTTTTCTTGATATTGATTTTGCAGGAAATTGACTGTTTGGTCTTAAGATCCAAATAAAGTGACTAAGTTTCATCTGCAGTGATGGCCTTCGAAGGAAACTCCTTATCTTTCTATCACATTAATTTCAACTGCAAAAAGTCGTGCACTCAAACGCTTTGTTGTTCGGGCAAGAGCAGTCTCGGAAGCCACCATTACCGCACTACCAAGCATTATTTTCCCTTCCTCTATTTACAAAATTTGGATGACAAACAAGAATTTCAATATTCTGATAGTTATTTTCACCCATTATTCGACGATCTTCTCTCGCAATGACATCTACGGTGTTAATGGTTACTTCCGTTCCAGTGGTCCCCAGTAGTAACTGGACCTCCTGGAGCACCTTTTTAAATGATTTCTTTCACCTCTTTATTTTTTTTTAAACCATCTATCAGCTGTTCTCTAGGGATGAACTGAAGCCTCCTGTAGCTAACATAGACGACTGACGCCACATGACAATAAATGACGATTTGACCAGGCGAATGTAAAATTTCAATACAGCGTCGCGCGTAATGCCCACCGTTGCCCTAGGCAAACTGAACATGTTTCAACTTGCAATGGCTGTGGCTGACCAGCACCAGAGTAAAATCGATAAACCTTTTACCATGCTAAAACTTGCACATTAAACAAAAATTACAGAAAAAAGTCAGTTTTGCATAACAAATTGTGAATAAAACAAAAACATATGGGCACTTTTTATTGAAGAGGCCTACTACATTTGTTCCAGAAGCCTTCTACAGGAAAAAAGTGTGTCATATAGGGTATTAGTTCACCGCTCTTAATTAATATTTTTATATGTAATTCATTTGGTATTTCAGCAATAGAATTGAGCGTTAGCAACACTGTAGCCATAACTTGTGGGTACGTGTTGAGACTGCATTTGTCCTTATGAACATAATGTGTGGAATGAATAACTTCAATTCTACTAAGGAGGCTGTAACAGTTTAATAATCGACTATATTAGATTTCTTGCATACCTGTGGACAACAACTCAACTTGGAGGAAGGGAAACACTATTGAGGACGGCATCAGGAAAACACCTCAATTATTATTCCCAAGACATTAATGATGGACAGTATAGTGAATGTGAGTCCTGGTAACTACGGGGCTCGGCCTAATCGGCCGCGTTTAGTGCTCGGTAGTGAGATCCGTGGCCTCCACGGTCGTCATCTCACGAAATATTTACCAAGAGGAAACAGCGGAACAGAATATTAGCAGTAGCGAAGAAGAGACGAAGAGAATAGAACAATTCAAAACATGGACTAAGAATGTTAGGACGGATTGAGGAGAGTAAAGTTCGAAAATGTAAAATGAGAAATGGAAACAGAAAATATTGATATTTTGGGGATGTGCGAGGGGAGATAGAAGAATTGCGAGGATTACTGAAGTGATAGTTATAGAGTAATGTGTATACAGCGGAGGGGACGAGAGCTCTCGTAGTGTTGCAGTAATATTAAATAAGAAAACAAGAGAAGCGTAGTTTACATAGAGCTAGCAACGGATAGAAATTTGCTAGTAGAGATAAAAGCAGAACCGGTCTTGGAACTTGGTCTTTTTTCAGGTATACATACCACCAGAAATCATATAGGGTCAATAGAGTATTCAATCAGTTAGAGGACATAATCGCGTGTGTTCTTGGAGGGAAACATTTGATGGTGACCGGGGATTGGAACGTGACGGTAGGCAAAGGAACAGATTGTAGAGAGGTGGGGGACAACGGTTTAGGTACGAGGAGTGACCGCGGGGAGAATAGCAATAGAATTGTGCAGGAGAGAGGGGTTAATTATAAGACACACTTGCCAATAGGCATAGGTATACGTGGAAAATTACTAAAAATTCACAAGGATATCAGTAAGACTATCGTATAATATGGTTATGGTTAAATTAGATAGTAGAGAAATTGAAATGGAAGAATGTAAACACAGAGTTGGTAGAATCAAGTAAAAGATCTAAAACATGAACTAAGGCGTGGAAATTAATGGAGCGGAATAAGCTTGGTAGAGGACGCAATGTGAGGACATGGAAAGTTTACAAAGGACGGGTGAAATTGAGACGCAATAAAGGGAGATGAAAGCACAGTCAGAAGATAAAATGGGGACATCCGTGCGAATAAGCCAGGAATAGTCAGAAACATTATTAACTGAGCCAGGGAATATCCGAGAGAAATGGAAAGTTCTTATAGGAGCCAGCACGCGTTGTTAAAGAAAGAGAATATGACATAACTAAATAAGGATAGCTCAGGTCCAGGAGAGATGGAAAGAGTATTAAACGAATGGAAATTAAATAAGTACGTGGGACCTTAAACATAAAATTCTCCGCGAAGTACTTTTGGACTTAAGAAAATGAGGGAGTAAAGGTTTGAAGGGATGATAAGTTTAGATCCAGAAAGGGTAGATGCACGCGTGGTGCCATTGCAGTAATCAGATCACTAATAGAATGCCATCTGGATGCATTTATCCTGTCTCGTTGATTTCGAAAAGATGTTTGACTGAGTGAATGGGGTGGAATAAATTAGTATATTACAGAAAATAAGGAGTAGATAGTGATAGGAGACTAAACCGTAACCTGTACATGTTTCAGACTGCTCAGGTTCAAGTGGGGTACGGAGAGTCCAAATGGGCAGTGTTGGGAAGTAAGGCAGGAGGGTTGACTGTCCATTATCAACCGTGCTTTTCAACGCGGATATAAAGGAAATGGCTAAAGGGGAAAAGTAAGAATTGGAGATAAGTGTGAAAGTTGGTGGGGAATACATGTAATCAGTTAGGTTTGCGGATGATCAGGCTTTAGTTATTCAGTTATCCAAGTGGTTTGAAGCTTAGCTGAGGGCGTTTAAAAATCAGTTCGATAGGTATTGAATGGCAGTCGATAGAAACAACATCAGTCAATGTGATGAGATTTTTGAGGACGAAGAAAGTCATGTCAAGTGTTAACAGGAGCTAATACACGAGAGCCGGTGGAACAGTTTACGTAATCCGGAATTATTTTTGACGAAGATGGTTAACATACGCGGGGCATAAGGAGAAGAATTGCGTTAGGAAAAAGATGCTTTTAGATATAGCATGAAATAAGGGCACAGGGTCGTTGAGTAAAGACGTTAAGAATTGGTCAGTGAACGCTTAGATAATAACTTCTATTTTTTCGCCACGGATACAAAGTTGTGGAAACGAGGTGATAGGCTTAGTAAGGAACAAGTGATAAAACTTTTCTGCTCGATCAATATTTCCACTAGATATTGATTTACTACACAGTGGTGTAATAAATCAATATCCAGTTGAGATTTATCAATTGTCCATTATTATGTTCGAATTCCACCATATCACGCCTGAAACTACGCAACTTGATGATGATAGGTGTAGATTGGAAGCTTTTCAAATGTTAGTAGGGAGATGGATTGAGAAGGTGAAGTTGAATGAAAGGAAAACAAATGAGGATCTAGATCTAGATATGGTGGTCGAGAAGAGGGAGTAGTTGGAAGAAATCATAAGGAGGCAGGAAAAATGGATGAAGGTCGTATTGATGGGCAGCGGGACGTTGAAGACTGTGATATGGTAGCGAATGTTAGGCAAGTGAGAAAGGGGTAGGAATAGGATAGGGATGTTGGACGGGATGAAGGGAGAAAGGAAGCATACAGAATAAAAGAGGGACTTGTTGTAATGTTGGATATCTACTCTTGTCCCATGAGGAGAGGCAATAATGTGTATCTTTGTTCTTCATGTGCCCAACAAAACCTACCTTAAACGATAGACTACCTGAAAATTAAAGTTAAGATCCTTAATTCTAAATGTACGGCAACTTCAAACGCTAGTCTTTCAAGCCTCAATTATAATTGTAATATGCGTTTCATCGAAAAAAACACACAAGAGGTTAATTTTGTATCCCATTAAAAACAAATATTTCGATAATAATGTACAGAAGGAAAACTAATGATTCTACACCATTATCAACTCCACGCACCACCTGTCTTCCCTTCTTCCTCTTCAATGCGACTCCTGGTCTGCCTGCCTTTCTGATTTGAAGAGAGAAGAGAAATCCACGGATCCTCTCCCTCGTTCGATTGCCGTCACCCTCCTGTGCCTTCATTTCGACAGTGAAGTGGACATGATAAAAGGGCGCCATCCGACCCTCAGGTGCGAGGAAAGAAACGGGGGTATTGAGGCTGCGAATGAGTGAATAAGAAATGAATACTACTTATCCGCTCGTTACTCCCACGGCCTCCTCCACCGCAGCTGCGTCCACTACGGGCTGACGTGGTGTGCCCAACTCCGTGAAGACGTTTGTCCTTCCCCTGCCGGCCTCCCGAACCCCTTTATCCCTCCTCAACCCCGGTTCCCCCCTCTCCTCTTCCCTTGCCGGCCGCCTGCCCCGCCTTCCGCAGGGCTGGGGCGGGTGTCGGGGTGCGCGGAAGCCTGCCCTGCCCCCGGCGACGGAGAGAGAGGCGAGGTGGGGGGGGGGTTACCTCTGCAAACCCCGCGACGCGCGCCACTGCTAGCCCTTGCCCAGCGCAGTGTGTCTTTCGTTAAGTTTAATGATCTCGTTATCGTGGAAGCAGGACTATTTGCTGGCCCGCCCACCTAATACTCCCTAGCTTTTCCCACAAACCTCATTCTTTGCTTAGACTTTCCTCATTGTTATTGTACTCTATCTTCACTGTCATTTAATTTGAGTATTTGAAGGAGTATTCTTAATTTATATATGTATATGTATGTATGTATGGGTGTGTATGTGCGTACTTATGTATGTATTTATGCATGTGTATGAATGCATGTATGTATGTTTTATGTGTGTATATGTATGTGTGTGTGGATATGTATGTATATGTGTATGTATGTGTATGCATATAGGTATATATGTGTGTGTATGTGTGTGTCTATATATATGTATATACTTTTTTCTTTTCGATGTGCAAATTTGGATTAATGAATTTATGTCTATCTCTATGTGTTTATGTTTAGATTTGAATGTAACTGTAAGTTTAAATGGCTAATATAATATGTATATGACGATGGGTTAAATGGAAGAAGGGACCATTTGGTCTCAATTTCGCCCAAATAAAGACCGCTATCTATTTATCTATCCTCCGAAGTATCTATTATTAATAATTAATTAATTTTGCTTTTTTGTGTGTGATTGAGGTATACGTGGGTCACTGTTTCCCAAACACTCCCAAATGGCCTAGTGTGTGCTCCCTATCCTACTACCCCTAGGACGGTAGGAGTTTGCATAATTATTTTTAGAAATATCTTGCTTCTCATTACTCCGCATGTGTTGTCAATGTATTTAATTTCTCCAATTCAATTTCAGTAACTTAATAATATGTATACTCTGTAAAAATGATTGTTACAATGTACATGTATCTTTCCTCTAATTAATAGGGTTTTCGCAGGTTTTTCACACCCCCCTTCTCTTCGTGGGTGTTTTTCCTGCGTGGGTTTTTACTAGTTGAGCAATGCCACGCTCTCCCTAGCTTTTCCCACAAACCTCATTCTTTGCTCAGACTTTCCTCATTTTATTGTACTGTTGACTTCACTGTCATTTAATTTGAGTATATGTAGGTGTATTCTTAATTTATATATGTATATGTATATGTATGTATGTATGGGTGTGTATGTGCGTACTTATGTTTGTATTTATGTATGTGTATGAATGCATGTATGTATGTTTATGTGTGTATGTGTATGTGTGTGTGGATATGTATGTATATGTGTAGGTATGTGTATGAATATAGGTATGTATGTGTGTGTATGTGTATGTATGTGTATGTGTGTGTCTATATATATGTATATACTGTTTTCTTTTCGATGTGCAAATCTGTGTTAATGAATTGATGTCTGTCTATATGTATTTATGTGTACATATGACTGTATTTATAAGTTTAATGGCTAATATAATATGTATATGACGATGGGTTAAATGGAAGAAGGGACCATTTGGTCTCAATTTCGCCCAAATAAAGACCACTATCTATCTATCTATCTATCTATCTAGTCCTGCGGCTCTCAATTCTCCACCTTCCTCTCCAGTGGCTTATTTGCATGCGACATATTTTCGGCTTTTCTCTCCTCTGCTCGATGAATATTCGTCACGGGCTGGGGGTGGCAACGATTACCATACATAGAGGTCACTCGTGCCAGTACCCAATTGTATTCTCGCATGTGAAGAGGCCACCGAGCAAGGGCGTAGGTTAAGTTCATTTTAATCGCCAAAACAAGCGCGAGAAGAAATACATGCATTACTTAGGATCGAGAATAAATAAATTTCTCAATTTAATTAGGGATTTGATTGAATATAAAATATTAATGAAGTACAAAGCAGAGTTAATAGAAATGTCTTCGGCTCGATTCACTTGGTCGTAAAAGCTGATTGAAATCAATTGTTTGTTGATTTTGTGATTATTCTGTGGAATATCTGACAGAATCTATGTTCACTTCGTCGTTCCTTTCTTGGTTAACATATTTCTTCCACTCACCTCTTGCCCGCGTCTTCATTTTTCAGTTAATCATTAGGAATGAAGACGTACAACGTCATCTTCAGGTGACGTTGTACGTCGAAACCCGGGTCGTGTGTTTGTGAAATAAATCTGTGGAATTACAAAGTATTATTTTATCCGCTTAAGAATGAACCGATTCCATAAAATAACGCCTGAAACCATCGATTACATTAGGAATGAGTTGGGAAGTTAAACGAAGCCTGAGTGAAAGGAATGTTGGGGTCTTTAACAACGTACTGAGATTTTCTCTTGCCAAGTAACATTTTCTCAGGGCACGCGATGACCCATGGAGCCCTTGTACCTGCGGTTGCAAGCGAGGTATTCCCATTGAGAGTGAGCGTGCGGAGATAGATTGATGATTAAAATGGAAATTACTACCCTCAGTCCGGGTTAGTGGCACAATAATGCAATTAAGGCCGTTCATTTTTATGATGTAAAGTTTTGTCCACAGCCACGCATTCCCATGTCACACCTTTCAACGGGATTAAGTAATTAAAAACGTCCAAGTAACAGGTCATATCATAATTCCATGCTATTTAACTCCTACACTGGAACTATTATTAGCCTATTTTTTTGCTGCACGATACAATTAGCTAGGCTCGCCGACTAAAAATAAATTGCGACTTCTACATAATATTGCTCCATCTCCACCTTTAATATCCTACGTGATGTATCTCCTTCCTCTCGACAGAGCTACAGAAGGGACTTGGTTTAAAGAACAAAATGATAATATACATCGATAGTGAGCCATGGCAGACCGCACGATCAAACCTCGGTTTATCCAACTATGTGAGGGGCAACCAATAATAACTGTTAAGTACAGAATGTGTACTTTGCAATACGATCGGAGGTTGAGTCAAAGAACGTAAACCAGAAATGACATTATGAGGATGAAATAACAGGAGAGCATAAAATTTCCATTGGGACTTCGTAATGCCAGCTTCCCATTGAATAATGGCGTTTCATAATCAATCGGAAATATAAATCCAAAAGTAATATATCAGTACTTACGTTTCAAAATGGCACTACGCTGCGGAAATATAGTGGTAAATATGATTTATATAGAGAATCAGGTACTTAGAAAGTATTGAGAAAACCTTGCATCAGAGTGGATTGAATTACAAGGACCGAATCACTTTATGCTTTTAAGCGCGAATGTATGTACATATCTCGTTGCATGCATGCGTTTGAAAAAAGGCGTTTTGTCAGTTATCGGTCAGTCTAGCTGAGCGACCCAATTCCCTTCTTATTCCCAAATCCTTGAGCACACTGCTTCGGCGAAAAAACCCGGTTCTGTCCGCTCCCCAAACATCATCTTTCAGGGAAATAAAAGAGTCCACAAATGCGGAGGAAAATGAGAATCGAATGCCGCGAGTGTGATTGCATATGCTGTTTGATGAGTGTGCGTCTGATTTGGCGCATTGAAAAATTATTGATGAAAGCATAGTCATAGTCTATATCACGACGGAGTACTACGTTCAATCGATCAGCGTGCGATTTCATCACATTTTCCTAGAGAAATAACTTGGACTGACACACGTCGAAGCAAGGAGGATGCTTGAGGGATCCACCCAAGCGTTAAGCCGTGGCATAAATAGATCGATCTTCTCGTTCGAATCGCATCGAGAGTTGAATCGACCTCTCATGAGAAAGATTGCTGCGTCATTGCCACCGCCTTGACGACGGCGCGCGTTTTCGGCCAAAGGTTTGAGGATTTGTCGATGGAGTAAGTGGTTTCAACCGATTATACACGCTTCCACTTCCCTCGTGCCGATGCTGTCTGCTCTTCGAGGGAGTCCGCAAATCCACAACCACACACACACATCGTAACGTAACCCACTCAAACCAGAGGACTACCGGTATAATTTTAGAGATGCAGTGTATTCATAGGGGTTCTCAACCGGTCGATCTCGGCACGCCGGTCAATCACATCTGGCGTTTTTCGCCAAATCTTTCTTTGCCCCTCAATTACGTGTTTTTACAACCATCATTTTAGTTGATCCTGGCTAGGAAAGCTAAACAAACGGTATCTGCTTTGTATTTAACCGTAGAAACAGATATACTGACCTATCTTATTCACAATATGTGGAAGGAATTTCATAAAATTAATTTTCGAAACTATTGTAAGAGAAAACCTGCTCATTGTCAACCGTTCGTTGATTTCTGAATTCGATGAGTTCGATTCCACGATAACGCGTCGAAAGTAAAATAAAATGCAAAGGAAACAAAACGCACTTACAGAAATAAAGTGGTTTAAGGTTGAAAAAAATGATGATACTTATTGCATTGGGAAATACCAGAAATAAGTATAAAATATTAATATTAGAATTCGAATGGATTTTTAATACTCCATAATCACGGTAATGCAAACAAAATTTGAACACTCAAACCAAACGTAAGCAGTCTAAGATAACTGGTTTACATGATGCATGTTTTAAAAAAATTAATTTTTTTTAAATATTAGCTTAACCTCAGTATTTGATGTACTTTAGTTATTATAATTTTTGCAGCCACTGAATATTTAAAATTATTCAATATCCAGACCTAATCATGAACACTAAAAAAAATAAAAAATATCATTAGCACCTTTAATAGGGATATGATTATTTTTTTACTATCATTAGGAATAAAAGTTGCTCTAATATACTGCTCACCATTGTTGATTCCAAAGAAAATTAATGAGAAAATACATTTTTTAACACTACAAAACGAACACAGAATATCCAGGAAATACTGAAATGCGGGGAGAAAATGTCATTGGACATGGAATTTGACTACGCAAGCGTTTTTGACAGTCCCAGAAGGACTTTTTCCGATTTTTAAACAATAAAAAGGATATAATTGTGTCGGTGAATGATTAAAATCTTTAGAGAATGATAGTTACGAGAAGAATTGAAAATCTACATTTAAATATTGGTAATCCACTGCAAGATGCTAAAAGTTCACCTATACGTATTGCTCCATTTTCCTTTCACGAATTTTCATTTTCCTTTTCGAATTAGCCGACGTAGTTGATCCTGCGAAATTAACGATAGTGATTCATTGAATTTCGAAGGCTGCACAGCTTAAGAAAAATATTTAAATGAAGCCATTGCAAATAAGGACGAGATGAACAATTTCTGTTCATTTTGTGTCGGAAAACGCGTACCATATTTTTAAATTGATTTACATTATGGCTGGTGGACCCTCAGAGACTGGGATCGGTCGAACATCTCTCATTCGTATTTAAACTGCTGGCTAGGTACGCAGATGCAGGATTCAACTTTCTCTTGTTCCTCTCCCCGAATATTTGCCTTCCACACACAAGACTTGTAGTTTTATTCTTGTTGCTGCTCAATCTATATTCTCAATGTGCTTGGTCGATGGCATTTTAGAGGTCCTTGCGGGTCCTCTCGCGTTTCTGCGACAACTGTGATGTGATCTGCAAACCGAAGGATGCTCCTTTCTTCGCCATTCACCTTAGTTCCTTTGATACTTAATTACATAGCTTAGAAAAATTACATAGCTTAGGTATACTATATATATATATAGTATACCTAAGCTATGTAATTTTTCGGGTATCAGATCTTCCTGGGAAACCATAACCGGCGCAGGGAAAGGAACTGGCCCCTGATGTATGAATTTCACACGCCGTCGGGCTTAGTGGTGGGTGAACTCAACCATCACCCATTAAACTGACCTTCGGGTTGATTACTGTGTTTATGGTTTCACCCAGTACTACATATATATATATATATGTAGTACTGGGTGAACAATACATATACATATATATATATATATAAATATATATATATAAATATACAATATATATATATATAAATAAATATATATATATATATATATATATATATTGTATAGTGAGGTGTTGTATCTTTGTCCTTCTTATTGTTTTATTTTAGCATCTATTTTCTTTCCACTTTTCATTTACATAGTTGTAAACGGATACTTGTAGGGTGTAGAGGTTATTTTTCCACGGTCGTAGCTCCTTCCAAGCTCTTCCAATATCTTGTAAATCTTTTTCCACTGGGCAATAGTCGAAGGCCTTCTCTAAGTACACGAATGTCAAATATAATAGCTTGTTTGCATGTATCATTTTTCGGCCAGCACCCTCAATCTGAGTATTGCCTCTCTAGTTCCTCGGTTTTTCGCGAATCCTAATTGATTTCCCGTTCAGTTTACCTGTACTCCTACCGTTGCATCTGTTCTTCGGTTAATAATCCAAATCAGTATTTTCGAGGCATTAGACATCAGACTCAATGTTCTGTGCTCTTCGAATTCATGTACTCTTGATCTCTGCCATTTATGAAAATCATCACACTCCAATCGAAATCCTCTGGTAGACTTGATCATTTCTTTGTTTACATTAACAAATTCTGGTGCCTCATCGCTCTTCAGATCTCTCACGGCTCTGTCGAATCAGCTTCTCACAGCTTTCGGACCCTTTTCGTATTTTTCTATCGAGATTTTCACTTTGGTTAGGCAACCACCAAGTGTTCTAGGCCCCTGAGAATAGTTAGTACTTGTAAATGTACTCCCCCATTCTCAACCAAATATCTTCATTTTTCCTTTGTATATTTTCATGAGCATCTCGGACGTTGTGAGATTTTGTTTTCCCTTCTCTGAATCGACTCTTAACAGTGACAAATCAGTTTCGCTGTACCCCTCTCCTTTTTGACATTGATTTTCTCACAGAAGGTACCTATCCATCCATCCCCGACCTCCTCCAAGTCTCATTTGACTTGGTTCCGCTATTTGCGGAACAATGCGTTTCCTCTGCTTCATTTCTTGGATTCTTGTATTTTTTGGCTTGCCTTTGTGAGTTCTCTTATTCTCTCAAGAGTTGCTCATATGTCGCTTCGACCATTATATTCTTCATTCTCTTCCGTCGCCATGCTATGCTGTCTAATTTCTCCGTTCCACATTTTTGTCAACTTTTCTCTTGCTTACTTTTCTTCCATCATCTCTGTGCTTATTCTTGGTTCCTGTGTCACTTTCTTCATCTTCTTGTATCGCTCTCTAATTTTCAAGACCACCAGGCTGTGTTCGCTATTTATATGTGTGCTTCAGGAGCTCTTAAATTTCGTAACTTGGCTCTTGTATCTCATTGGTGACATTGGTGCTAGGACAATAGTGTAATCAATTTATTTATTTTACCCTATCCCCGACATCTTCCATGAGAAATGTGGGATGAGGTGTAAATTATCGAATTGTACAAGCCATTCACATCTCTGCACTGCAATCTAAAAAAAAACTGTTTTCCATGTCATGTGCTTTTGGTTACATTCTGTAAAATTGAATACGAACCAGACAATTTAATAAATTGGGGAATAAATGTATGAAGAGGCATGATGATGAGTATTTCTTCATCTAACGAGGGGAACGTGTCGCTGGGTTGTTCTTCAAACAACGGTGATGTCGAATGAGCAAGGACGTTTGGAAGGCTGAGGGCCTGCCACCTGACCTCGGGCATAACGACACCCTTCGCGGAGACCTCCTCCCCTTGGGCAATCCCCTGAATCATCCATTCCACGCCCCCGCCCCCCCCATCATCATCCCTCGACCCCCGGTAAACCACCTCCCCCTTCGGCCCAACCATCCCCTTGCCTGTGAACTTGACCCTCCCCTCCCCCTCCCAGTCATGAGCAAATGACATCCACGACAAACACCAACTGCGGAGGCGGGAGATTTAAGGGGCAAACAGGAGTAGGAAGGGGTCGCCAGGGGCGTGGTTGGCTCCGGGGAGACACCCTCACCCTCCCGGAGATGGACGCACCCTCAGCCGGCGACCTCGGTTGAAAGAAAAACCACCAGCCGGAGGAAGTGGGCCTTCGGGATAAATTCCTCGGCAAGGTAATAATGGGTTGAACCAATTCCACGATGCCTTTATTCATAAATTGTGTCGCGATTTATACTCCCTGTTCTTTATACTTCCTTGATTCCCGGATGTAAGGTGCGGAGGACGGATAAGGGTCAAATAGAGGGAGGCACCCGAGGGCCGGGCGTTTCCGTGCCAACAGAACACCCCACGGCGAAATTAGAATTCTGTTCACGGGACGAGTCGGCAGCACGTCGTCCCGGCGCCCGAAGAGGCGTGCCGAAAGCCCACCGGTTGAGCGCGTGCGTGAGCCTCGCGGTGCTGGTGCTTTCCGACGACTGAACTGCCCCCATTGGAATCCCCCACGGAACAGTGATCTCGGAAAGTTCCATCGTTTCCATATTGACATTTTTTTTCAAATCCTTAAGTAAATCATGCAAATGTGTGCTGTTGGATTTCTTGTTTGTGCGGCGATCGATAATAAACAGCGTTTCGGTGAAACCCTTATCTTGGAATCTGAAAGGAATTTCCATCGAGTTTTTTTTGACATGGATTGAAATTTCCCCCTTCGGGACAGATTATATACGCTACTTGAAAAACAGGGGTATGCGTCTGAAAGGGAGGGACTTTTCCATTGAAAGCATTTATCTGCAGTCCGCGTGAGCAACAGCAGTCTCTCCTTATCTCCAATCCCCCCTCCCCCTCGCCCCATCCACCCCACTCCCGTCACCCTTTGATGCAATGGGCGCAATTGATCCCCGCCCGCACTCTTCTTGTCCGAAATTCGCGCCCGGCAGCCAAAGGGTGGTGTACGTCATTCCCGCTCTCTTGTCATTGCCCCCATGAACAGCGGCGCGGTCGGTGTATCCTGTAATACCTTCACGGCACTATCGGCCGGCAGTAATCATTAATTGATGCTGAGTTTGAGTGGAGGAATACCTGAGACAGAAAAAAATACGTACGCACTCTTTGTCATGAACTCGATAAATGCACACTTTCAAAGTCACGGTGTACTTTGAAAAAACAATTTATCGCCAGTATTAATATTTTCATTGAAAATGGAGCGACAAATACATTGAAATTAGGAATCGGATCGTATTGAGAGTGTACTTTGAGTCGCGTTTTACAGTTTAATGGAGTAATTATGAGGGGCAGTCAAATGAAAACCGAACCCCCGCCAAAATAACCAGTCCGCGCACCAACAAGGACATAACCCAGTAAATGCGTGCGTCTGTGAGTTGTCAATAAGCAGTTCTCTTACCACAGCGATGGCAGTATCGATACGTAAAAAGCTAGCCTCCAGATTTTAGGGCTCTGAGTGTGTTATGGCGGGTATTATTCGGTTTTCATTAGACTTCCCCTAGTAATGTAGGCCTCATCGCCATCACTGGTCAAATGTATTGAAGACTCATCTCAGCACTCTCCCGCCCTTCCCCATCATCACCTCTGATCTCCCCCCACGTCCGTACCCTCGTGCTCACTCCCTCGTGGCAACCACCGCTCCCTTAGGGCACCTCCCAACCCCCTCGCCCCCTCCCTCTCCCCCTCACCCCTTCCCAACACTTGCAGAGCGCCGCGAAATATCCATCCCTCCTTCCTTTGGGAGTTACCACTTACCTTGCAATCCCCACACCTCACGTTGGAATCCCTTCGTTTGTCATTTTACCCGTCCACTTGATCACTACGGCACTGCAACACATTTCGAATTCTTCCCATATCTTATCTTTCCGGCTGCTGTCGTTACTCATGCCTCATCGAATTCCACTGAGGGAAGCACGATTCTGAAATGTTTTAAAATCTAGGAAACTTGAGCTCTACGGTCTCATAAAATAACAAGTAAATGAAAAATTCTGTAGCCGTAATAAGTTTTGTACCATTCGTCCCGCAAAGAAAACTAAATTACGACGCACACCCTCCTCTTTCCCTGGTTGTTGTTTCTCTCTTTACTTTGCTCGCTTTGAGTTATATTCTCCCATTAGTGAGGGCCTTTTTGAATGTGTGAGTGAGTGTTTGCCTGAGTGCTCGTTAGTGTGTCAGCTCTGTGGTTGTCTCTGGCGCGGAATTTGTTCCCGTAAACAGTCGCGGATAATGCGTATCTGTTCATAAACCCAGGAATTGTTAAGGGAATCCCTTTAACCCTATCAAGGATCCCATTTTGGTTTGAGTGTGTGTCTATCTGTAGTTGGACACTGGCGAGGAAGTAACATTCCCGCAAAATAACACAGAAGGATATTATGGCTGAGAGGTTGTAGTTGGTCATCGTCGTGGAATTTCTTTTCCCATAGACTGTTTGCGGCACATTTAGTTTTCTTTTTGGGACGAGTGGTGCTAAATTAATACGGCTGTAGGAGTTTTCCTTTAATTTGTTATTAAAATGTCTTAATTAAGTGATTATTTACCTCCAGGCTTGCGTTCTATTCCTCCGGGAAATCTGTTTATTCTATTGGAATGCCTGCTTTTCTTCCGGTCTCTTCCGAAAATACTGCCATTGTTTTCTCCACAGTTGCTGATTCCGCTTAAAATAAACGAGGGCGGTCTTCCGTTTCATATGAGTTTTTATTCATAAGTTTAATGGCTGGCAACCTATCTCTGTCTCCCTTAGCTTTTCTCTCCCTGACTAGAATCTTTGTTCATATTTTTGCCTTCGCCTTTCCATCGCCTCCTTCTGCTGTCGCACGCCCGTCTCCTCCTTAGTTCGCTCTCTGCTGTAACAGCCCGATTACCTGTCGGGAAAACGCAGCGAACTGATTTCCATCTTCAATCCAGGGTTTTTCCTTCTCTAATTTACCCACATCGTGTGATGATTTTTGGTGGACAGGGCTATAAAATATTCTCCCAGATATATCATCTGGATTTTGAATGAATGCTACCAGAAACTTGGTGGTTTCAAACTGTTAAACTTGAAGTCAGTTTTTGGTACAGTAAAAATGTCACACCTATCAAAGATGTCTTGCTATCATTTTAAATAAGCTCAGCAGCAACGCCATCGATTCCAGGGGCCCTGCTATTGGGCAGGCTCTTATCTGTCACGTAGAATTCCTCTATCTGTCCATTAAATTATCTCCTTTTGTCAATTTCGTCTTTTAATCTTCAAATATTTTTGACTGAGATATCTTCTATAGCAAAATTGATCTCAGAATTTTTCCTCTCTTCACCTTCAAATCAACATATTTCATCGTTCTTCACACGAACTTTTTACATCTTGCGTTCTTTCCCGTGCTATATCTCCCCTATCACGTGGATGGCTTCGGCCTTTCCATGTACCCCAGTTGGATCATTTTCCATAAATTCTTCCGTCCGTATTCCAATGAATTTTTTTTCCTTCGAGACAGTTTACTTCATATCCTTTTTAGTACAATTTTCCATTTTCATATCCCGCGTTCTTGTACTAAATTACTCTCTGAAAGTATTGCTTTTTTTCAGTGGTTCTTCTTGATGAAACTTTCTATCTTTCGTCGGAACATTGCTTTAGGGCTTTCATTAGTTCGCTCGCAGTAATAATAATTATTTGGCCATCATCCTTCTGGCAGTCCAGATGTCAAGATGCTCCCACAACTTCGTCTTCCAAAGCCTTTTGGAAAAAAAGGCTTCCTTTGAGTTTCCTGTAATTATTCCACTCCCATCTATGTGATTATTTTTTTCTGTTTCTTGCATTTATGTATTTTTAATTTTCTCGCACTTGGCCGTTAATCAGTCATGAGTACCGTCTGTATATCCATCAGAAGAGTTTATATGACCTTCGGCTTCATTCCCTCCTCCCATGCATACTCCCTCTTCTGCGCTAAAACGTCATAGGCTTGGGCAGAACATTTGAAAGTAGGGACCCCATACATTCTTTCCGAAAAATCCTTAAAATAAGCGGGTGGGGGAGGGGACAACATGAAAAATTCGTAATTCTTTACTTCGTGTCGTAGGGGCCGTCCCCGTTTCAAGTAAGATAAACCTTTTCTCCGTTTGATCTCTGTTTTCCCAATCCGTATTTTCCGATCGTATTTTTTATTTTGCCTTTTTCTTTACCACTCGTGGATCTCGTGCCGATTATTCCCTTCGTCTCCTCCTGCGTAATTCTGCTGCTCCTCCTGACAATTTAATTTCACTGGATCCTCTGGAGCCATTGATCGCATTTTTCAGAAGTTTTCTAGTCTTCCGCTTTTTCGAATTGATTTGTGAAGAAGTTCAGCTCTCCTTAAACGAGTGCAAGGGCTATATACATATGAGGCATTGAGAAGCCTCAGTGAAGTTTGAAGTTGAGGGACGAACTCGGCTGCGTGCGACACGGGTGGTGCGGCGAGCTCGCTTGGAGCGGTGGGAAATTCCCCCCCTCCCTCCTTTGGTCTTTGGCGACGCAAACTCATGGCGCGGAGAGAGGAGCCCGCGTGTCCCGCTTCCCCTCACCCCCCTTAAAGAGGTGATTATGATAATTAATTTCCGATATATTCATCGAAGAAGGGAGAGGGGTCACGTCTCGTCGGTCCCCCTGCCCCCTCCCTTCGTATCCCCTCGTCCTTTTCCCACTTGGGGAGAGCTGTCCTCGATAGCGGGAGGGGGGGTGTGTATATAAATGTCGCGCGCGCTATTGGCGGGAGAGTCTATCGCGCGCGCGCGCGTCGTCCCCTTCCGTTGAGCGAGTGTGGTGGCCTAGCGGAGAGAGATAGAGGGAGGATTGGTGGTGCGGCGGCGACGACAACGGACGTGTCGTACACCGAGATCGCCTTTCTGTGGACTCCGACAAGGGGTTCGTTCGCCTCCGCCTTCCGCGTCTCCTGCCTCCGAGTGTCGTGCACCCTGAGGGTCGTCGTGGGGAAGCTCCCAGGTTTGCGGGTGAGCCTGTACATCTTCGGGTCGGCTGCCCTCCCTCCACCTTCTGGAGGGCCCTTATGTTTCACCTTCGTGGCACCGATTGCTATATTTTTCTAACTTAACGCAACCTTTGCCCGAAATTAAGTGTTAAAACTTTCTTTGTCAAAATGTTTCCATTTATAAAGACGTGAGAACTGATGATAACCGAAAAAATTGATGTCATGCTTTGATGTCTCGGTGTTAAATGGACTTTATTAGAAAACCACAGACACAGTTATCAATTTGAAGGTCGGTTTGATAGGTGATGGTGGTAGAATTCACCCAATACTAAGCCCTATACGGCGTGTGAAATTCACTCATCAGGGTAATTAGGAGTTCCTTTCTCTGTACAGACTATTGTTTTCCAGGTGCTCGAAAAATCATACAGCTCGGGTGAAGCTGAGGGTGTCCAGAAAACACGAACGAACCCGGGCTCTCCAGTGCTCTAGGCCTGAACTAGCACAGGCGCCATTAAATTGAATATGCGTTTCATTATATTTTTTTCGATTCGTCCCCTGAAGCAGTTTCTATCGAATTCAATTGGTTTAGAAGTAAAAGGAAAATCGAAATAATGGGACCTCTCTCACCTTATACTTCATAAGCCCTATAGTCCTTGCTAGTGTCAAAAGTCTGCCTTTCTATGGATTACGGCGGTTCCCAGTTCGAGTGATCCGATGATTAAAGCCGCGTCTCCGTATTTCTTTCATACAGAGTCGGTTTGGTTGAAGCGTCATTCAGTGTCGCTGAATCTTTACCGTTTACTGTCCTTAGCATATTTTTCGCAAATGGCGGAAGTTCTTTCCCGAATCCGTGTCTCGTGACGAATGACACTTTGTTCGATTTCGGAGGGCGGGAATTGTGGTCTTGACAACGGATGTCTATCTAGGAAATATATTTGTATTCCCCCATAGCATATGTTTAAGTGTTTTTTTGCTATAGTTCGATTTCAGAGAAGAGAAATGAAATACTGGGAAAAACCCATGTTTTCAGAAAGACTCCGTAGTTTCCTTAATTACTGCAACATTTTAGCTTGTTAATTATTGTTCATTATATCATTTAGATTTACTAATTTAGGAGTTCATAGACCAATAATTGCTTTGCGATCGCCATGTTAACGACGACGCATTCAACTGAATGAACAGTAAGAAATCGTAGCAAATACCCGTAATAATACACTTCCATTGTTGATAGTCATTTATTTCGAACTAAATTTCGACCTTACTTCATCACAAAACTAGGTCGAAATAAATTTCTTTCGACACTCAATTATTATTTGCTAAGAATCGATCACGTTCGCCTTCCGCAGCATAACGCTTGATTCGATACAATTGAATGAACTTAGTTGATTCAGTTGAAAGCGTCGTTATTAACGACGGCAGTGATATCAAGGATGCTATCAAGATAAGCATGATTGAATTTATCTCCTATAGTGCTGAGAGCAGTTTTTTTTTGCCTGTTTTGGCAACGCTCGGGATATTATTGCTTTTGGTTCTTCGAAAACAATTGCGTAGTTACCCTTTGAGGATGACCGGAGAGAGGAATTCGACTGCGGGTTGAGTGGGGCTGTTCCCTCCCGCAGTGGGTGTCGGAGCCGTAGGATTCGGTCATTTGTGGTCTCGGGGGGGGGGGGGGGAGGGAGGTTGGGGGGTCGCGGTGGCGTCATATGGATAAAGGGGGAGGGGTGGAGCAGGAGCAGAGAACAGTCTGTTTCCCTGTGTTCGTTTCTCGTCTCATTCGTAGAAGAAAAAATCCGCCGTCCCAAAGAGATCTCTTAGCGTGCTTTTTCAGGATCTATATTTAGATCCTCGTGTGCGATAGTCCTTCGTCGGAGGATGTTTGGCAGCAATGGAGAAATGAAGTGTCGTTGTCCGGTCAGGGGTGGACGTGCCCGTGGATTTCGGTGCTATCTCAAGTTCAGAGGAGGAGACGTTTTTGGCATTTGACGGATATTACGAGTCTCGTTAGTCCGTTAGTCGTTTTTTTTGTTCTGAAAACGTGCCAGGTTTAAAGGGACACGCCTCTGCACAGGATAGATGACCACGTGCTTGTCACTTCAGCTTAAGTCGTTCCGCCGCTTTCCTCGCCGCGAATCTTTGCTCCTTTCAGCCGCACCTTTGGTGCTGTGTTTGGCATCTTTCGCTTCCCATTCGTCCCGCATCCTCTGCTACTTTGAATGGTGTACTCTTGATTCCAGGGTTATTATGGGAACATAGCCCTTGTGTTAAGGGGTGCGACTCGGGAACATTCTGAGGGTAAAATGTGTCTGAAGGAAATTAATAAGGAGTCAAGAGGGCACGTGACCAATAGGGAAATTGAGACTCATGAGCCTCTTGGCCCGTTAATTGCATTAGCATGCATAAATTGATTTAAAACACAAATGCAACCATCTTATCATCCAATTACTCTAGCCGCGCAAGACTGAGCGAAACGAAAGGTTTTGAAATGAAAAATTAAGTGATAGGTTACCTATTACTACTCATCGCTCCAGTTGGGAGTGACAGAAGTGCCTGCATCAGGGGCAAGGAGAAAGGAGAAGGTAGGATGAGGAAAGGGGTTCTTTTGCCAGGGACACTTTACTGAAAGGGTTCGAAGAAAGAGAAAAATACGGGTGGGCTACTGCGTTGGAAAGCAACTGACGACAGTCGGGGGTCGAAGACAAGACAGTCATCAACAAAGATGGGCCACTCTGGTGATCTTGCAATGGACGCTTGAGTTTGGTGCCAATGCCACACGTGTCATGTGGGTTATGGACGATGGCACTGCTTTCGAAAAGGAGGTTCTCACGAGATCATCATTGTGTTATTTAGCCCTATCGGCGATCAGAGAGGTTGCGAGTAGTAAGATGAAATGAGATTGTTCTCTTTTATAATGAAAACCATAAGCTTTAAGAACCAAGGCATTTTTTCTCGGCGAGACGGTGTGGTCAAAGAGTTGGGTACAGTTCTTCAACTATGACCTTGAGATATAAATCTTCAAGAGTAGTGGTTCAGTATATACACGTATAATTATTTAGGGGTAGTAGTAGTAGTTTTGAGGGGAGGCGACCAACAGCTGAGGTCATTTGTGCCACAGGGAATGGACAGGAAAGGGTGAAGGGTGGAGAGAAACCCGGCGTCGGCATTAGCCTACTCTTTACGAAAGGCGCCAAGGGGTCCGCAGCTAAACGTCCCATCCGACGGACGGCGTACTCACTCAAAGTGCCCTCCACAAAGCACCTCAAGTAGGGATCGAGATACCTCTGAAAAATATTCGAATTTGAACCCGGGCCCTCTGGGTGGGAAGCTAGTGCGGTAGCCGCCTCACCATCTCGACCCCTAGTTATTTAGGGAGGTCGCCGTAGTCCAGAGGTGGAGCGTTGGAATACCGACAAGAGGGCACAGATTCCATTCCCGGGAAAGGCTCTCGAAGCGCCTTCATCTCCACCTAAGCTATGTGATTTTTCAGGTAGCAGATCTTCTCGGGATACCATAACCGGCCCAGGTAAAAGGAACTGGCCTCCCTACCCTGATGTCACACTTGAGGGCACAATAGAACACAAAAATATACAGGGTGCACCAGCATAACTTCCTTTTTTCAATACCAACTTGCATTGAAAAAAGGAAGTTATGTTGCCGCACCCTGTGCATAGAAAGCACATAGAAGGACACTCGCATTTAAGATAACTTAGGGCCAAAAGGTCAAACTATCTTAAACGTGAGTGTTCTTCTACGTGTTTGCTATTTATACATGTATTTTTGGGTTCTATTGTGCCATCTATTGTTTCTCAAAAAATGTTTACTAAAGTGAAAATAAGGTCATTCAAAAATGTGGCGATTTGTATAAAAACTACAAACACAAAATAAACAGACAATTTTAGTTTTTGAATATTTTGGTTGCCCAATTTTAAAATTGATGAATGATATGTCGCCCTGTTACGTATTTTGGTCGAGGTACAGCGTGCATTGGGTGAGTGATCCAGAGACGAATTCGTCCGATTGAGTGATCGATAGAGTTTCCGTTCTTGTTTGTGATTTTGAGACGAGGGCAGTAGCTCCTCGTGCGTTTCTCACAAGAAGTGTTTTGAGGGCGAGAGGAAGACCTGGAAATCCACGTGCGATTGTAGTCTAAGGTCGAGGAGAATTGGGCGGCCGTGAGGCTCGTGCTGGCGCAGAGGAGACGGGGGACGGAGGGGGTGTGTCCGGGAAGGGAGGGTCAACACGTCATCGCAATGGAGCAGGAGCCGCGCCAGTCGTGACTGCTCCCTTCTCCTCCCATTCCGCTTCATAGCCGCATCGTTTACATGTACGATGCTACAGCTTTGTTGTTATTTTTATTCAGAGTGAGGAAGTGAGGATTCAGAGAACTAAACGCTCGTGGGTTCCACGTATTCTTTCGAGTGCAGCGACCTCTTTCGCAGCACATCGCATTGTTATTGATTGCTGAGCGTCCGCAACGGAAAATAATAATGGGTGCGCGTCCGATTGTTAACTTGGATTCCCTATCCGTCCGCGTTTCGTGTCCATGTTTTGGTTTCGGCGAACACCGAGTTGCGAGAGTGCGGCTTTTAATGTGACCTGAAAAAAAAGGGGAGTGAGACTCGCCGCGCAAACAATCGTGAAAGACAAGGCTGACAAGAGCGCTGCGCGCGGGGGACGTGCCCTATCAGAGTGCACACACGTGCATGCGCCATGCGGTCTCAGCGGCGCGGCCCGTGCTATTTCCCGCGACGATGGAGAGGTTGCGGGTTTGGCGGAGGAAAACAGACGCCGAGAGAGATAAACACGTTATTGGCAGGTTGGGCGCGTATTCCCGCTCCACTTATCGCGAGAACACTTTTGCAATGCCCACTGACTAGATTTTCTAACCCTAGGACACAGTTACGCCGTGTTAATACTTTTTATTGTTTACTATTATTGATCGATAGTCTGAATGAAGAATTAGGGACACCATAAAGGTGCTATGCATTATATATATACATACATATATATATATATATATATATATATATATATATATATATATATATATATATATATACACACATATAATTATTATTGTTTTTTTAGGTAATCCTCCGGTTAAGGTAGGCTTTTGGATGGGCACAGCTACTAAATAAATATTTTGTGACTCCGAATGAAACAAAATCCAGCATCCTACTCTACATCAATACTATATATATATATATATATATATATATATATATATATATATATATATATATATATATATATATATTTATTTATATATATCTTCGAAATGGAACGCTCTTCAGCGACGCGCAAATATATAAAAACACAGATGTAGAGTTATAAAACATAGAAACACAAAGAAAGGACACTCACATATATAGTTTTGACGTTTTGACGGCTCGACCGTCGTCATCAGAATGGCATTCTCGGGGAAGAGCGGAGAGGGCATGTGCGAGAGAGGGGTGAGGGAAGGAGAGGTAAGGGACCAATAGGAAATGAACAAGGGGGTGGGAGGGGATATGTAAGCAGCTTTTGGATGCGTTCAGTGGGCTTGGTTCAGCTCGGGGGGTTTAAATGACGGGGACACCCAGATGTGCGCTATCTCACGGGTTCTCACCTCTATGATACTTGCATATTTGGGAAGGGTATCAATCACCGAAACGGAGAGTTTCCTGTTGGTCCCTTACCTCTCCTTCCCTCACCCCTCCCTCGCACATGTCCTCTCCGCTCTTACTCGAGAACGCCATTCTGATGACGACGGTCGTGCCGTCGAAACGTCAAAACTACATATTTAAGTGTCCATTCTTCGTGTTCATATAATTTAAAAATCTACATCTGTATATATATATATATATATATATATATATATATATATATATATATACTATATATACTATATATACTATATATACTATATATACTATATATACTATATATACTATATATACTATATATACTATATATACTATATATACTATATATACTATATATACTACGAGGGTCATCCGGAAAGTAGTACCCGTTCGTGAAATAAAGACACAAAAGTAAATATTAACAAACATAAAAAATTTTATTTGAAAGAGGATACTTTAAACTACTTCTCAACATAATCTCCAAGCAAATTAAGGCATTTGTCATAACGTGTGACAAGTTTCTGTATTCCTGCTGCATAGTCCTTCGCCGCCAGCTCATTGAGATACACGAGGGACCCATCTTGCACAAATTTTTGCATAATGCAGATGGTGTTTAACAATTTCATGAACAATTGTTCGAGAAACATTGGGAAAATGCTCACAGATGTCATCAATTGTGACGCGCCGATCGTTCCTCACGAATTCGTCAACTGAGCTCACCAGTTGGTCTGTAATGACAGACGGTCTCCCCGAACGCTCATCGTCGTGTGTGTTCCCCCTCCCCATGTTGAAGTTGCGACACCACCGCCGAACAGACGACTCGTCCATTACATTGTCTCCATACACCTCCTTTAATTGGCGATGAATATCACATGGGCGAACGTTTCTTGCATTGAGGAATTTAATCACTGCCCTCACTTCACAACTGGCGGCGTTCTCAATTTTTTTAAACATTGTAAACAATCACAGAAACAACACAGGCAATGCTAGCGTCACGCAACTTGGCTCAGAGAAGGCAGACAAGCCACTGAAGCTATCTGACCTCGTCCAGCGGCTACTCGCGTCGTCAGCACTTCATGCGGCACGAACGGGTACTACTTTCCGGATGACCCTCGTATATATACTATATATACTAAATATGTATTTATATGTACAGTCTAAACTATATAGTATACCACAGGGCAGTAAATACTAAGTGTGTTTACTAAATGCAGTCCGAAATAAGAAGGCTAAAGGGAAAATTTACTTGTTTAAAGAAGGGGACTACAATGGCCTATAGTGTATGCTACAGAATCAATTTTTAAGTCTTAGGAAAGATAGTTATCATGGATATACTGAGGATATGTGGAATCACGTCCTTGAGATCTCGCGCTCTGTAGTCTACAATCTCATTCCCAGTAAATTTATAAAATATAACACGGAACCTAGATGGTACATCACGGATGTTAGAAAGGCCTTGCGACTTCAAAGGCTATGTCACGCCAATATGAAATATAGTATATTAGGGATGATATCATCAGTGGCAATAGGAATGAGATCACTTGAAAAAATATCATATGATGGAAAAGAACGTTTGCTGGAAAATAGTAAGCCTACTAAATCCTCCGGGTCCGATAAAATACCCGCTCGTATATTTAAGGACCTAGCTACGGAAACCGCGCCGTATCTAGAAAGTAATATTTAAAAGTCGCTGGTAGATCACAAGGCAGCCAGAGATTGGAAAATGGCTATTGCAACAACAATATTTAAAAACGGAGACAAGGAGGAACCGAGCAATTACAGACTTATTATCCTCACATCCATTTCGTGCAAGGTTATGTAACATATAGTTGCTAGTTCGATCGTGAGAAACCTCGGTAATCAGAAGTTATTAATGAAAAATCAACGCGTTTTCCGAAAAGGTAGATAGAAACAACTTGCGATTTTTGTTCATGATATTCTTATTTCTGGGGAGAGCAATGTGCCAGGGGATGCGATTTTTCTAGATTTTAAGAAAGCCTTCGACAAAGTACCTCATTAGAAACTACTGGTAAAGCTAGAAGCATATATAGCATAGATAAAAATATCCGGGGTTGGATTAAAGAGTTTTTAAATGGTCGAGTACAAAGAGAAGGGATAGGTGGAGTTAGCTTAAATGCAATGGAAGCCACTACAGGTGTCCCCAGGGAAGTGTCATCGAACTTCTTTTATTCCTACTTTAAGTTAACGACATTGACTCCGTACACACTGGTAAGATACGTTTATTTGCTGACAATTCAGTGGTTTACTGTGCTATCCGTGATCATGAGGGCACAACAGCGTTAATGAGATGACCTTAATTCTGTAAAACGCTGGTGCGACACTTGGAATTTGGAATTTAAACTTAAAAAAGTGCATAATGATAATTTTTTTAAAAAAGAGCAATTCCCTCCTGAACGCCAACTTCATCGGGAGCACTGAATTAGAATGTGTAGACCCAATTAAATGCCTAGGTTTTACCCTGACTATTGGAACAACAGAAATTGCACTTTTACACAGATTTAAAACTGTGTAAACGTGTAAATTTGGTTTTTCTCATAATGATGAACTTCCTCTTCATCTTGCCTGTATCTGTTGAATATATTCCTCACCCTCACTCACGATCTCCTCTGGGTGAAACACATACGGGCAATATGTGGACAAGCTAACAAAAAATTAGGATTTATTAGAAGAGTACAGGGTAAATGTGATGAAAATGTCAAAGAGAAATGTTATCTGTCGGATGGAGGAGGAGGAGAACAGAACAATAAGTTTGATTTCGCACGCAGATAAATTGGTGCTACTAATCATCGGTGAATAAATGGAGTGAAAGGGATGATGATTGCTTGTTGGATGATCAGTTTGGGTCCAGGAAGTCTAGAGACACTCGTGATGGCAGGGTAGTAATTAGCACCAATAGAAAGGAACATAGATATAATCAGTATGTATTTGTTTCTTAGATTTATTAAAGTGAACTGATTACAATTGCCAAAGAAACTGCTGGAGATGCCACAACAGTAACTTTTAATGGAATCATCCGCTAATGTGCATTTCAATGGAACAATTTCAAAGTGTAAAAATCATTCGCCTTGACTGGGATTATAATTAGAATTAATGAAATCTATACAGAAAGAGTAGATTGGAGCGATAGACCTGTTATCTGCAGCTTGCAAATACGTCAGGTAGCTGTTGTGCATAGAGAGCCAGGATAAGAAGTGTTTATAGGGGGTTGTCTATTATCACCGGTGCTTTTCAACTTTGGCGTGGGGAAAATGGTGAACTTGACCATTGGAGGGACTGGAGATCGGAATGAAAGTTGAATCCGAATCCGTAAAATAGTTACGTTTGCGTATAATCAAGGATTAGTTCGCCATTACGAGGGAAGCAAATTTGTATTGTCCCACGGGTTTATTGGTTACGTACAACGCATTTTGGTTCACAGAACCATTTTCAGGTACAAGACAGTTAGTTCGCCAGTCAGCCAAGAGGTTACATACGTTGCTGAGAGCATTGGGAAGCCAGTGAGATTGATATGGGATTACAGCTAGTGTGAAAATAACAAAGCTTATGAGGCTTCGGAGATCGAGACAAGCTAAGTTAAACAAAAAATAGGAGCTCATGAACTAAAGCAGGTTGAAAAATGTGACTGAGATCGTCACAGTATGTGGGGCAACAGAATAAGAATTACGTTAGGGAAAGAAGCGTTCACCCGAAGGAGAGATTGATGGCCGGGAAATTAAATAAGGTGGCTGAGATAAGATTGGTGAAAACTTAGGTCTGGCGTGTGGTTTTGTAAAGTTCGAAAAATTGGTCGTTGAAGGAAGATGAAAGACGCAGATGGTAGAGGTTTTCGAGATTTGAAAAAAAGGTATCATTTACGAAAATTAATTAGTAGTTCTTAGCGGAGGCGAGCAGCAGCCGAGTTCATTTGCGCCATTAGAGATCAATCAAACGAAGAAATACTAGGCTAGATGAAAGGGGGTTGCTGGGTTGAATCCAAAGCAGGCAGGAAAGGTGGTTGCAGAGCGTTTTGATTGACGACGGGATGTTGCAGAAGGCTGTCAGTGGGAAGAACATTAGGCAAACAAGTAAGAAGCAGGAATAGGAAAAGCTTGTTGGACGGTATGAAAGGAGAATATGAACAGTGTATGAACTAATGCATTGTGGAGGGTCAGGTTGTGGGCGATCTTGTTAGGGGATGCTAAGAAATGTACAGTCTGTGGTCCATCCAAACACTTCCCTCAAATGGTGGACCACTAAATAAAAATACATTTTAAGATTAGTTGTTACAAAGAGTGGTTTTAAGTTGATCATTGATTAAGTTACCCTGTCAAACATTGTATTTTATTCATACATCATCTTATTCTTTTAGACCTAGGAAAGAGATCAAATACTACTGGCTACCTAACCGGCAAAGACTTGATCTAAGTTAACAGGCGATAGAATCATGTTTTCATGTAGGAAAGGGGAAAAATTTCATGTTAAGGAAAAATATTCACTCAAATTCGTATTTGATATGAGTGAATATTTTTTATTATTCCGCTGAGATATAAAAACTGTTCTCTGAGTGACATAACATGGTAGTTACCCCAGAAAATATACCCTAATTGTGTGGGTAATATGGAGCTAAGGAATGGAATACCCAAAGCGAATCCATGAGGTGACTATCTTTTATAAAATATTGCAGCATATACTGGAGATTATATATATATATATATATATATATATATATATATATATATATATATATATATATATATATATATCTGGAGAGATATTTGAAGAAACTTTAAGGGAGTTGATTCAAAGCCAGACTTAGCCGTCTCGCTTTCAAGGCACCCTCTTAATGGATACTATCTGAGCAGTTATAAATCCTGGTTTGCTTACCGAGATGGGTGTAATTGTTTGAAATTGGCGATTCCTATGGCCCTAAGTTGGTTATCTTTCCTCAGAATGCGCTATTCCCACCAAATGTCAAGAAAATAGCGAAGAAACAGAGGTAAAACAAGGGAAAATTCTATAGGTAATTTTTATGTTTCCTTTGTATCCGAGTGTTTTGTGTTATTGAAATAGTTAAATGAAAGTCATTGGATCGTTTTTTATGAGAGGGTGAATTAAAATATTGTGAATCGTCTGCGAAATGGTTAATTTTGTTTTTTGACTTTAAATTGAAATGGAATTTCTAATTCACAAATGTTTATTTTTCTTTTTCCATGGCTGTCGGTCCGCGGTTCCGATGACAGTCAACGGAGATATCAAGCAAACATGGAAGGTCCTTCACCGCCTTACTCAGAATCCAAAGAGCCAAGGTAAGAAAGCTGAGCAATTTCATTCGTGATTATGTTGGCAATAATAATTGGTATTATTCGCAGTCTAGCTTTTCGTAATGTTTTGAGATCTCGGTTTCCCCTATCACAGTTTTATTCTAAGGAGCATGTATGTTAAGCAGTTTGCAAGGAGTCAGTCGAAGAGGTGTCCTAGCCATTCAGTGATGAGCGTACCCAACTCTGAATGTGGCAATTTAAGAAAGAATTCGCCTCGCCTTCGGTGAAGCTCATCAATAGAAGGCAGGTGAAACTCCTCCCTCCCTGTCGACTTCTCTAAAATGTAGTCATCATTATTGCCCGCCTCATTTGATTTCAGTCTTCAAAAACTTTTTTTATATATATAAAAGTACCATTTAAGTAGTGGTAGTAGTTTTAAAGCAGGCGACTGACAGCTGAGGTCATTTGTACAATATGGGAAAGAATGAAAGGTGAAGAGAAACCCGACGTCGACATTAATCTACTATTAACGAAAGGCGTCAAGGGGTCCGCAGTTTAACGTCCCATTCGACGGACGTGTTACTCATTCTAAGTTCCCTCCATAAAGCTCCTCAAGTAGGGATCGAGATACCACTGTAAAATATCTGATACCTCTAGGATTCGAACCCGGGTCCTCTTAGTGTGAAGCCAGTACGTTGGCCATCGCACAATCGTGACCCCCCTATTAAAGTTTGTTGTGAAAATTTACTCTGTCGAAGTAATACGAATCGATTAAAATAATTTGGTGCTGGGATCTCAGCATTGATTACGACTTTATCGACTCATTCGACGTTCCTAAATATTACCAGAGCTGACGAGAAAGTAATGCACGTTTCGGTCTAGTGTGGAGGTGGATTGAGCTAGAGCTACCATCTTTGTGTCTAAACGTCCCTAGACTCAGTACAAATCTTGGTGTGGTAGTTTACAGACCGTGGTTCTTATACTTCGGTCACTGTGAATTGTTCAAATGTGCCCTGCAATAGAAAATACAGCGAGATCTGTGATTAGGTTTTTACTGTCAAAAAACCACAAGCCAATTGAATTTCATTGGCGACATTTTAAAATGGCCGCAACAATGTTCACGGCGAGCACGGTAGTGTTCGGCCTAGAGAGATGACCTGACAGTGAAAATCAATGAAACAGTTCGTGAAAATCGCCGATTTACGATTACGGATTTCTCGTTAGAATTGGCTAGCAATACAGCGCTTTACAGTGACGTAGAATTGCATATTGGCGTAAACCAGTGATTGAAATGCCCGCACACCCATATTTAAAAAAAATGTAAGGCGACAGATTTTTTCAAAGACGGAATTGAAAACCTCGTGCATATTTATGATAAATGCCTCAATTCAAATGGTAACTATGTTGAAAAATTGTTTAAAAATGAGTCTTTCAAATGTATGCCATTAAATTTGTCTTGTCACTAGGTTAATTAGTTTTTTTTAAACGTAAGATACTTGCTGCAGAGCTTTCGTTAATTCGTTGCCAAACGGCTCTGGGCAATCTCTCGAACTGGAAGACATGCCCAAAACTGATTGTTTCTAAGTTGAAGGAATAGGAGTTGTTGCAACATGGTTTGTATCGTTTGCTTGTCGTCTCTCCCCAGGCCAGCCTCGAACGGGAACCTGTCGGCTGGAGAGAAGCCAGAGGGGGAGAAGAATGGTGGTGAGGTGTTCACAGTGGCCGCGGTGACCTCCAAGGAGAAGATGGCCGAGGGCAGCGGCGAGTACAACCCGTACGAGCACCGGATTGTCGACCACCCTACCACGTAAGGACGAGGATAGTGCTTGCCGGGGACCCACCAAACCCCCAAACCTCGTAAGGGGGGGGTTCGTCCACACCCCCCCAAGGCAACTATAGCCACTTAGAGCGCAACTGTCGAGCATTTATTTCGACCGCTTCATCGTAGTAATATTTATTGAACGGAACATCCTTAAGATTAACCGGCCTGAATGCAATTTTCAACTCACTGTCTCTCGTTTCTCTTGAAATGCAATGCAATCACTCGAGCTACCGTTTTCCTTCCTGAAACTCTACCCCCCCTTCCGCTCTCACCTTCAGCACTTCGATATAAAATCGATCGTCAGTCCACGAGCATTGCTTGTCTTTCTTGATGCTGATGTCACTCTCGTGCACGTCGCCACTGCGGCGTAACTCCATTCAACACGTGGTCTAAATGGTGCTCCTGCTTGCATCTCAGCTATCGCGTGGCTTCCCTTTGTGATCACGGGTGACAATCGCCTTCGGTGGGGCTTGTCGTTCATTTTCAAGCCGAAAGATGTGATTGTCTTCTGGATTTATTGCACGCCAATTACTTTATATCCGTACATACTAGGACCGTCCCAAAAATGAGTAGAATAAATTTGAGGAAAAAATTTATTGCAGATCAAAGTACAAATTTCTGAAAAATTCTTCATGAGAGCGTCCTTATGTATCGACACACCAATGCCAGTGCGACCACCATTGTGGTATGCTTCCTGTAAGGCATCTAAAGGACCCTCATTCAGGCACCTCGTCATGGCGTCTTTGGCATAATCCAGTGGTCCAAAATGGTACTCAAAGGGGTTGTACTTGGCTCGTACTTATATAACCATATCTCGTCTCGTCACCTTTTATAAAAAATTCGGATCCCTTTCGCCGTGGTCCAAGAGGTCCAAGGCAAGATTGTAACACAAGCAGTCTTCCGACGGCACCTTGGGGACCATCTTGGTACACCTTTCTCATGATTTAATCCTCTGTAAGAATGCAATGCACTGTGGTTATCTGAATATTGCACTCTTCTGCTAACATCTTTACACTTGGAGGTCAATCAGAATTGAGCATGTGTCTCACTTTTGCACATTTTCATCACGCTGTGTTGCTGATGGATGTCCATGGTGTTCCTCATCGTCAACCTTCTCGTTACCCTCCAAGAGCTTCCTGTAAAAAGCAGAAAACCATCATTTAGAACATTCCTCTATTCCCATAAGTATCCTTAACCATGATCATTGCCCCCGAACCCGATTTTCCGAGTTTAACATAAAATATTATCGTATATCATTGCTCCATGGAAAGTGGCATCGTGAATTTCTGACGCGACCCTCGGACAGCAGTTCAGTCTAGCAGTGAACTGCAGACTGTGTATAATTAACTATGGTGGATCGCGTTGCTTTCCTGAGATCCCCCAGTACCTTTATGGCCACAAATCACCCCACTTTAGCCATGTGAATTGTTGTTAAAATATTATTCTACATATTTTTGGGACTGTACCTGTACACGACACACCTACTTTTGCACAACCTTCCATTTCTCATGCAATTGATCAAGTGCAAACACATCCTTTCTGCCACGCTTAAATCCACTCTGTACTCTCCAGATCATATCCAATGAAGTTACCTACCCTCATCTCTGAAATAGCTGTCCACCGAACACTTACCCTTCTCTTTCTCTCATTCTCAATCCATTCCTATGTGATTCGAGTAATCCGTTCTCTTTCTCAATGTTGCCAATTTCCTAGGATTCATTTTCGTTCTTAATTTCAGTTTAAAATGCACAGCACTGCTCTCATGATACTCGGAAAGTACTTTTTTCTTCGTCATATATTTTATTATTCACGACGTAGGTTTTGACTTACAAAGTCATCATCAAGTAAAGTACAGAGGACACACAACTTTATATAGTAGACAGAGAAGAAGGGGGAGGTGTTGGTGAGGTGGGAGGAGGGGAAAGAGAAGGGAAACTGTTGTGTACGGGGGAAGGGGAGAGGGCGGTTAGGTATGGCGTCACGGGGGAAGAGGGACTGGGGAACAGAGGGAGATCCAGGAGGGAGGGACCGGAAGGAATACGTCAGGTCATTAACTAAATAATTAGCCTTTCTCGTTCTAGGAAACAACATAACCTTTGTTATATTTAGATTTATTCTCATCACATACCCATCGCACTGAATTTCCAATTCTCTCAGCAATGCTTGCAACCCCTTGGCTGTCAGACAAACTAAAGCTTGATCATCCGCAACCCTAACTTTTTAAAGAATTCTCCTCTGACTTTCATTCCTGTTCTTCCCATGCCTCCTTAATCATTTCCTTCACGTACACATTGAACAGCACAGGTGATTGTGAACAACCCTGTCTTACTCCTCTTCCTGATACTGCCCACCCGGACTCTCCATTCCCCACTAGCAGTAGTAGTATTGGATGGATAGGGAAGGATGAAGGGTGGAGATAAACCCGGCGTCGGAATTAGCCTACTCTTAATGATAGGCGCCAAGGGGTACGCAGCTTAACGTCCCATCCGACGGACGGCGTACTCACTCAAAGTGCCCTCCACAAAGCACCTCAAGTAGGAATCGAGATATCTCTGAAAAAATTCAACACCGCTTGGATTTGAACTCGGGCCTTCTGGGTGGGAAGCCAGTACGGTAGCCACCGCACCATCTCGATCCCTCCCCCACTAACAGCTGAGCAGTGTGAGACATATACAGGTTTCGGATAAGTCTCCTGTCCATCCAATCTACTCCTATTTTCTGCAATATATTCATTAATTTTTCCCAATCCTTTGTATCAAACGTCGTCTCAAAATCTACGAAACAGACAAATACATCCAGATGGCATTCTATATTCCTCTCGATTAGTGATCTCATTACCGCAATGTCATCACGCGTGCCTCTCCCCTTCCTTCATCCAAATTGACCATTCCCTAAATAATCGTTTGCCCTGATTTCCATTTCTTATTAATGGTCCTGAGAACCACTAAACTGCGTGCGGAACCAAACATATTGTCCTGTAGGCCTCACATAGTCCTTCCCCTTTTTTGGTATAGGAACTACCACTGAGGCTAGATAGGAGTTAGATGAAGTATGCCTGGCCCAACGCTGTCTTCACCTAAGTAATGTTCTATTCCCATGACTAAGCTTCCTGGCATAAAGCACCTGCCATATAGTTCCTCTATGTATTCTTCCTCCTCTCTTGAATCTGCTGTAGTTCAATTTATGATTTTCCTGACTTATCTTTGATTATTTGCGTGGGTTTTCCTGTCTTATTTTTCTGGCAGTGCTTTCCCCTTCTTACATCGCGCACCAATTTCACCTTTCCTTTGGTAATCGTTGAATATTCTCGTACTGCGTTTTCCGCCACACTTCCTCTGCTTGTATTGTTTCTCACTTAAGGTCGTCATTATACTCCCTATACTTCCTTCTGCTAAACTTATTTTTTATGGTTTTCCATTTCTTTCTCTCGTCTATCTTCCCAATCATTTCGCCCATAATCCATGGATTTCTTGTACTTTTCCTATTTACAATTCCTATAATTTCATTGGATTTTCCATATCTCCTTTTAAATATGATTTCATATTTCTTCTGTAGTACCCGACTCCCCGTACTCAACCATCATTTACCCTACTGGCTGCTTATATCCTTTTATTGCCTATCGTATTAATGCTTCCAATTTTCTTTTTCCCAAATATCTTTCCCGCTTTATTCCATGGTATATGATTTCACGCTTCATTATTACCATATATAATTTGAATTTACATCCACTCTCGAGAGACTGTGGGAATTAACACGCTGTACCTAAATCTGTGCCTAAGCATATTGTAGTCCGACTAATATCTTCCTGAATCGTCAGGCATTTTGCTCGCACACCTACACCTATCGTGGTGCTTAAACTACGTATTCGTTTCTATACCGTAATCCCCTACCTCACTACAAACTTTTGCTTCACCTACAGTCGCGTTCCAACTCACAATATTTCCCTCCAGGAACATCCGAGATTATGTCCTCTAACTGATCGTATACCCCATCGAGTTCTTCCACTTTATGATTGCTTGGTGGCAGGTATACTTCCTGAACAATGACCAAGTTCGTCGGTTAAGCTTTCACTTCTATTGATAGCATTTTATCAGTCACTCTATTTTATAATGTTTCTTTCTACCTTTTTGTTCATTATTATTTACAACCCTGGCTGGCTCTCTTTCCTTCCTCTGTGCGTTTATCACTCCAGTAATTCCCGCTATCCTTCCATTTTAAATCGATTTGTCCTAAAGCATCTATATTTCCTCTTTTCTCCGCTTGATTTGTATTTTATAATTTTCCTCTCATCAAAATCGTCCTAGCATTCCAAAAGTCCCTATTGTTCCTAGTTCGCTCCTCTGTTGTGTCTTCCGTGCTGTTACTGTCGTTTTCACCTCGCAAGGACTTCATGAGATGATGACCTCAGAAGCCTTGCCTCTCACGCTCCCAGACGAGGCACACGTCCGATTGGGTCAAGTCGCGTAGTTGGAAGGACTAATTTTCTCTACACTTTCCGACATAAAAATCTTGAATAACTGAGATTGTTTCCTGTTGCCTTCTGCAATAGTGTTTTTAACGTGATAACATCACTCAACAGCCTCCACACTGGGGTCAGACGCCTCACAGAGGAATAGACGCTGCGCGGACGACCTTTCGTCTGGATCCTAACCTTCGACCTATCTGGCTAGAGTAATACCCTATCAGGAGCAAATATCGTGGCGTCCACCAGCACAGTTCTAGGGGTCATCGGAATGAACAAGCCCTTCCAACACGCCATGGTTATAGTCCATGGTGAAGCACTAGAATGGATTCAGAAATATTAGTTCATGCATGAATTTGAATATATTTTGCCTCGCATAGTCAAATCCTCAAACACGTGCCCTGACGTGCGGCTGTATAGGTACGTCATGCATTAATTGGCGTGCATGACTAAAAATCATTAAAATTTGGTTTTTAAGAAAATACATTCGCATGTTTGTGTGCGATTTTGTAATGATAATATATTGATTGACGGAAGAACGAATTAATGGATCTGTCTCTGACGTATCTTGTCTCTCTAATTCCTTTCAAGTGATCAAATCTACCAATATATATTTTGATACCATAATAATTCCCTCGAAATCTCCAGAAAACTCAAGTGTAAAGTCTTGCCTGCTCTCTTCGAGAATCAAGAAGCACACAACCAATCCTCTAACAAACCCGTCACACTTATTCTCTTTCCGTAGCAATATTTAGCAACCGATATGGATTTGCTGTGAGTCTCTTCCAATTTCTTGATTGACCTTTCCTCCCTTGGACCCCAAATATTTGCCGCGCATTCTTCCTGCGTCTACCTTACTCGAGCAATCATGGTGCATGTGGAAATATTGAATGGCCAACATTGTTAGTAATAAAAATATGGTTTATAACCATTTATATATCCTTGCGATCTTTAATTTTGAGCAATATTTCAAGGTTGTGTTGTTGACTGATTGATCACGCCCATCCATTTGGAGCCGTTGGTCAAAGGGGGGAGCTAATGCTTGCTTCTTCGTCACCATCCACAGGAACATGGAGACTCTCTTCCACTTGCTGAAGGGGAGTCTGGGCACGGGGATCCTGGCCATGCCCATGGCCTTCGTCGACTCCGGCTACGTCCTCGGCATCGCAGGCACCATCATTATCGGCCTCATCTGCACCTACTGCGTCCACCTCCTGGTGAGTCAGTGTCAGCGTCCACTCGCTGGTATTAGTCGCGCCTTTTAAATATTGTATTTTCCAGTATCTCTCCACCAAGGCCTTCCAAAAATACTACTTGCCCTCAGAGTCATGTAGTTTTAAGTGCACAGGGATTTACTTTCCCAAAATATCTTTACCACTTATGTTTTCATTGAAGAGTGAGCACTAGTATTGTTGACCTAACGACCAGAAAAAGACTCGCAGTCTGATTCGATACACGGCGACAGATGGCAATGTGGTCGGCGGGTAACATGACTACACTCGCTGCTTGACAATGAATTAGTATTGTTATTAAAACTCACATGTGCAGATAGAGAATGTCAGGTGGCACACAAGTCCCAAGTATTGCAATCAAACTTGCCTTGGAAAAATAACATGACATCTCAAATCCAATCAATATCAGAAAAGATAATAAATAAAATCAGTCAAGAAACAAACACACTTTAAGGGAACTTCCAAGCACCCATCTCTTACTTAAAAAAAGAAAATCCTCATCTATCATTAACTTAAGTTTCCCAAATCAACAAGAGAAAAATCAAAACTAGGATGCTCTATTGATGTAGATGAGGAGGAAAAGAGCACCGATCACGCTTCTCTGAGGCACGCCAGTGGTTGCATTTTAAAGAATCGGACCTAATTTATTATCAAGTGCCGATTTCTGTTCATTTCCAGACTATCTGCTGCGTAGGCATGGGATCTGTCGGGGCTAATCGCGACTGGGCTCAACTCATTGCCCGTTCAAGCATTCCTTCTCATCTTCACATTCCCGCTGTCCTCTTGACAAAAACACCATTTTCATCTCTCTCTCTCTCTCTCTCCCGCCCTCCTATAGATCAAGTCGCAGTACGAGCTTTGCCGGAAGCGGAGGGTGCCGAGCCTCAACTATCCGGAAACGGCTGTGGAAGCGATGAGGGAAGGACCGCCCTTCATGCAGTCTTTGGCCCCCGCCGCTGGGTAAGTCCAGCGGGCTAATTGATATTCATGAGAGTATTCGGAATCTTTGATATCAATGAAATCAAGATGACAAAAAATACCCCATAAACAGCCAAATCCTCCAATTCATTGCAGTAAATTTTTGATGATTAAAATTCATGGCACTTGACAATAGCAGCCATGTGGTGTTCATTGAATAAAAATATGAATTCATGGGTAGACTGTTTTTTTTTAGGGAAAGTGGGTACTCTGTAAAAAAAAACTCGGGGTTTATCGCTTTCAAAGAGTAATCACGTAAAGTGAAATCCTCTCGAGTCTTCCACCGGTTCAGTGAAACTATACACCAGTGGAAGACCCGAAAGAATTTCTCTCAACGGATACGCCGGGAGGGCACCAGATTTTTCCTGTAATCACGTACCTTCCTTTCCCCCACACTATCCCACCAAATGGTGTTTCATAACCTGCCGCACAAAGTCAAGTGTCTACGAGATCTGTTCAAAACTTTCCCAACTTTTTTATTGCAAAAAAATACTCCACTTACAAATTATTGGTCAGGGTCCCCTTCACAGTAGTCTAAATAGGGGGACGTCGTAGTCCAGTGGGTAGAGCACAAGGATACTGACTGGAGGGCGCGGGTTCCACTCCCAAGGACGCCTCTGGGCACCCCACAGCTACACCCAAGCTATGTGCTTTTTCGGGTACCAGAACTTCCTGGGAAACCATAGGTGGTACAGGGAATACAGATCTACCTCCCCCTCCATTTATTACCCTGATGTGTGCATTTAACACGCCGTTGGGCTAGGCTATGTGTTGGGTGAACTCTACCATCCACTATCAAACCAGCCTTCGTGTTGATAATTATGATTGGCTATACGAGCATGAGCTCTTAGCTACATAAGAGATCAAGTTCAAAGTATTTAAAATTATTATTTTGTCAGTTGATGATTTAAAAAATCGTTGTGCTCTGGACGAACAATTGTTTAACGCGTTAATCAATTGTAACAAATATCGGAAGTGATTTTTTACAACCAGGAACGGTCCGAAACGGCTCTCATGTTATAGACATGCGCCTCCCACGAAGAAAGCGTCATTTGCGCGAAGAGCTAGCGAGAATGTGTTCCAACATTCATGACGATAAATAGTCATTTTAGCGACCTAAGACTGCTGCATGCTAAGATTGTTGCAATTCTCATTTCAAATTTTCACTCATTGAGGATCACACCCAAAACCAAGAGTTGAGAAAGAGTTTTTACTGGCTGCCCTAAAGGAAGAAGTGCATCACAAATCCCGAACAAAAAAATAAGCCAACTCCATTTTGCAGTTTTGTTTACCGATTTTTTAATCAAGGAACTGTCTGTTAAATCAATCACAGCTCTTGTTGTTGAAGGGTTTCTAGGGATCATTTCTGATAATTTTATGAAATTGTTACATTGTTTCATGCATTCTTTTTTTTTGTAAGAAAGACATTGATGCAAAATCTCTAAAAAAATTCAATCGTAATAATTAAGATAGTTTGAATGAACGATTTTCACGGCACCACTTTGGGGGAGCGCCACCACAGACGAGGGTTCGAAAATTATTGGAGGTGGAAAATGTGCAGAAAAAAATGATTTCCTAATCGAAGTAAAACCTCTGAAATGCTTCAGGATATAGTCGTCACATCGTCAAGGACGACAAGTGTGCAGTCTACTGGTAATTGGCGAGAATTTTTCGATGTTAATTATTGAAACCCCTGATTAAGTTTAGCTTCTCATGAAATTCATTTTCTTCCAGGCACGTCGTGAACATCTTCCTCCTGGTTTATCAACTCGGCACCTGCTGCGTCTACATCGTCTTCGTGTCGAAAAATATCAAAGATGCAAGTATCGCCTCCAAATGACTTGGCCAAATTAGAATACAAATAACATTAGTATCCAATACTATATTCTGCTCTAAATCGCTATCTCATGTAAATTTAGGCCTGTAAAAAATAAAAACCGATCCGTTGTCCTTCGTACAACTAAATTAAGGCTCTTCAGGATAATTTAGAGTTTAAAAAAAGTGGTATTAAACTATTAAAAACATTTCGTCCAATAAAATGATTGTTTTCGCCTGCATGCTTGGCGTGTTTGAAATGCATTACGCAAGTCACTGAGTGAATAAAGAATGCTTATTCTTCATCCACGCTTGGGTGGCAAATTGACTGTCATTTTATGTTAGTACTTTAGATTCCAATTATGCTAAATTTTATTCTAAGTATGCCTATTCAAGTTGCTAATTTCTATTTCTAGAAAAAAATCATATAGTAAATGCCTGTCATGGCAATTATCACTTCTTCCAGAGGATATTTTACTAAGGCTCTTAGGTTTTATAATGTCCCGTTAAAATGAAGGTTAACCTTAACCTCCAGTTAAGGCCAATACTTAGCTTGTGTTAACGTTCACATCAGCTAACCATTGAATTTAACGAGGCATTACATTATCGAGACTACATCTTTCAGGGTAGCAAGTTGGAGTGGAGAGTATTCGCTCCACTTTAATTGACCCAGGCGCGTTTTAATTCGTCATGGGCAATTCACATTATTCCTTTAATTAAACTTTCTTCAGAAATTCTTCGATACCTCGTGTTTACTTTTCATTTGACATTCGAGACTTGAGAATTGACGTTTCGTCTTCGAGTTAAGGTGTCATTCAAGGAGTAGATATTTGTTATATTGGGCCTCGCTCCTACCTTCCGCAGGTGGTGGACCACTACACGACACCCTTGGAGGTGAGGGTGTACACGGTGATCCTCCTGGTTCCATTCATCCTCATCAACTGCGTGCGAAACCTCAAGCTGCTCGCCCCCTTCTCCACGGTCGCCAACATGGTCACCCTCGTGGGCTTCGGCATCACGCTCTTCTACGTGTTGGCGCCGGCGTCGATGGGTGACGGCAAGGGCCTGCCCGACATCAGCTCTCTCGAGACCGTAGGCGAACTCGCCAACATCCCCCTCTTTCTCGGCACCGTGCTCTTCGCGCTTGAGGCAATCGGAGTGGTAAGGAAACCCCGGAGGCCCCCCTCCCTCCCCAAATTCCCCCTCCCAAGCACTCGCCCCCCGAAATTACCAGTGGCGGAGATCACGTCCAAGTGGTCGGCATACGAGATGGACATCCATCTTCAGAATCACATATCTCGCGTGCTGCACAGGCATGATGTTTGTTTCCCTTCTCCCAAAAAGAGGTTAGACGGGTGTGAGAAAATACTTATTAGTCTTGGGTCATAAGAACATCATATATTTTGAAGAATTAATCATTCACATAAGAAACACTCCTCATTTCCCGGGTGTTCTTTGGGCTGGGAATTTACTCTAACCGAACTGTGTGTGTATATAAATAAATAAATAAATAAATAAATAAATAAATATATATATATATATATATATATATATATATATATATATATTTCGATTGATTGGTTTGAATGTTTTTATTTGATGTAATAGGTATGTGGGATTTAAAACTCCATAGATAAATGTCAAACGTTCTATGGCGGCATCGAATAATTACGGAATTATCATGTATATAACATAAATGTCATACATAAATAAATCACTGTATATTAAGTGCACTTTACTAATTAGATGAAGTGCAATATTATGCTGATACAAGGTTTGTATAAAAAAGTATCGGAAAAATAGATAGATATTGCAACAATACCTCAAAATTCTTCAAAGTACATCCCTTGAGCGTCGACATACTTTTGCCAGCGCATTTGTTTACTACTCAAAGGCTCCCTGGTTGGCGGAAGATCGTTACAGGTATGCGAGTAAGCCGCCTGAAAACGGCAAGACATCTTCGTCGTCGTTTTTTGGCGGCACTTAGGGTCCCATGGTGGTGTCCTTTGAGGGAGGATTTCACTTTTGGGAATAGGAATTAGTCTGCTGGTGCCGAGCTTGGACTGCAAGGGGGTGGGGGAATCGTTGCGATGTCGTTTTCTTGCCGCTTTTGGTCGGCCGTCAAGACTTATGGGATGAGTTTAGCGCAGATCTTTCGCATCGCCAAATGTTTAGTGATGTGGTGTGCCCTGCCATCTTATCAATGCCAATACGATCTGCGAACACTCAGCTAATGGTCAACCAAATCCAATACTTCACGCACACGTTGTCCTCTGTCCTTGACGCCGACAGCCGTCCAGCGCGAGACACGTCCTCCGTGGGACCTGTCCTCCGCACTCTCTCGGCCATGTTTTAAGAGGGTGTGCCAATTAAAAACTGTCCTAATGCTTTGCTTCAAATCATACCCAAAGTCTCCGTACCCGATTTCCTCCAGTCCAACGCAAAATTTGATTGCATACTATGGCTATTAAATCGTTCGATGCATTTCGCGCTTGCACTGAGTAACTCCGCAGGGGTCAACTAAAAATACGATCTAGCCTGAACAAACGCTCGCGGGAAATTAGCGCTTGGCACGTGTTGAAAGTCAGACTGCCCACCAAGGAGCCTGCGCACTGTGACGTACAACCACTTCAGCAAAAACGTTTGCCGATACTTTTTATACAAACCTTGTATGTATGTCGGTTGTGAATTCTTAGAATTAATCTTGTTTTTAATTTCAAAAAATGTCTATATACCAATAAAAAATACTTTCCTTAGACCCGTCCTATTTCCTCTCTTTGTATCTATAGCATTTCTTAACTTCAAAATTTACTTCAACTTTCTCAGGAATCAATTTATCTTAATATATTGGTAACATTAGTTTTACGAGCATACAAGGCTTTCATTTCCATTAGTATTAGAGTTGAATATGTTGTTTCATGATTTGCTGACAGAGTCATACACATATATTTCTTTGGAAATTCTAATACTGTGAGAATTTAGACACCATGATCCAGGAACCCGAAATTGAAAACCTCATTCAACACCACAGGGAGAGGTTCTTTAAAATGGCTTGATCAATTAGAAAATCGTAAGAAAATCATTTAATGTCGGTTTCAAATTGATGTTGACGCGTCATTATATCTGACTGAAAAAAAATCAATTCCAAAAAGAATATGTTGATAATTGAAAAATATGATTCGATAGTTTGTAGAAAACAATCACATTGCATGTTATATTTCAAGGATATCAATGCCTGAGTTTGAAAACCCATCTTATATCTTGTCCGACTCCTTCTTAGATCATGCCTTTGGAGAACAACATGAAGACACCCAAGGCCTTCGGTGGTCCTTTCGGCGTGCTCAACTCGGCCATGTCCCTCATCATCACCCTGTACGTGGCTCTGGGATTCTTCGGGTATCTCAAATATGGAAACACCGCTGCTGGGAGTATTACGCTCAATTTACCCAAAGATCAAATGTAAGTAATGCGGCCAGCTGAATGAATTCTATTAATTACAGGATCTGTCCCAAAAGTAAGAAGCAATAAATTCAGGGAAATATTATTGCAGATAAAAGTACAAATTATTAAAATACTTCAAAATAGCAGCCTTGTGCATTTACGCACCGATGTCAGTCAACAGCTGTATGCTCCCTGGTGGACGTCGAAGATAACTTTGTTCCGTCAAGTCCTTTGGCAAATTCCAAAGAAACTGCGGGAGATGCCGCAACAGTAACTTTTAACGGAGTCATCCGCTAATGTGCATTTCAATGCAACAATTTCAGAGTGTAAAAATCATTCGCCTTGACTGGGATAAAAGCCCCAAAATTTCAGAGTTTAAGAGGACGCCTCGGTAGCTTAAGTGGCTAAAGCACTCGACCGGATCCCAGTCAAGGCGAATGATTTTTACACTCTGAAATTGTTGCATTGAAGTCCTTTGGCGTTATCGAGCGTTCCAAAATGGTTACCTTTCAAGCTCCTTTTTATTCTTGGGAACAGAAAAAGGTTCGGCGATGTCATATCGGGCTGTAGGGCGGCTCGTTCAGCGTTGCCTCCCTGTGCTTGGCCAGGTCCTCGGTACCTCACGAGGGAGGTGGTGCATAGCCCGTAGCCTTTCGAGGACTGTCCCTGAGGCACAAACTCTCTGGAGTACACCTTTTGATTCTATAAACGCGATGATCATCGTTCAGCTTAATTTTGGGACAGACACTGTATCACTTATACATAAGTGCATGCTAGAATGAGGGCTCTCTTTTAGGAATTGATTGAGTGTCCCGTTATATATACGCACGCATCCTCAAAGAAACTACGGGAGATGCCACGAAAGTAACTTTGGCGGAGTCATCCGCTAATGTGTATTGCAATATAACAGTTTAAAATTGTTAAAACCGTTCGCCTTGACTGGGATAAGACCGACTTTGAAGTTGCTGCATTGTGTTAACCGCACATATTGATGATGCTTGCACTCTTATTTCCTGGTCGATGCCTCGGAGGCATATGTCTGGCTTGGGAAACAGGGCGAAGGCTCTAGCGGCGTGTAGATTGTGGAGGATGCATTCTTCCGCGTTTCACAGCATGATTTGCTTTCTGCTGGCAACAGTTTCGCCAAGGTTACAGCGGGCATCTTCAGGTCGAAGCGGCGATGCCATACGACGGCAATTTTGGCCGTCGCTAATTTTGCGACTTAATGGCGTTTCTGCTCTCTAACTGATCGGATTCCGAAACAACCGCTTCCAAGCTATGGTAACCGTCTTCCGGGTCGAAACTTTTAGGATGATTAGCGATCGCAAACATTCAATGGCGTCCCGGATAAGCCTAGGACAATAACGTGAGAGATCACGTTGGCTTCATCCACGTTTATCCTATGCCCAGGCTCAGGCCAGGCATGTTCTGCGTCTGCCGAAAGAAGGTGGGAGTCGAGCGTAGAACATGCAATGCTATTCATCTTTCCGTATTATATATTCGCTAATTCATGTTTTTTTTCCATTACTTTACAGTCTGGCCCAGTCCGTGAAAATCATGCTGGCTTTCTCGATCTTCATCACGTACGGGCTGCAGGCTTACGTGACCGTGGATATAACTTGGAATATCTATTTGGCGCCGAGGATGGAGAAGAATTCACATAAGCTCTTGTGGGAGTACGCAGTTAGGACGTCTCTAGTGTTGGTGACCTGTAAGTTGCATGACATTTGTTCAGTGATATATTTTTCTCTCAAATCATTCGCACACACCTCTCTCTAACCAATGCAATTTTGGTAGTTAAATGCCAAAGCTAATTTCAGGGAAAAATTTAAGAATGTCAACTAAAATTTCGAATCAATTGGTGTTGAATCTTAAAACCTTAAACAGCTAGACATATTTGAAACAAATGAATTCATATATGCAGAAGAGTGAGAAAAATTATGGAAATATTTTGAATTGGGTGATAGCTTTAGCAATTTTAAGCACATTTTCTCTCCTCGTTATAAGTTCAAAACTCCTTAGTTACAGAGTCCCGGCAATGCAAAACTTAAATGAGAAACCTCTTCCTTGTGACGATTTATTTAAATGCTTCCACGAAAGTTTTGTGGCGATGCCGAAGATTTTGACGCGTTTTCCTTTGCTCCACATAATAAAAATCATCTCATCACTCATTACTGAACTGGCCTCGGAATTTCCTCTCTCCGTCTACCGCTTTATATTTTCTATTTTCCCTGTCCTCAATATCTTCATAACATTCCAAATCCTATCCCAACTGGTTGGGTTCTCCTCTGTGCCTTCTCTGCTGCTGATGATTACGTTTAAAATTCTCAAGGATATAGCGTGATTATGACCGCGAGCTACCGGGCATAATACCAAGCCCAGTGGGCTCTGTACTAGTGGAAATATGTCTGCGTATCCTGTGCACGGGTGTTGCTCAAGCCATCTGGAAGCCTACTGCTATTCTGAAGGAGCGTGGGTTTGGATTAGAAACCCTCATTGCTCTTCGTTAATATTCCTGTTGGTTTTATTTTGGGCAGAGTGCAAATCTTAGGTGCAAATCGGAAACATATTTTTTTTAGCATTCACATGATGGCAAAAAGATTAGTGTCAATGGAAAGGGAATTTATTTTTCTAAAAAATTTCGAGAATATCTTTATTTGATTTTGGAGATACGAAATATTATTGAGGGAAAGATGCATTTTGGATAGAAGAATTTTTCGGAAATATCAAGTTCTCTCGTGAATGATTTGGAATTGTACCCGGCGAAGGGCGGAGCTCCATTGAAATGCGCCTGTACACAATATAGACAGAACTAAATATATCTACCTTTACCTATTGGATTAGTATGATCGCCTTCCCCAGGAAATGTATTTATTACGTCAAAATATTGATTTTGAAATTTATTTTTTTTAATGTTGAGTTCAATGATTAAGAAATTTTGGCATCTAACAGATAAAATAGTTCTTCGTCTTTTTTCAAATTTACAGTAACCTATAGACATTTTAAAAATTAAATACATAACATTAAAGTAGGAATCATTTGATTTTAAGTATATGAAATCATGATCATTAATGAATGTATAGGAGAAATATCTAATATTTTTCATGAATAAATTTGAAGCGTATCTTTGGGCCGGTAATGGAGACATGCCATTTTATAATTTGTCTCACAATCAGTGAATAAAACGCCCATCACCTATCCATTTTCGAGTGCTTCGCCGGAAGGCGACCCTCTCTTTCGTCCTTTTTTCTATTTTGTTACTATAAATTATTTTCTATTGTGAGTACATGCAAGATACATGACAAAATTATAATTGTATATAAACTATAACATTATTTCTACATTTTAGTTGTTATTGTGAAATAATTGAACAACCTCTGGTTTATGGAAGGGAATATAAACTCTCTCGACATTTCCATCGGCCCTCACTCGTCTTTCCCAGCGATCTGCATTCCTCACAAGCACTCGATGGGTTGTCTTTCCTTTGATTTGGCGGTACATAGTTCCAGCTGGTGGTGAATTCTTGTAGATGAAGGATTGGATATTATACACCCTCGGATCTAGTATTCCGAAAAGATTACTTCCTTTGCCAGTAGTTTATTTATACAACACATTCGAATTGTTGGGACCTGACACAGGACGCATGATTAGAAAAGAAACCAATTGCTGGTCCTGCCTGTTTACTACGCTCATTTGATGATTATAATAAACAATCACTCCAGACTATTACCTCTCCTGATTTAACAGAAATCCTCCCGGTGTCAAGCATTTCACTGTCCTTATGGTGTGTGGAGAGCCCACGATCTTCCTCCCTACCCCTCTATTGAATCACGCTTTTTTTCAACAGAGGTAGCTACCCCAGGATGAAATTCTTAATTGACATTAGGTATTTATACTACAGGTCATTTTGAAGATTCCTGCGAAATGCTCACTTCCCCTTTGAGTTCTTAAGTTGGCTAGACTTGCAATAATATACAGTGTATATAAGAACATTTAAAATATTACAATGAATGCCTGTACATGATACAACAATGCACAGAGAGATCATATGCGCACCATTTTAAATTGACATTATTTTCCACAATGAATAAGAACAATTACAATAAGTACATGATACAATGGCGCACTGAGAGATTACATGCGCGCCATCTTCCTGCAAACAAGTGGCCAGCGCTCTTCTTTTCGCAGCCTTCGTGTTTCTTCTTTTCCTTCGTGTTATTTTATTCCTTGAATAACACTTGATTACCCTTATCAGTGTAGTCTTCATAGCAAAGGTCCCCTAATGGCTCATTTTGGAATATCAGGAATTCTTTCGGTTGAGTATACTGCAATTTATTTCTGTTTTACAATTTTAACTACTCCAGTTCCTTCCGAATAGTGGAGATCCTGAATGATTCGCATGTGATTACTATGATACTTGTAGTTTTGGATTCTATATTTTTCCAGATATTAAGTCATAATATCTTTGTGACTCGAATTTGAGGCAGATCTGTATTCTGTGTGTAATTCTGTCTTCCAAGTCTCAAGTTTCACATTTTCCTGAGGGCAATTTGCCAATTTTCTCAAGGTAGGACTGAAAATTCTCATGTCCAGTTAGTGTCTGAGTTTTTAATTGTAATTCATCCTAATTTTTTGCCTGTCTAATATTGGATTGAGTGTTTAATTTGTACGTAATACGGTCTCCCACGAAATATTGTGACGAAGTAAGATTTTGTGTTGGATTATAGAATATCTGAAACTTTTTGATTGTATGAAAGATAATCCGCGAAATATTTCTCAATCTGTTTCCTTCATCAAGATATGCATTATCGGTAAAAATGGAAGCGCGTCGCCAGCAAAAGTGGGGCGGTATCTTTATTGCAGTCAAGAATTCTTGCATCAGCAGGTAATTCCGGGTAATGGTTTGGAAAGCGTTTGGCGCTCAATTAAAAGTCCTCAATACAAAAGAGTTTATGAATGCGCATTTTATAGGCCACCGCACGACAAAGATAATTCAGATCAAAGATAACTCAGATACTAGAATCAGATAAGCAAATCAAAGGTTTCTTATCCCAATACAACGATCGCGACGTTATGATCAGTGAAGATTTCAATGCCCCGTCTATTGATTGGAACACATATAGTTTTAAAACATGGGGTAGAGACATACATGGCTTTAAATTCATTTGCTTGGAAGTCGATATTGAATTCTTTTGCGTGGAACTCATTGCATCAACTTGTCACTTCACCAAGTAGGAGCGATAGTATTCTTGATTTGTTAGGAACGAACATACCCGAAAAAGTCTTAACTATAAGAACTATATAAGGAATTAGTGACCAAAGGGCAGTACATGTTAAGTTTCCGCTACACGGGGTTACAAAAAAGAAGCCAAAATGAAAAAGTTACTCATTTGAAGAAGGGGGCTATAATGGCTAAAAATGTGTGCTACCGAACCAATTCGCAAATTTTAAGGAATATAGCAATCACCGAAAGAATGAAGATACCTGGAATCACTTTCTTTAGATCACGCGCTCAACGTTCAACAAGTTCAGCAGCAAATGCTAATTTTTTGCTGCATTGGGTCCGAAATAAGAAGCCTAAAAGAAAACCTCAGTATGCCAAAGAAAGAAGTCCACATGATGACGCGGGGGTTCCAATACTTAGAAGGTTCATTCTTTTTACCTGTACCTTCAAGAGTAAAACGGAGAAATAGCCCTAATTTTATTCATCAGCAGTTCGTGGTAATCATTCTTCTGTCGAACTGCTTTTGTGGGCTGTAGTTGCATCCAGAAATGTATATGCGGCAAGGTTCGTTTCACTGAATACCGCTTCCCAACAAATCGGTTTTCAGGAAAAAAATAAAAAATTCACGTGTTTATACATACCCTCGAATAGTTGATTACGAAAGAGAATGGGCGTTAAAGGAACTGAAATGAAACTGTGGGGGCAGTTGAAATCCCCGCGGCACTATTCTAGAGTCAGGGAAAACGTGGTAGGAAAAGTTATGCGCTGTTTCGTAGTATTTATAAGGTAGGCATTTGGTCCGAAGATGTGGGATGGTGATTGTTAGTTCGTGAGGGCTATAGAATAATAAGTTCGATTTCGCACGCAGCAAAAGTGGTTTTCAGGATCGCCAATAAGAGGATGGAGATCAGGGTAAATGATTACTTGGGGATGATCAGTTTGGGTTCATAAAGGGGAGAGACACGCGTGACGCCAGTGCAGAAACGAGGTCACTAATTAAAAAGAATAAAATGCAATTAAAATGTATTTACTTGTTTCGTAGATTTCGAGAAGGCGTCATAGAGTGAATTGGGTGGTATTAAAGAATGTATTGTAGAAAACAGATCTTGATTGGAGGGATAGGAATATTATCCGCAATTTGTGCTCGTCTCAGACTGTGTATGTTAAAACTTGGTATAAATGATGGATTTGTGCGGAAGGCATGGGATGACTACTGATGTCCATGGCAGCTCCTCACTTCATTTAAGTGCTTAACTTGAAGTCAACGTGGGGGAGACATTGTCCGTCAACCAAGATGATAGACGTAAATTAGCGACTTTTGAGATCTGGATGTGGATAAAGTTGGAATGGAAAACAAACGAGGAAGTACCAGCCAGAATAATATAGGGGAGAGTGTTATTGGGAGAATTCCAAATGAGGCAGGAAAGATGTTGCCGTACACTTCGATTGTCGAAAGAATGCTTAAGACTGTGATAGAAGGGAGGATGTTAAAAGAAAAAAGAATGGTTAGGGAAGTGAAAGGATAGGCATGTTGGGCGAAATGAAAGAAGGCAGAATGTGTACGGGATTGAAGAACAGTTTAATGTAGTATTTATTGATTGTCAGGCTGTGTCTTGATTGGCGGAGATATGAAATTTCGGAGTGTTAAGTCAGTGAACATACAAAACCTACCTTAAACGGAATGAGACTAGTAGTAAAACAATATCTGCACACACGCTCGCACATACTCGTGCATTTTCGAATTGCAGGTGACTTCTATTTTGCAATTTCGGACCCATGGTACAGTATCTGTCGAAGAGCGCAATTTGACCGTACTTTGACCTTCAAATCAAAGCTAAATGATGTCGCTTCAGGCAGCGGCGCGGTACCTAACCACCTGGATCTCTCTCTCTCTGCTCCCTTCGCAGTTCTGCTGGCCGTGGCCATCCCCAACCTGGAGTTGTTCATCTCGCTATTCGGAGCACTCTGCCTCTCCGCTCTCGGCATCATCTTCCCGGCGATTATCCAGACGGCGACCTTCTGGAGCGGAAAGGTCGTGCACGGCCCGACCTCCGTCGAGGACGGCACCTTGGCAGACAGCAATTCCACCACTTGGACGCCGTGGAAGAGGAACAGGATGATCGTCAAGAACGGCTTGCTGGTGGTCTTCGGATTAGTGGGTCTGGTCGTCGGCACGTACACATCGATCAAGGGCATCATCGAACAGTTCTCGTAGACGGGCGGACGGACAATGTGTGAAGGAAAGGTCGCTGCTCTAAGATGAGAACGATGCCAGTGTGCCTCCTCCCTGTTTGCGACGGCAAACGTCCCGGGACTTGGCTCTTGTAATTTAGAGCCAAGTAAAGCCCATTTTCCCCTAAGATCTCTCCTTAAGCCGGAGATTCAGTTTGCTTCTTCCAACAGTTCAGTTTGCTGGTATACTGGCGTTTATTGTATTTCACTGATATTTGAGCAACAATAACAGCTTAAGATGCCACCATAGTCATTACGATGAAATGTGGTGGTCAACTTTGGAATTGTAGTTGTGAACGAAAGGCTGAAATTTACTCAGTGAGCTGCCGTCAGTGTAAGTCTCTATGAAGAGTTCTTTTTAGAATGTTTACCTCTTCGTTGCCGGAGTGATTCTGGCGGTCACCACAGACCGCACTGGATCAATAATGTCACCTGTTGGAAGTTCCAACCAAACTGCCGAAACTTGTCTTTAAAGTTGTGATTCTAAGACGATATAGATTGGCGTCTGTTGGCAGTTGATTTTCAACGAAAGGCACGGGCTACTGTTTCTCAATGACTGCATGTCAAGCGTCAAAAGATACAAGCTAGCGATTCAAAGAAATGCGTTGACTATTCTCCCAGAACATCCTCTTGTTAAGGATCCAGGTGACGAAGACGCAGAGCGCGGGTCGAGGGAGCCGTCGCCGTTGAGGAAGGAGAATGTATGCGATTGATTTGGACACTCCAGGGGGCAGCTAGAGCCTTCTCTCAGGGAGGGAAATGCCCCATGGGTCGGGAGAGAAATATTTCCTTCCAGCAGTCCTTAAATTTGTGGTTGTTTCAAGTTATCGCCACAGATCAATTTTTTTCATTCGGAATGACCAAAAGAAACTAGAAACTAAAAATTCTGTAATTCATCGAAAAAAACTATATTTTTGTACATACTTTCGGCCAATGAAATTGAGACGGGTGTTATAGGGCAGTTTCATTAATAAGATTCAGCTGTAATTATGGAATGTTGTTCATTTTGTGGAAAATTGGAAGATGAGGCTTTTACGGTTTATGAGCGGTTAGGACATGGCATAGTGAATGGGAGGCACCGTAGGACTGGGTGCTCCTTGGGGGGTGAGTAGGGGGACGCCTTCGGGTGATGCGCTTCCGGAGCTCGTGGTGCCACGCGACCTGCGCATCGTGATAGACCTCTTTCTGGTCACTCATCAATTGCGGCTAGTGCTTAAAAGAACCGCAAATACTGTCTCCTACTCAAGACAATGCAGAATTCTTCGAGGCATGGAATGACTACTGACGTCCATGTCAGCTCCTCACTTCATTTAAGCGCTTGACTTGAAGTCAACGTAGGGGAGATAATTTTGTGTACCTGATAAAGACAAGTTTGAGTATTGCTTACTATGCAAGCGAATACTAACCTTTAAAATAATGTTTATCATTATTACCTCTATAGTTGTGAATTTGTACATTATGTATTCTTACTGTGATTTTTAAAAAGACCCATGCAAAAACTGTCATTACTTAGTTTTATGGTAGCCATTGCCACAGAGACGAAAACTATAACTTATTCTGTTATATATTTATGTTTTTGTAGATGTTTTAATATTTTGTATGATCAAAGCGTGTAAAAAAACAATTACCAAGCTCTCAATATTTCCTCTTAAGAGGATTGATAAAGTTTCGACATTGAACCATCTGTAATTACTGAAAGTATCCGTTAAAGCAATAAAATGAAATTGCACTTGCGACATGGTGTTACTGTTCCCTCGAGGAATGGCACCCCTGGCGTCAGTCGTCGACGGAACTACTAGTGCTTGAGTTGGAGTCCCGCGGAGGAATACGGTAAGCGATTAACCCTGCTGGCGCCTAAAAATGAACATTTGGAAGGTGAACCTAATCATTTATTTGCACATATATCCGCCCACCCTTAATCGCAGAAATATCTTTCCATTTTGCGTCACGTAAGTCGGAGTTCGTGAGGGGTTCAGATGGCCTGAATCGAAGCCACACAATCATCAATTATCAACTGGGCGAAAGTATGTTTTCTTGGGTGATTTATTCCATATTGCGCCAACTCAAAGGCTTTCACCAATTTAAAATAACGTATCAGAGTTTGCATAAGAACAAAAAAAATATCCCCGTTAAATATCCAAACAATCGCAATGTCAAGGAAACATTATCTGTAATAGTGGTTAATTGCCGAAGTTTAAAAAACAAAGTCGCAGAATAGTATCACCCTTTAAAAAAAAACAGGCTCATATAATTTTGGAATCGAGAGCTCGAATAATCCAATGATATTGCCGGCGGTGATATTTTACAATAATCCTTTTCCGTTTACAGAAACGACAGAGGAAATAGAATCGGGGGCGTTGTCTTTATTGAAGTTTAGGATTCTTGCGTCAGCAGTACGTGAGTTAATTAATGATTTGGAAAGCGTTTGGTATTCAATTAAAAGTCCTTAATCGAAAGAATGAATTCAAGCGCATTTTACAGGTCGCTGGACGAGAGATATAATTAAATACTAGCACTAAACCACGAGATCATAAGTTCCTCATCCCAAATAAATGGTCGCGACTTTATAATCGGTGAAGGTTTCAATGTCCTATATATTTATTGGACCAGAAATAGATTTAATACGGGGGTTAAAGACATACCAGGCTTTAAATTCCTTTATGTGGAACTCTAGGAACTAGATTGTCACTTCAACATCTGGAACAATAATATTCTTGATTTGTTAGGAACGAACATACCCGAAAAAGTCTTAACTATAGAAACTATAAATGGAATTAGTGACCAAAGGGTAGTACATGCTAAGTTTTCGCTAGATGGTGTCAGATATAAGAAGCCTAAATGAAAAATTTACTCATTTAAAGAAGGGGGCTGTAATGGCTAAAAATGTGTGCTACCGAACCAATTTGCAAATTTTAAGTAATATAGTAATCACCGAAATACTGAGGATACCTGGAATCACTTCCTTTAGATCACGCGCTCAACGTTCAACAAGTTCAGCAGCAAATGCTAATTTTTTGCTGCATTGGGTCCGAAATAAGAAGCCTAAAAAAAACCTCAGTATGCCAAAGAAAGAAGCTCACATGATGACGCGGGGGTTCCAGTACTTAGAGGGTTCATTCTTTTTACCTGCGCCTTCAGAGTAAAACGGAGAAATACAGGGTTCGTCCGGAAAATAAGTGTACTGATTTTTTCCCGCCGCTCCAGGCGCGCCCAGCACCGCTCTGATGGGCTGCGATTGGAGGGGGGTATGTTGGCAAGCGACGCTGAAAAAAGCAGTCGGCTCTGAGCTGTGGTGTAGTGAGGAGCTCTGTTAACGCGAACCTCCACGCTCGACCCACGTCACGGAACGCGATGCCGAAGTTTTTGGAGCAGCGTTATTCCATAAAATTTGCGGTAAAGCTTGGGAAATCGTCTACCGAAACTGTCGGTATGATTAACCAGGCTTACGGGTAGTCAGCCATGTCCAGAAACATGATCTTTCGGTGGCAAAAGATGTTCGTGGAGGGCAGAGAAGAGGTTGACGACGAACCACGGCCTGGACGCCCATCAACGACACTCACCGACGAAAATGTGCGAAAAGTTCGCGATGTACTGAACTCTGATCGTCGTCTTAGTGTTCGGATGATAGCAGAGCAGTGTAATGTGCCAAAACAATAGTGCACGAGATTATTAGGGAGCAATTACAGATGCGAAAAATTTGTGCAAAGTTGGTGCCGAAAGTGCTCAGTGATGATCAAAGACTCAATCGTTTGGAAATCGCGACACAACTTGCGGATCACTGCAAAAATGATCCACATTTTTTAGAGGACGTTGTTTCGGGTGACGAGACGTGGATCTTTGAGTACGACCCGGAGTCGAAGAGACAAAGTGCGGAGTGGCACACTCCATCATCACCCCGTCAAAAGAAAGCTCGCATGAGCAAATCTCGGATCAAGGCGATGCTCATTGTCTTTTTTGACAAAAGGGGAGTCGTCCACTACGAATTTGTACCTGAACGACAAACTGTAAATGCTGCATTTTACGTCCAAGTGCTCGACAGGCTTCGAAAACGAGTCGCCCGTGTCCGGCCAGCGATCAAAAACATCTGGCGGCTGCATCACGACAATGCGCCGTCTCACACCGCGCTTGTCGTGTCGGACTTCTTGGCCAAGCACGGCGTTGCAACGCTGCCGCACCCGCCCTACAGCCCGGACTTGGCACCACCGGACTTCTTTCTGTTCCCGAAGATAAAGAGGAGTTTGAAAGGAACGCGATACGGGACTTTGGACGCCGTCAAAGAGGCCGTGACGACGTGTCTTCGAGAGGTTCCCGATGATGCCTTCGCGGGAGCATTCCAGGAATGGGAACGCCGCTGGAACAAGTGTATCGACTCACAAGGGTCCTATTTTGAGGAATATTAGCTTAAGATATGTAAAAGTGTAATACATTTTTTTTCCTGAGCTCAGTACACTTATTTTCCGGACGAACCCTGTAGCCCTGTCACTTTTAGATGTTTCCCGGCAGGAGCACGTCATCATGCCATCTAACTGATCGTACATCTTATCGAGTTCTTCCTCCTCATGATTGTTTAGTGGCATGTATACTTGAACAATGACCAATTTTTCCTGCTTTTCCTTACACTAGTAATGATCTATCTTACTCTAATGTCTTATGTTTAATACTGATACTATCTTATGTTTAATAAGTTCAGTACGTCATCCTAGATCTATGCCAAAATCTAATGCGGCCTAGAATTTTTTACCCAACATTGACAGAAATTTTCCGTTAGTACTTACTTTTAATGTTGTATTTTAATCTGGGTTTAGTTATAGCAGAATTATTTCTCCAGTAAACCTCTATGGGTTTCTCTCCGAGGTCATCAAATTCTACTAAATCCACTCTCCTTCATTTTGTAGAAATGGAGGAGACTGAAGAGATCTATGAAGGGGACGTACCCTCCTTCTCGGTCTTCTTACCACGTCTCTCTCCTTTAGCCCCCCTCCGCATTCTTCTCCCCCATCCATATCAATGCGTATTCTTCTGGTTCATTCGTGATCATTTCGTCCAACTGAGCAGCTACGCTATCTACTCCCTCTCCAAGGCTGTTTATCGGCATGCAAACCTGAATTAACATCAGATTGACCAGTTCTGCTCCTATTTCCACTATTAAACATCTCTCGTTTACCTTATTCCTCGTTAGCAATCCCTGCCCACTTTCATTCCTACCTCCAGTTATTCCCATGCCTCTTTGATCATTTCCTCTGCATACAGGTTGAACAGCAACGGTGATAATGGGCAACCCTGCCTTACACCCCTTCCTAACACTGCCCAACCGGACTCCCCGTTTCCCACCCGCACCTGAGCAGTCTGAGACATGTACAGGTTGCGGATTAGGCTCCTTTCCCTCCAATCTATTCCTATTGTCTGCAATATACTCATTAGTTTTTCCCAATTCACTCTATTAAACGCATAATAAAATAAATATATTAAACGGTTGGGGAATGTCTGTTTAATCTACTTAATAGGAGCGATGTGAAAAGAACCGATAGAAACTACTGATGGAATTTAGTCGGCGCGCGCAAGTAAAGTAAACGAGTCCCTACATTTGACGAATGTAACTTGACCAGATCTCACTCTCTCTGATTGCATAATGTTCCATGGAGGGGGCACAATCGGGTAGCTCGCCCTGCCGTCGGCGGCCTCTTGTCTCCCGAGGAGGCCGGGGGTACGACTCGGAGGAGGAGCGAACGAAGGGCGGGTGGTGGTGGCGACCGATTGCTTCCACCGGCTGAACTCCCTCCCTCCAAGTGCAATCCTGTCCCTCCTCTTGCATATTACATTCCACCACTCTTCTTCAAGAGAGCCGTCATTAGTGGCTATAATCAGGAAAATGTTATTTAAGCGGCGGGAATTGATTTGAGTGACCTTTTTCCGAGTGCGTACTTAGTTCATCACTGCCGTGACCTACATTTCAGATGCACCCAGTTTCAATAAACCCCGCTCCTAGTTCGTGTGTCCCTGGAAACGTAGTATACTCATCTATCTGTGATTCTGGTGAATAATTTGGCATGCCTCAATAGCACGAGATACTCAATAAATTTTTATTTCGGAGTACGTAGAATTCGGGTACCTTTTATTAAAATTCGCATATTATTCATTACCAAATCTTATTGACTATCTTCTACAGTGATAACCTTTATGCATCTTAAAGCAGAGGGACCAATCAAATGACACCTGATTGGGGGAAAACCATATATATACGGGAAAAAAGAGGCAAACGGCATTCAGAAGCCCTGAAGACGATGACCGAGTCGGGCATCGAAACGTCGGCCAATATGGATGAAATAACCCAGTGGAGGACCCGAGAGGAATTTACGCAGCTGATACGCCGGGAAAACACCAAATCATAAATGTGGTGAATGATGAAAGTGAGGTTCTGGCAAAACAATGTCAACCATGGTGAGAAAACCATATGAGAGTTTTGTAGGAAAAATATATTAAGTATCGCAAACACATAGTTCAAACACCTCATTACACAGAGAAGAGCACAGGAAATATTCTGGGAGAAAGGTTTAGATAACGGTGAGATGTAATCGAGTTTAAGCATAGATATAGCAACAGAATACCCAACACTAGGAACAGAGGTAGATTACCTTCACAAATCATTGCTGATGTAAGTTAATGTAAAATTTAATTGAGTGAGGAAAGGAAGACAAAAAAGAAATAAAATGGAGTATATATGCCTTAAATGGAGACAAAGGAAAGTCCCAGGAGAAATTGATAAAATTTACATCCATGCATAACAATTCAATATTTAAGGAAATGGGGAAAAAAGAGTTATATTGGCTTATTTTTTAAGCAGGAATTTTGGCAAATCAATTGGGTTGGGCAGATGTTCAAGTACAAGACATAATTATGGAAAAGTGTTACAATCTTTGCATAGTGCATTTTAACACCTCTGCTATACACAAGTATGCATAAACAAGAAAGCATGTACATTAAATAACTATGTTTGAGAAGTGTTTTAGAAGGATGTCACAGTTATACTTAAGCAATTAATAAGAATTATGTTAAGTAAAAAGGGTTTTTCCTAAGGTGGACAAGTGGATAATAGGTAGCTTATGCGTAGATTTAACTTGAATGATAATTACGCAGCCAAAATGTTGGAATCTCGTCTAGCGCATTTCAAAATGGGAGGAAAATATACCTATGGCCACCTGGAACCACTTCAAAGGATTGTGTCACAGTATTTTCAGGATAATTAATAACAATTGTGCTGGGTGAAAAAGAGTTTTCCCAAGGTGTACAAGAAATTGATAGACAGCTTAAGTATTAATGTAAATTAATAAAATGTATTTGCGCCAATTATGTCGATATCTTTCCATAGTTCATTTGAAAATGGGAGGAGGATGCCCATCAGATCACCTCAATTAGGAAGCGTTTTAGAAGAAGTTGGTCACAGCATTATTAAAGTAAATAATTTTATTTATTTATTGCTTTATTCACCATAAGCTGGTTCTGCATGGTTTTGTCATGAAACAAAAAATGTGCATCAATTGTGTTAGTATACACCACATGGAAAGAATAGGATTATTTACATTATATAGGGATATTTTACAATCAATGTTTTAGACTTTTCTTGACATAATCCACAAAATTTATCAGCGGAGTACAAAGGGTGTAATAAACAAGTATGCTTTGAAATTATGCTCGAAAATATTTGAAGATGCTTCCAAATCAGGGGGAAATATGTTAAAAAATTTGGCTCCTTGGTGATAAAGTCCTTCACCACTCAAATTAGATGATCTTGCCTCAATGTGTGGGCCAAGTTTAGTACGCGTATATTATGATGATGGATATTTAGGTTTTTTCATATATATGCTTGCTAATATTAACAAATAAGATTAGATTGTAAGCAATAAGAGTAGGCATTGGCATAATTTGCAGTTCATAAAAATGAGACCTGCAGGAGTTTGTGAAAGGTACATTTAAGATAGCTCTCATGGCCTGCTCCGGCACATTCAAAATCTTTTGGCAATGGCTTGAGTAACCCCAGAATATAATGCCATATGTAAGTCAAGATTGAAAATTTTACTGATAAATACATTTAATAAGTAGTAGTAGTAAGCTAGTATCAAAAAACAAATATCTCAGCTGTAAAATAAAATTATTAATTTTAGGTAGCAGTAGTATTTAGGGCAGGCGACTGACAGCAAAGGTTATTTGTTTAGATTTTTTAGTTTAGATTTTAAGTTGTATATGTGTATATGAGAACCATTTGACTGAACACCCAAGATATTTATGCTGCCAGCAAAATTTAAATTCTTATCATAGAGTTTAACTGAGAGTCAAGGATTTGTGCCAAAATGTATGCAAAATGTTTTTTGTACAATTATTGACAATACATTGTTTTGAAACCAATTTTGAAGGCATATTGCTGTGTAGTCTACGGTTTTTTGTGGTTCAGGACTTGTTTTGGTATTTATTAGAATGGTAGTATCATCAGCGAAAAGAATTGATTTGGCATCAAAGATATTTATATAATATATTTATATCATACATTTATATAAAGCAGAAATAGCAAAGAACCCAGGATAGAGCCCTGAGGAACACCTGTTTTAGCCTCTTTTTCAACTGATTGGTAGTTGGCGTTCTGATTTGTAGATTAATTAACATGGGACATTTTAACTACTTGATGGCTTCCCTGAAGATATGATCTGAACCATTTACATGAGATGCCCAAAAAACCAAATTTTTAAAATTTCCTTAACAAAATCTCATTATTTAAATTGTGAAAAGCCTCAGTAAGATCAAGGCTTTTCCAAGGGATAGGCACTTATTATTCATAGCATGTAGTACATTTGTAATGAATCCATGGAGTGATGTAGATGTTGATTTACCTTTTCTAAAAATTTGTTGTTATTTTGAAAAAACAGTGCTTTTCTACAAAGTTTACAATACGTTTGACACAACCTCTTAAAAAATTTTATAAAAACAGGGATCAAACTATTGGTCTATAGTTTCCTATATCATTCTCATTGCCTTTTTTGTGCATTGGTATAGCTTTGCTTAACTTCAGGTATGATGAAAAAATACCTTTAGACAGAGACAGGTTGCAGAGATACTCAAGGGGCCCAGTTATGTAAGGGATGAACCATAAAACCTTAAACTCAGTAATCAACCCAAAGGTCAGTTTGGTAGGTGATGATAGAGTTCATCCAGTACTAAGCCCAACGGCTTGTGAAATTCACCCATCAGGGTATGGGGACCAGTTCCTTTCCCTGTGCCGGTTATGGTTTCCCAGGAAGACCTGGTACCCGAAAAATCACTTTAGCTTGAGTGGAGCTGCAGGTGCCCAGAGTACCATTCCCAGGAACCGAACCAGGGCCCCTCCAGTCAGCAGTCCAACGCTCTACCCCTAGAACTACCACGACCCACAATTTAAGGAATAGAAAACTTAATTACTTTGTCCAGTATATGATCTCTCCCTGAACAAACCCTATTGCTAAGAGTATGCTGATAATTGCCATATGGGCTATGCTGATAGTTTCATCTCTGATCACAGGATATAAAAACATAGAATGTCGAACTGTTTGTAGATGGGTGACAGATTCAGAAATAGAAGTTAGATTCATGACATTGGAAACAAGTTTTATTGGAGTCCTAGAAAAAAAACATTCAAAGTATTTGCAATGATAATGGGATTTGAATGCACACTACCAGCTGTCATGAGTTCACATTGTCTGCGAGGACTAATTACATTTGTTTCTAAAAATATGATTTGCCAAGAAATCTGGATTTTATTTTTTTAGTTAGTGGATAAAATAATAGTATAAGAACATTTTGTTTTTATAACAATTTCCTTAAGGAATTTACTGCATTGTTTATATCCTTGTTTAACAGTTTTATTTTCAGTTGTTTTGGCTAGCTGATATAAATCCCTTTGTTTTTGCCAAGATTGATTATTTCGCTTCTTAGCCACGTATGCTTTTTGTTTCATACATTCATTACTTAATGGAAAATTTGTTCCTTGGTAAAAGTTGGCTTTGTCCAGAAATGCATCCATTTTGTCACCAAAAGTAGTTTTAGTATAAACCTCACACCAAGACTAATTTTTTAAATCAAAACTTAGAAGCCGCAGTTGGCACTCAAGAAATTTCTCCTATAAACATAATGTGAGTTACAGCTTTTATATTTGCTGACTCTAACATCTAACAAAATTCCTCTGCGGCCAGAGAAGCCAAAGTAATAAGAATTATGCTAGATGAAAAGATATTTTCAAAACTGTACAGAGGAATGAGAAGAAGTTTATATGTAGATGTAACCTGAGCCATCATCGAACATCCAAAATGTTAACATTTTTCCTTTTTGCATTTAATGCACATGCAAAAACTAGGAGACAATTTGAGTCATATCTCCTCAATTAACCCTTTGCACTCGGGTGCTTTTTTCTCGATTTCCTTAGTCTACTCGGGATTCAATTTTTTAAATACCCCAAATTAGCTAAGCGTGGCGCTAGAATGAAAAACTGTCATACGAACTTATTTATTTGGATTCTTTGACATAATTATTGATAACTTTATTGATAAACCATAATTTAAACTCTATAATTTTTCATGTTATGATATTTTTGAGAGCATTCACCAACATGAAGACCTGGTTTACATTCACACGTCTCAGAGATATATATCGTCTCTCATCTTCCACCTTTGATTTTTCGGTCAGAGCAAACCGCACAATCTTTATGTTTTTTGCTAGGGTGAGGTGTGATTATATGAAGTTTTCCATCTAAACGTTGCTCTATGTTTGTGGATGGTAATCTAACCCTGGTCGTTAGTGTACCATCTCGGAATTCTCCAAAGAGATTGTGTACTAGTTTCCTAACAAATTTCACATGCGAGATCGGTTTTTCATTTTTTCTTTGCTGGCATCCTTTATACAATATCAATGAATTTACAACACTGACCTGAAGCCCCCAGAAAAACAATTTACGCCACCATTTTAGAGTTTTCCTCATGAAACAGCTGCTTTCTAATTCTTTGGAATACTTATCCATCGTGAGGAGGGGAATATCGTTCAGAATGAGCAACTACTAGCTGGTAAAGCATTCGTCCAAAGGGACGAATCTGTTGTGTTCTCTGTTGTAAGAGAACCCTCTTTCATTAGGGAAAACACCTGCGTTATGCTTCTAGAAACGTAAGTAAACCTCGGAGACTAAGATAAGGAAGGTTTTTTTACCACAGGAGGATGATGCAACCTCAAAAAAGCATGACTCCAGGAAAAGGCCTAAGGTTCGTGTTTTACTATGAATATAATAGATCATATCTTGGACCCTCCTACTCAAGATTCCTGACTATGCAATAGATAGGAAAAGAGCAGGCAGAATGTTTGATGAGACAGCGGACACTAGGAAGAAAAGGAAATGAAAGAGTCAAAACTAGAAAGCAATGAACTACGAATGAAGGATCAGCTGACTGAGATAACTTTACATTCTGGCGATCTTTTTTCAGGCACCAATAATCTCTAAAAGACATTGCTTTACATTTAGCTGACTTCCAAGTAATGAAAAGCAAACAATACAAATGAAAAAGAACTTACAACACAGTAAATCGATAACAAAAAACATCTGCGTAGGTGGTGGCATCCTTTGGGAGACGGCATTTATGTCGACGACGACATCATGGGTCGATACTATTCATTTATAAAACCAGCCATGCTATTAATTAAGCTTTAACTTTCCTTTTCCTTTCATACAGATGGTTACAAGAAAAGTTATTGGAAAAATAGACAAAAATCCCAATTCCCCTCGTGGTGAAACTCCGTGTCGAGTGTGGCTTGACATACGAGCTGCTGCCATTGCTAACCGTGTCGAGTCACACTTGACATCCAAGTGCAAAAGGTTAAGAGGCATTTTAGGAGATACTTGTCACACTATTATTACAGCAATTAATAAAAATTATGCTAGGAGAAAAGATTTATTTTATGTGTTAGTGTAAATTAATAAAATAAATACACAGCAATTATGCTTAAATCTTTGTTTAATGGATTCCTAGATAAGATATATACAAGCATATACAGAAACTATGAAAAGACACGTTAGGTCACCTCATTTGGCAAGGGTATTAGAAGAAGTTGGTCAGAGTATTATTAGGGCAATTTATAACAACAAATGTGAGTAAAAAGATTTATTTTAAGCTGAACAAGGGAATGATAGGCAGCTTATGGTTTGATGTAATCTAAACAATAACTTTGTGGCTAATATGTTGATATCTTTGCTTATTTAAATTCAAATGGGCATTATACATGCAATATGCATACAATAGGAAAAGATGCAGCTAATGTCATCTAGTTTTGGAAGCATTTTTGAAAGAAGTTTGCCACAGTATTATTAGGGCAGTTCATGAGAAAAATGCTAGGTGAAATGGATTTTCCTAAGGTGTATGAGTGGATGATAGGTGATTATGTGTCCGTGCAAATTAATAAAATAAATATGCAGTGAATAAGTTGGAATCTTTGCTTAGTGCAACCCAAAATGGGAGGAATACGAGTACATTAAATGTATGTACATTAAATGTACTCGTATGTACATTAAATCACCTCAATAACAAAACATGTAAGAAGATATTTGTCACAGTATTACTTGGGCTATTAATGAAGAATATATTGGGTGGAAAGTTTTTTCCTAGCATGTACAAGTGGATGATAGGCAGCTTATGTGTCAACGTAAATTAAACGATATTTATGCATCCAATATATTGAATTATTTTCCTATTGCATTTCAAAATGGGAGCTGCACAAGTGTATGCAGAAACCTGGAGATGATGTACATAAGATCACATCAATTAGGAAGTGTTTTAGAGGAAGTTTTTTGCAGTGTTAATAGAGCAAATAATAAAAATTCTGCTGAGTGAAAAGATTTTTTCAAAGTTGTACAGGGAAATGAAAGGTACCTCATGTGTAGATGTAACTTGAGCCATCATTTAACTGTCAAAATGTAAAAAATTTTGTTTGTGCATTTTAAATGTGAGCTTTTTATGCATATGCAAAAACTAGGAGAGGTTGTAAGTTATAATACCTCAATGAGGAAGCATTTTTGGAGATATTTGTCCAAGTAATATTGCAGCAATTAGCAAGAATTATGCCAGGAGAAAAGTTTTCTTTAAAGGTACACAAAGGGTTGATAGGATGCTTATGGTGTCATGAAATTAATCAATAACTTTAGAGCTAAAATATTCATATGTTAGCTCAGGGAAATTCAATACGTGGATTATACATGCACATGCTTAAAATAGGAGGTGTACATTGGCCAATGTCAATAAGGAGGTATTTTGAAGAAGTTGGTCGCAGCATAATTGGGACAATTATTAAGAATGTTGTTCAATAAAAAGATTTTTTAAAGTTGTACCGGAGGATGATAGGCAGCTGTGTAGATGTAACTTGAGCCATTATTATACAGTCAAAATGATGAAATGATTGCATAGTACCATTTAAAATAGGAGCTATCCAGTATATGTATAAATTAAATGAAGAAACTCATTAGCTAACCCCAATGAGGAAGTATTTTGAAGAAGTTTGTCTCACCATTACTTGGGCAATTATTAAGAAATATACAAGGCCAAAAGATTTTTTCCTCTGGTCTGCAAGAAGAAATGATTTATTTTAAGCTGAACAAGGGGATGATAGGCAGCTTACAGTTCGATGTAAACTAAACAATAACTGTACAGCCAAAATGTTCATATCTTTGATTACTGAAATTAAAAATGGGCATTTTATATGCAATAAGCATAGAGTAGGAGAAGATCCGGATAAATTCACCTCGTTTAGGAAGCAATTTTATAAGAAATTTGTCACAGTATTATTAGGGTAATTATTAGTATTTATGACAGGTGAAATGGTTTTACTTATGGTGCACAAATAAATTATAGGTGTCTTATGTGTCAATGTAAATTACAAAAATAAATATACAGCATTTATGTTGAAATCTTTGCTAAGTGGCTTTCAAAATGGAATGAAAATGAACATCAAATAACCTCATTTAATATGTATGGAAGCAGATATTTGTCACAGTAATATTTAGGCAATTTAATAAGAAATATGTTAGGTGAAAAGATGTTTTCCTTGCTTGTACAAGTGAATGATAGGCTGCTTATGTGTTACTGTAAATTAAACAATAATTATTCAGCCAATATGTTGAAACCTTTGATTCCTTATCAATCGTAAGAAAAATGACATCTTAAAGCTATCTCTTCCTAATTTTCATGACATCTCTCCCACCATAGTACAATGACACTATTAATACATTTTCAGCATCATTGTCATCTAGACATATTTCCAATTCATAAAAGAAACTTAACCTCTCCTTTAACCTTTCCTCTACAAGTGGTCCTCAACATATTTTCTCCAATAATCTTGATATGTTGCTCAGAATTATCCTAATGTTTAACAAATCAAGCTCCTCTACGCGGTTTATTTTGGAAATCCATTCCACTTCATGAGGATGCCATATTTACAGTAGGGGCACACTCTGGAAGAGACCTAACAAACGAAAGATAACTTTGCGTTTAGCCTCCTCATCACATTTACCCAGTACTCTTCTAATAAATCCTAGCTAATTCACTGACTTGAAGAAGGCCGAAAGCTTAAACAATCTACAATGTGAGTTTACGTGCTATCTATTTTATTTTGTTTTCTATTGCGCCGTCCAAATGTTATGTGTGTGTGTGTGTATATATGTATGTATATATATATATATATATATATATATATATATATATATATATATATATATATATATATATATGTATATATATGTATATATATATATATATGTATATATATGTATATATATATATATATATGTATATATACATATATATATATATATATATACATATATATATATATATATATATATATATATATATATATATATATATATATATATATATATATATATATATATATATACAGGGTTCATCCGGAAAATTAGTGTACTGAGCTCAGGAAAAAAAATTTATTACACTTTTACATATCTTAAGCTAATATTCCTCAAAATAGGACCCTTGTGAGTCGATACACTTGTTCCAGCGGCGTTCCCATTCCTGGAACGCTCCCGCGAAGGCATCATCGGAACCTCTTGATGACTCGTCGTAGACCTCTTCTCTGCCCTCCACGAACATCTTGTGCCACCGAAAGATCATGTTTCTGGACATGGCTGACTCCCCGTAAGCCTGGTTAATCATACCGACAGTTTCGGTAGACGATTTCCCAAGCGTTACCGCAAATTTGATGGAATAACGCTGCTTCGGCATCGTGTTCCGTGACGTGGGTCGAGCGTGGAGGTTCGCGTTAACAGAGCTCCTCACTACACCACAGCTCAGAGCTTTCAGCGTCGCTTGCCAACATACCCCCCTCCAATCGCAGCCCGTCAGAGCGGTGCTGGGCGCGCCTGGAGCGGCGCGCCCAGCCCAGGAGTCAGTACACTTATTTTCCGGACGAACCCTGTATATATATATATATATATATATATATATATATATATATATATATATATATATATATATATATATATATATATGTGTGTGTGTGTGTGTGTATATATATATAGTTATATATATATATATATTATATATAATATATAGTTATATATATATATATATAGCTCCAGCATATTTTCAGTCTCACTTGGAGAAGGCCTCTGAGAGGGCCGGAAGCTCGAACAATTTACCGTGTGAGTGTCCTTTTAAATGTTGCTATTCTGTTCTATTTGTGTTATATTGTGTCAGCCCATATATATGTATATATATATAAATATATATAAATAAATAAATAAATATATATATATATATATATATATATAGGAGTAATGATTCCAAAGAAACTGCGGGAGATGCCGCAACAGTAACTTTTAACGGAGTCATTCGCTAATGTGCATTTCAATGCAACAATATCAGAGCGTAAAAATCATTCGCCTTGACTGGGACTCGAACCCAGATCCCTCAATATCCGGTCGAGTGCTTTAGCCACTTAAGCTACCGAGGCGTCCTCTTAAACTCTGAAATTTTGGGGCTTTTAAAGGAACTAGATGTTATGACGAAATAGTGTATATATAATAGATATATAGTATGACGAGTCCCAGTCAAGGCGAATGATTTTTACGCTCTGATATTGTTGCATTGAAATGCACATTAGCGGATGACTCCGTTAAAAGTTACTGTTGCGGCATCTCCCGCAGTTTCTTTGGAATTTGTCAAAGGGAAAACACCATAAGTGTTTAAAGTTGGCTTTAACCTCGTGGACAGTGGCGCCTCGCGCACGACTACGAATGCATGTGACATTGTATGTACGGTATTTCGTCATAACATCTAGTTCCTTTAAAACCCCCAAAATTTCAGAGTTTAAGAGGACGCCTCGGTAGCTTAAGTGGCTAAAGCACTCGACCGGATAATGAGGGATCTGGGTTCGAATCCCAGTCAAGGCGAATGATTTTTACGCTTTCTTCAAGAGAGACTGCTCTTGAGAGCAGTCTCTCTTGAAGAAGGCCCCTAAGAGGGCCGAAAGCTCGAACAATTTACCGTGTAAGTGTTCTTTTATATGTGTCTATTCTTTTCTATTTGTGTTATGTTGTGTCAGCCCATTATTGTGCCGCTCGTATGAGTTTTTCCGGACAATCGTTATATATATATATAACACTTTTTGAAAGTCTCACGGACGTGAATAATAATGTATAACACTTAGCACTAGTGGACACCGACAAAAACACAGAAACACACAAAAAAGAGACTCACTATTTTTCGAATTTTCGGTGGTCGTCGTTACCACTTTTATCAAGGAAGAGAGGGACAGAACTGAAGGGAATACGAGGGCTGGAGCGGTGGATGGAAGGGGAAGGTGGGGAGAGAATTCCGAAGGGACGGGTTTGGAGGGGCAGCGTTAGAAGGGTGGGGAAAATGTAGAAGGTGATGGGGGTGGAAGGGGGATGAAAATATAATTGAAGCAGGGTAATTAATGCCTAATATTAATTCATGGCCAGTTCCAGGACTCCAAGAGCCAGATGAAGGATTGCTCTAATGTTTTCAGTTTCAGAGGAGGATCAGAGGGTGGGAGGGATGCTATGATGGATACACTATAGCATTTATCAAAGGGAGTGTTGTGTTCGGAGGCGTGTTTGGGGATAGGGAGCATATCAATTAAGGAAGAGTTTTTGCATGAGGCTCGGTGGTTGTTGATTCTGATACTGAGGGGTGTGGTGGACTGCCCAATATAATAGGCAGGGCAAAGTTGGCACTTCAGAAGGTACACTACATTGCTAGATGTGCAAGTAGAGGAGGGAATTGGTGGGAGAGAGTTAAAAAGCGGGTGGGAGAGGGATGGGATTTTGGTTTTGAAAATACGGCATGTTTTGCATCTGGGTTTATTGCATGGCGTTGGAGTGGTTTTAGGACGGGTTGGGGATTTAAGGAGTGGATTTGTTGATTTGAGGAGATCGGATAGGTTGGCGGGGCGTTTGAAAGTAACTGAAGGGCATTTGGGAGAAAGGTTTGCGGTGGCATTATGATTTTTTAGGATAGGGTAGAGGTCTTTCAGGATTGATCGTAGAGATTCTAAGCCCGGAAAGTATGTTGTGCAAATTGAGAGAGGGTGGGGTTCCGCGGTGGAGGAAGGTTTGGGAGTGTACGCATGTTTTCGGATTCTTTTGTTCAGGAGGGATTCGGGATAACCTCTTTTGAGGAGGGAACAGTGTAGACTTGAAAGGAAATAATCAAGGGAATCAGGGTCATTGCAAATTCGGTGTCCTCTTATGGACCTCAAATATTCCCTGCTGATATGAGCGACGATGATAAGATACTAAAAGTGAGCAGGCGGAAAACATAATAATACCAGAAAGTTCGTGCTTAACAGATATCTGAATAAAGATGAGTGATAAATCAGAATCTATACCTACGACTGTGTACGTTAAACAACTTTTCCGAAACCGACGTGTACAAAAAACGTTGCCTAAGAATGAATGAATAACTCAAAAATCACGTCGATTCCTCAATAAAGTGATTGACATCGGGGAAACTTTGTCTCTACCGTTGACAGGCCCGCCCGACACGCTTTTTTGCTATGCTGCAATTATCCTTATATAGCACAAAAATGTTGCACAATAATCAGCCAAAAATTTGCAAAATATACCAACTGAAGAGAATCGACCCAACATGCACACACCGTATTTTGAATCCTTGGGGAGGTTTCTACTGATTTAGGCCCAGTACGTGCTGACAGCAATGTGAATAATTAAGGTAGGATATCGTTAGACACAAGATCGACATTCGCCGTGGTCACACTTGCCCGGTTGATTGAGAGTGTACTGTCCACTCGACTACCAGACGCTCGAAACACTCCCTATCACAGCGTATGCCGAAAGAGTTGAAAGAGGAAATTCTTCTTTATATGCCTAGTATCTTCGGAAAGCTTTTGTATGCGTGAATTATCGTTGGCAGTTAAACTTAATATTCAATGGTCGTCGTAAAATATGCTCTACCGACGTTTCAAACTAATATGTTGAAAGAGTAAAGAAAATGACACAGTACCACCATTTCAGCCAGTGGTTTCGAACCCGCGTTCTATGTAAAATAATGCCTTATTTTAGTCTGGTTTACTCCAAGCCGCAAGTGATATTGTCTTGACATCGCACAGTGCCACGGAACTGACGTCTTCTTGCTGTCAAACCCTTACCTCTCCCCGTCGATGGTCACCGGCTGACCGAAATAATGTCATTGGATCTTTCTAAAGTTATCTTATTATTTGATAGAGGAATTTACTGAACTTCACTTTCTCAGCCAATAGATCACACGTCTCAATTTATTAGGTGTATTACTAGTACTCTTGTTTTCAATTAAGTTTTCCTCCAAAGAGATATTTTGCACGTTATTTAATAGTTTTTTACTGAATATATTCCTTTTTCCCTTCCACCTCCATATCCCCCCTTATCACTTACCCTTCCCACCTGGTGCTTGAACCCCCTGCCACACACCTTTTTGGTGGATCACGGGGTATTTCTGTAGATGTAGATCTCTGACATGACGAAGTCAACGAGTTTCACCCTTTCCCATCGATCGCTGTTAAATATCTTAATTATATTGACGTCCTCGGGGATTTTCCACCGGGTCAGAGATTCCGCTGCCGAACCCCTGAACCTGTGGGAAACCCGCGGAGGCTTCAATAGAATAGCATTGCGGAAAATCATCAAATCTTACATATCTAAATTACATTGAGCATTGATTTCTTTTCCAACTGTACTCATTTTAATTATACTGAATATTTATTTATTACTTTTGTTCAGAATCGCGTTGTAAAATAAAATTTGGTAAATTTTGTAAAACTTAAGCGTCTTAATAACGGATGGGTCCACATGTCAGAGTACCACCATAGTAACAAGTTCCATTCAATATTCACTATTAAATGCGATGAATTCACAAAATATGAAACTTTATGTTGACATTTATCGGTGGCAGAGCACGCCTCTGGGATGGGGGACCTACCATATTTCAGTTAAGAGTCTAAGTCAACAAGTCAAGTCTCCCAATTAAATCGTTTTTCACATAAAGCAAAATCCTTTCCGCAGAAACCTTGAGCAAAAAAGTAGCGCTTAGCGTTAATTCTTTTTTTTTCAAATTTTGGCGACAGTTTGTAAAGTTTTAACTTTTTTAAAAATGTCACAAATCAGAAAAAAGCAATATTTGTTTCTTGTTTTTCTGGGACTTCTTTTGTCAGCGGTAGAGACATCGGCGACAAACACGAGGCCCGATACCTGGAAACCTGAAAAAACGTATTGGATAGGCATCGCTAGAAACCAATGACGTCACATAGGGAAAATTTATCGCGTACTCCCGCTGACAATAGTTTTGTGAAACTTCCTTCCTGGTCGTTATTTATTTTCTCAAAACGAGTCGTCAAATTTTTAGAACGCATGCTTTCAATTCCTCCCTCTCCCAGCCATCCCTCTACCTCTGCCTAAAATATCGCGGGAATTGTGTCAATGCGATAAAAGAATCGGAGAAATCATTTTGACTCTGGGGAAGAGCATCGTTGTGCCATGACGTTGAACGCCAAGAGCTTCCTCCCAAGCGTTTAGCGGCCCCCAGGACGTAGTCGGGAGATCACCGATGGCCGTACGGCGGTCCGCACGCGAGACAAGCAAAGGAGCATTTCCCGACGACCCGCGTCACACACACCCCCATCCTCCTCTTTCCCCTGGGGAGAACGGGAGGAAGGGGACCCTCGAGGACCGATTTCCGAGGGGGGGGAGAGCACCCAGCCTGCTCTCTCCCCTGGTGATCCCCGTCGTTCGGGCGTGGGGCTCCTCTTTCGCCATTTCCACTCCCCTCACATCCCCGCCCCGTCCCCCCGGCTGTCCTAGTGCCGCTCCCTCTCTTATGTAATTCCTGACGTGATGTCACCAAACGTGAACGAGACGACCCCCCCCCCTCATTTGGGGTCCCGTGGCGAGGGATGGTGACGTCTGCGGCCCCTAAGCATAAGCAAGTCTCTCCTTCCATCCCGTCTCTCTCTCTCTTTAGGGGGGGGGGGACGCCTCCGCTACCTGCCTGCTGTCGAGTGTCTCATTCCCTACCAGTGTCTATGGGGGCGGAGATCATAAGTTTCATGTCCAAGTGGTAGTAGAATTTGCCCTTCTTACTTTTCAGTTCTAATTTTCCACGATAATAGATGGATTGTTTACTACAATCTAAGGTGCATGTGTATGTTAGTTGATAGTATATCATACGCATGCATTAGCAGGTGTGTAAGTTAAAAAGGTTTTTGCATGAGTACATACGCACTGTAGGTTTGTAAAATTATGTCGGTTTTGCATGTGGTTTCATTCTCTTTTACGGTTGATGGCCTAACACCCCCCGCCACACCCCTTTGCGGCGGCTTGCGGGGTATTATGTAGTAGTATTTAGGGGAGGCGACCGACAGCTGAGGTCATTTGCGCCATTAGGGATGGACAGGAAAGGATGAAGGGTGGAGAGATACCCGGCGTCGGTATTAGCCAACTCTTTACGAAAGGCGCCAAAGGGTCCGCAGCATGACGTCCCATTCGGAGGGCGTACTCACTCAAAGTGCCCTCCACAAAGCACCTCAAGTAAGGTTCGAGATGCATCTGAAAAATATTCAACACCGCCGGGATTTGAAGCCAGTACGATAGCAACATCTCGATCCCCGGGTATTATGTACATGTAAGCATATGGGATAAACAGCATCCACTTCCCAAATCTTGCCTCTGAGTGGGCCGAAAGTTCAGAACTCAGCAGAATGCGTCGAAAATGATTGTTTCACCTTTTGAATGACGTTATTTATTGTCGTTAAATCTCCGACACTGCAATGGTTTTTTGAGTTTTGGGGATAAGAAAAAGGTGATTAGGGGTGAGATCGGGGGAAAAGGGCGGATGTGGCGGAATTTCAAAGCTCTGTCGCTTTGATTTCCCGTCGTGTCGTGGCCTCGATTACAGGTCGCGCCTTGTTCGATTCTGCAAAGGAGTCAGTAATCATGGAACCCAACGTGCTGACACTTTCGATAAGTGCAGTTCTTCGTGAATGATTTTCCAAACACTGCCATACCTAATATTGGTCTCATCCATGATCATTTGGATCATTACTCTTTGATCTAATAGGATAGAGTCTTCTTCTCCTTTCTTCACTGTGGCAGCATCGTCCGTGAGTGATGGCCTTCCACTTCTTACATCTTCTTGGAGAGACATGTGGTTAGTTTGAAAATTCCTTTTCCACCTCACAACTGTGTCATATGACGGGCTATCATTTCCATAAACAGCCATCATTTCCTCGTGGATTTTGACGGGCACTGTAATCTTTCAAACGAAGGAACTAAATCACACTGCCAGCCTATATATCTCTCCATACCGCGAGTTATTGCAATATGCGGCTTCCTGAAACAAAATAAATCATCGTTGATATTTATAATGTACAATATTATGTAAATAAGAATCAACTAATATTCAGGAGAAATTTTATCTAGACATCTCGGTTATTTCTAAGTAATTATTACTTAAATACGATACTTCTCCGTAATAATGACATGGCATTTCTTAGAAAAATATTTAGAAAAAGTTGTAAAGTTAAGTTGCATTTAGGAAAGGTAAAAATTATTGTAAAACAGATAAAATCTCATTTTGAAGATTCGAAAGTTTCAAATGAAAAAATTAAACTTTACGAAATGTATTCGTAAAGTAAAGAAATAAACATAAATAAAGACATATCGAGAGAAGTGACAATCAGTTTAAGAGAAGAAGGAAATGGGCGATCAAAAGCGGATAAATGTCCCTGTTTGAGAGACCTGAACGGCTGTCACCATCAATATAAAACCATAAAACAACATGAAATGAAGCCATCACATGCATGAGGCCTCTTCAAGATCGAGCATTTTTCAGCCCTGAAGTTAACCAACTCTAGAGGCGTTAAAGCGTTCACTGGGAACTTTTTTATCAAAATTTCCCCTTTATCCACTTATGAGCAAAACTGTTTAAGTATAGCGACAAAATGAATCTATTTATCTCCTCCTCATATTGTTTGGAAGATGATTGCATAAAGCACAACGCGTGCATAACTAACCGATAGAACCAGAGTGGTAGTTTTCACCGCACATTTGACTTATATTTTTCTCCATTCTACGTTTCTAATGTTAGTTTCCTGTATGGTGTAATGTTTTCGGGTGAGATACTGTTCCTCTAAAAAATTATCGAAGCACTTTTCTTCAATTTTAATTCTAGCTCCTTTGTCTTGCACCACTTTTGGATCGCATTTCGGTCATTTGATAATGATACCCTTTCCTCATGACTGAATGCTACCTGTATGTCCCTATGTACTCGTACCACTGCCTCGTCAGCAAACAGAAGAAGATTTTGCATCTACATAAATATCTCCGGATCTTTATTTCGGGAGAGAGCAATGTTCCAGTAGATGTGGTTTCAGAGATTTTAAAAACGCTTCCGACAAAGTACCTCGTAGTTAACTACTCACAAAGCTAGAAACCTCTGAAATAGATTAAAATATTCTGGGATGGATTAAATACTTTTTGTCATTGATTAGGCCTCATTTAGAATATGCTGCAAGTATATGGGATCCTCACATAGTTGGATTAATTGCCGTATTGAATCTCGTGCAGCGTAGAGGAGCTAGATTTGTAAAACGTCGTTATGATAAGCCTAGTAGTGTATCAAAAATATTTGAGGGGCTAGGCCGGGAATCACTAACGGAGGGAAGGTTGAATTACAAATTAAATCTCTTGTATGAATTGGTAGGATGTCTCTTTATTGATAGGGTTGAAAACGGATCATTAGTCCCATCATACTATGGCAGGCGAGATCATTTCAATAAAATTCGAGAGATTATGTGTAGAACAGATTGATCTAAGATGTGATCTTTTTCACAAACTATGAGGGTGAGAATCAAATGACATTTGTCCGACCGCGCTCGGAGGGAAAGGTGTTTTTGATCTAGGATAAAGTGGTGTGTAATCACCCCCTACCATGTACCCTAGTGGTGGCTCGCAGGATACTAAATAAATGAACACAAAAATAAAAAATAATATGGGTTGTGGCCTTGTAGATGCTGTGGACTCTAATCCAGCCTTATTTCAAGCCAGTCATCAAGACCCGCTCTTTCTGACCTTGCTGTAGTCTTTTGATGCATCGCTTCCGTGTTCATTAATGACTCCTCATTGAGTCACTGTGGACTGCTATTTGAGATATGAGGGAAGGTAACATCATGGGAAATTACCTTGCGAGTGTAGAGTGTATTTATGCGTGGTAGAGAGGATGTGTTTGCATCAGATAAATTGTATGAGAAGTGGGAGGATTTGCGAAAGCAGGTGTGTTTTGCATATCCTTGATTTGGGCGAGGGATGCTTCAGGGCGAACGGAAGACATCTGGGGAGGATTTCCAGAGAATCTTGAGTGAATGAGGAGCCATTAAGAAACACGGAAGCGATACATTAAAATATTACGGCAAGGTCAGAAAGAGCGGGTCTTTGGTTTGAATTAAGCCTGAATTATAGTCCTCAACATCTACAAGGGCACCACCCACATTCAATGAGGCAGGGCAGTTTGAACGAGATAAGAGAGAGTGCGTGAAACAGAAACGAAACGCACTTCAAACGAAACTACTCGTACTGGATTTCGATAAATACTTGTGTCACCCCAAATCACAATGAATTTTTCTTCAAACCTCAATTATTCATCCTCACTTGATTCCGGCTATGATGTCAGTCTTTCCCTCCCTCCGCCTACTTGCCATACCTTCTACCCTTTCACATAAACTTGAGCATCTCACTAACTTTAAGAGCAGGGACCATTATTAGCATGGCTATGAATCAATAGAAGGGTTCACCCTTCTTAGTTCCCAGTTCTGCGTGACCTGTCTTGGTATGTTGTAGGTCCGTCGTATAAATGGTTGCGGTTAATTTTTATTCTCTCCTTTTTCGTATAACATAGTACTACTTTATTTGGTGAACTTAAAACTTGTTTAGGACTAAGTCTTCCGCCAGCATGTATATAAATGCACACGATTTTTCGAGGCTTTAAGGAAATGTTATTTCACTTGCCCATTCCTCTTCCTTTTACATTTACATAAACCTCTACAGAGTAACCCGCAAACCGCCGCAAGGGCGTGTGGCGGGGGGTGCTTTCTTTGGTAGTGGTGAATCAACATTTTTCCCATACTTTGACTGCTGCTTTGCCTCTGAGGTAAAGTAGTGGACCCAAGTTTCATCTGTGGTTACAAACCGCCGCAGAAATTGTTTAGAAATATCCATTCTGATGCGTTTGTGATCCTGTGTCAAGAGTTGCGGCACCCTTCTAGCAGGTTATTTCCTCATATCCAATTTCACTCTTTAACTGCAATATATCCATTTAGATGACATCCCTACATCTCAGCGATTTCTTGCACTTTCAGTCGGCGATCCTACATCAACATTTTATGCACTTTTGCAATAACTTCGGGGTTGATGGCACATTTTGGCCGACCACTACGTGGATCATAATCTAAGCTGTCCAGACCAAACTTAAACTCGTTTGTCCACTTGGAAACTGTTGAATATGATGAAGAAGCAGAGTCCTCCAGAGTACTCTGAAAGTCGGCATGAATTTAGTTTGCTTCCATACCTTTCTTTACGAAGTATTTAATCACTACTCGAATCTCATTTTTTTATATTTACAAACCACTACACACGAACAGTAACAGAAGAGTCCGCAGCACAAATCTCTTCCCAGAGCTCTGTATCGTTAAGTATTTACTCATTAAGGATTACCTATTACTTCGCAGGAAACTCGTTGCACTAGCACTGACATGTGATGGTGATTCCGAGAACATTTCAAACCACCCTTGAACATATATTAACATCTAACATACCCATGCATATGCACTTACGAATATACCTTATGTCTGCGCAGTGTTCACTCTTGTCCTTGCTTGCTATTCGAATGTCTTTACTATTACCATTATTCCTTTGATTTCTTACTATTATGATTATTGATACTCCGTGGGGAGAACGAATATTTGTATGTGTCTATACTGAAGTCAACTTCTCTCTCATCATATCTTTGTGGTCTAACCTACTCAAATAGTGTGAGACCATAATAATTCCCTTTTTGTCTTAGGCCAACTTGTGAATTCTGAACCTTTCTAAAAGTCTCGCTTGTTTTCTTCTCATATCTAGCGATTCCCAGTCTTATTCATCTAAAATACCTGTCAAACTCGTCTTCTCACCGTAACAAATGTAGACAAATCTGGCGTTTTTTCTCTGTACTTTACTTAGTTCTTTTATCAACACTTTCTCCAAAGGATCCCAAATATGTACTTGCGGCGTATTCCAAATAAGGCATAACCAGAGCGAAATAACACTTCTGACTTTCTCATTACATTTCCCCGCTACTTGTTCAATGAAGCCGAGTTTCTTTAAAGCGCATCCCCATATTGTCTTGATGTGTGCTCCCCATGAAAGGCCTGGTGTTTTGACTAACCCCAAATATTTACTTTGATCTTCTGTTGTTAGCAATGAGCCCTCTATTGTAAAATGTATGCCTTTTAAAATTTTGCGCCAAAAATTCAAATTGCGCATTTGCAAGTACAAGGCAAGTACTAATCCCCATTCCTTGCACAAATCCGATATTGAATCTAAGTCTCTAGAGAGCAGCTCGCAATTTGATGGGCCCCTTATTTCTCAGTGTGCCACTGTGTTGTATGCAAATAATCTGAGATTGCTACTAGCGTATAAGTATAATTCATTAATGTGTATTAAGAATAGTAGCGGTCCTATTACACTTCCGTGGGGGACGCCCGAAGTTATATATATTTATACCTCTGTTGAGCACAAACCATCGGTGTCTACGTTTTGTTTGCGATAGGAGAAAAAGTCCGTAATCCAATTTATTATTTCCTCATTGATACCACAGCATTTAAGTGTGTGTATCAATCTATTTTGGGGCACTTTATTGAAGGCTTTCTTGAAATCCAGAAACACTGCATCAACTTGTGTTTTTTCTCCCGATCTAAGTATATCATGAATAAAAGATCCAATCGGGTTTCGCAAGATCTGCTCTTCCAAAATCCGTGCTGAGGGTGGCTTTGTATCTTCCCACTATCGAGAAATCTCATAACGTTACTCGAAATATTGTGTTCTAATATTTTAAATGAAATCGTTGTTAAATATATGGGTCGGTAATTGGTTGACTTCTCCCTATCGCCACCGTTATAGATGGGAGTTATATGGGCTAGCTTCCAGTCGCGAGGTACTGAGCCTTCTTCTATCGATTTTAGAAAAACAATTTCCAAAAGGGTACAATATCTTCAGCTGATTCCTTCGACATTCTAGCAGGTATTTTTTCCGGAACTGGTGCTTTGTTGGCTTTGATACTACGGAGCTGATGTTCTATTCCTTTCTTGGTCGCTGTTATGTCGCTCAGGTATTCCCCGGGTGGGTGTGGAAGGTCTTTTGTTGCGTTTGCAACTTTATTGTGGACGCTCTGGAAAAAATTGTTTAAAATATTTTCCTTCTGTCTGTAATAAGTTTTCCGTCTTCAAAGAATGCACAGTCTAACGTCCCCTTGATATTTCTCTATCGTAAGAAAAGAATGACTTAGAATTTTACTCTAGATACTCGCAAAGCATTTTAGTTTTGAACGGGTTTAGGGCTTTGCACATGGTACTTTTTGTTTTGCAGCAACATTCTTTTACTTTCTGTTTGCATGTATTCATATAAAATATGTCACATTTATTAAACCCTTTTAAGAATCTAATTGCAGCCTTCTCTACTTTCTTAATGCCGATTTGATATCTCCGTTGCACCATGCACAAGTGTTAGTTTCTTTACTGTCTCATTTAAGTTTGAAGGGAATGTACGTCTTCATTCCTTCACTTAAAATATTTAAGAAATAATTCCAAGTGTTTTCTTTATCGGTTTTCAGGGTTTTTGTCTTTTATTCTGGTAATTATTTTTAAAAATATTCTCGTAGTCCGTCAAAATTTTCCTTTTTGAATAAGTATATTTTACGCTCCTTTTGTTTACTTTCACGAATTTAGTTTTTAATTCTACAAGAATAGCTTTAGGGACACTGGAGTTCATTATTTCAATGTACATAATGATTTCGGGCGTAGAAGTCGCGAAGATATCAAAAATGCTGTGACTCCTTGTTGGTGATTTAAAAATTGGTTATAAAGAGTATTTTTAGAATATATAGAGGAGTTCTTCGCATGAATCTCTGTTTTTGGCAGATATTCCTTCGCAGTTTCCCAATCAATTGACAGATTAATATCACTAGTGATTATAATTACTATACCGTTGCTATATATGTCACTAAGAGCGTATATTTAGTCGTCAAGCTTACGTAGAAGATTATTGGGATCTGGGGGTTTGTAAAATAAGCACACAAATAGGGCTCTGTCGTTGTAGCCCTTTAATCTAAAAAAAAAACCAAAAGTTTTAAAATCATTTACGTCACGTTCATGCCGTTGCTCCTGATTTGTGAATTTCCAGCATTGACTACTCCCCTTCCAAGTCTAATAGGACTGTCCTTTCTGTAAATCGTATAGTCGTTTATTAATATATATTTAATATTTTCCATATCTTCCGTAAGCCAACTCTCCGTTCCAACTCCTATGCTTGTCCTTCTCTTCCTTGAGAAAGGTGGCTTGGACCTCCGAAAATTTGAAACCGATTGAGTTTCTTTTCTTTTTTGTTAGGTTCTGCGTTTTTGTCTCTGTCCACTAGTGCTAACTTTTATACATTATATATATGTATATATTTATATATATATTGTATATATATATGTACATATATGTATATATATATATGTATATATATATTTACATAGCTCCTACCTTTTCTTTCGCTACCTTCTTTGAATTTTTCACGACCATTCCCTCCTCCGTCCGTACAGCGGGGAGTAATGTTCAAAGTATGGATGTGTCGTGCGGATCATTGCATTGCTACATTTTTATTGCACGTTGGATCTACTCCACGAAGCTAAGCCACAAGGTGTGGAAAGAAGGGAGCCTCCCTCTCCCCTCGCTTAGCCTATCACTTGGCGATCAGCGAGGATTGCCCTCGCCATGGCTCCAATCCTTCCAGCGAGCAACGCGCGGTCGATTGCTGGCCCTCCCACTCGCCCCACCCCTACCCCAACCATCCTCCGACTACGACCACATCATCATCACCCACCCCTTCGCTCCCCATTGACCTGCTTCCCCAGAACTGCCCTTCCTGTTGTTTCTCGAAACCTTTATTGCCACTGATTGACTTCGCACGAGGTAATCGGATCTCACTCTGCGAATGTTCTTCACGAGTTTAGAATTTCATACGCATGAACTTCCAAATTAGTTCCCAGCTCGTAAGTAATCGAACAGAAGAACGCGCCTTAACTCAATGAGTTATTCCTATTCGTCTGACTTCTATTTATTGGCAAATTGGAGTTGGTTGGCCATTAAGGGCTGAGGTCATCACTAATGGTAAACTTGAAGAAGAATATTGTGCGGCATGACGACACCAAATCCAGCATCCCAGCTGGGGTTCCGACCCGGTGGATTTGTCTCAGTCAGTTCAGGTTTCAGGGGAAGAATCCCCCAGCCTTTTTTAATTATTTCATTTAGCTTCGCTCCGTCTCTCTGAAAAATAAATATTGAAATAAAAATCGATGTGACATTAAAACCAGGGGTTCTGTAAAATATTCTCAAAATGCGAACATCATACTTGGTTATTCCAAAAAAATTTTTAGACTGATTTTTTCCGCCGACTTGGATGGCTGAAGTGGGGTGATTTGTGGCGGGATAGGTGGTCTTGGGATAGCAATGCAACCCGCGTCAGTTTTCTTGGGCCGTTACAGTGTCCTGATCAGGACCCCTGTTCGAGGGTCTCGTCACGAATTCACGATGCCACGTTCCATGGATATAGGATACGCGATAAACTTTTGTGTAAAGCTTGGGAAATAGGGTTTGGGAGATACAGCAAAGTCCAGAGGAATGGTTTTTCGCTTGCAGAAGATTTCCTGGGATGGTAGAGAGGAGATTGACGACGAGAAATGCCCTGAACATTCATCAACCACACACCGTGACGAAAACGTGAAAAAGTGGGATGCATGCTCAACTGATTAACCTCCAAATTTCGGGATGTTAGCAGAAGAGTGCAATATTCAGAAAACCCGCATTTTTACAGAATATTTAGCCATGAGAAATGTGTACCTAGATGGTCCCTAGGGATCTGTCAGAGGACTACTTGTGTGACAATCTTGCCTTAGATCTCTTGGGCCACGGTGAAAGTGACCCAAAGTTTTTAGAATAGGTGGTCACTAATGACGAGGCATGGGTCTATGAGTACGACCCAAATACAGAGTGCCTCTGAGTGCCATTTTGTGCCTCTGGATTATGTCATAAAGTTTCCTGAATGAGGGGCCTGTTGATGTTTTTCAGGAAGCATACCGCAATAGGCGGAGGCACTGGCATTGGTGCGTCGATATATTAGGGTGCTCTCATGAAGAATTTTAACAAATTGTACTTTGATCTGCAATAACCTTTTTCCCCAGATTTATTCTACTTATTTTTGGGACTGACCTTGTGCATATTATTTTCCGCAGCACTCAATGAATCGTACTACATTGCACATGCATAATCATAAATTATATGCATGTTATTGTGGCAATAAAGCATAGAAGACAAAGAGGTATTAATTCATATTTTTTACCCAAGACAGAAATGCATTTGAAGGTATTAATTTAACGAGGATTCCTAACGTGACCGTTCAAGGAAATCACCTTGAGAATTAAACTTCATCTATAGCCTTCCCGGTTACTCGAGTCCAGAGAATAGATGTAGAAATCCGTTCGATTTTATCGAAGGCATTTAAAAGGTGGAAATGTCTGGGAAAAAATGAATATATATTATGCTTTTCATGAGATATAAAGGTATAGCTACCTGAAAGCGAATGCACTGTGTTATTTTTTATCATTGAATTCGGGGAATAATTTGTACATGAAAGTTTAGTCTGAGTGCAATTTTTATTGGTAGCATGTCGTTTTAGGTGGCCTTTGGATGGGCACAGACTAATCATTGCTACATTTCCTCGCTCCGACCAAAAATACACAATCAGACTCACCACACTACATTAAACTCTTATTCAATTCTGAAAATTATCTCTCTTCATTCCATCCAACATCCTTGTCCTATGTCTGCACCTTCCTCGCTATTCTAGCGTTCTCCCCTTTATCACAGTCTTCAATACCCTATTGCCTATCAAAATTCTCGGCATCTATTTTTACTTCCTCTTTTGGATTTCTCCTAATAAACCTTTCTCCTCTAGCAACAATCCCAGTACTTCCACGTTTGTTTTCCTTTTTGCCCGATTCACCTTTACCATTCTTTTCCACACCCAAAATTCAAAAGCCTCCAATCTGCGCCTATAATCCTGCTTCAATGAACATGTTTCCGCGCCGTACATGACTACGCTCCATATCAACTTTTAACGAGCCTTTTCTTAACATCCTTACTGAACATCCCAATTATCAATTCCCTCCTTGTAAAAGCTTCTTTGCCTAACGCAATTCCCCTTCTTATGTAACCTACTACTGCGATCCTTCAGATCCAAAAAAACTTTCGAGATAGGTAAACTGCCCCACCGGCTCGAGTTTTTGCCCTCTTATTTTAACGTTTAACTTAATTTCTCCTTCTCTCTCTATCCCGAGAGAGAGAGAGAGAGACGCATAACGTTTGTTTTGTTTACATTTATACCATGACTGTCGCACTGACTGTTTACGGCAATCATCTGGGTTTGAAACCCCTTGGCTCACTGACAAAATAGAGCTTGGCCATCAGCAAACCTAACTAATTTTATGAATTTTCCACCGAATCTCATTCCTACCCCCAGTTCTTCACATGCCTCTTTCACAAATTCCTCCACATACACGTTGAACGGCACAGGTGGTAATGGACAACCCTGCCTTACGGCCTTACGGCCAGCAATCGACCGCGCGGCGCTCGCTGGAAGGATTGGAGCCGTGGCGAGGGCAATCCTCGCTGATCGCCAAGTGATAGAATAAGCGAGGGGAGAGGGAGGCTCCCTTCTTTCCACACCTTGTGGCTTAGCTACGTGGAGTAGATCCATTGTGTAATAAAAATGCAGCAATGCAATGATCCGCTCAACAAATCCGTACCTTGAACATTGCTTGCCACTGACAAAATAGAGTTTGGCCATCAGCAAACCTAACTAATTTTATGAATTGTCCACCGAATCTCATTCCTACCCCCAGTTCTTCACATGCCTCTTTCACCAATTCCTCCACATACACATTGAACGGCACAGGTGGTAATGGACAACCCTGCCTTACTCCTTTTCCGAACACTGCCCATCCGGACTCTCCGTCCCCTAATCGCACCTGAGTAGACCCAAAATGATCGTCTCCAAAGAAATCAATTGCCTTGCTCTTCATCTTTTTGATGATGATCCTAAGAAGCACTTAGCTGCGTTCGAAATCAAACTTTCTGCTGTAGTCATCACATGATGTGGCCTTTACCTTTTTGGAATGGAAACTAACAGTGATCTAGCGAAGTCTTCCGGCCAGATTCCTTCCTCATAGATGCTACGAACCAGTCCATATAGACTCTTCCCCCCACATTTTACCAAACCTTTTAGTAGCTGCGCAGGATTGTTGTCTACCCCCGCGGCTTTATTTGATTTCATTTCCCTTAATACCCTTCGTATCTCATCATCGAGTATACCTGGACCTAAGCTATCTTCATCTACGTGATATTCTCTTGCTATTTGAATGGCTGGCCCCTGGCTTATCTTTTTGAATTGGACGCTACTCTTCGTAATTATCAAATTATAGCCAGAACTCGCATCCGCTCCCAGGAAACGGTTGATTGGGAAATTGATCACGCTGTTCCTAAAACTGTGTCTGACCATAACATTATCTAACTGATACCTTTCTGAGTCACCTGACATTTTCCATGTTTGCCTACCCTTTTGTCCTGTCTTAACCAAGTTTTGATGATGATTAACCCCTTTCCCCTGCAATTGCTTTCTCCCCGCGGTCATTCCTCGTACCTAAACCGTAGTTTCTTATCTCATTACCATCTCTTCCTTCCCCTACCTTAGCATTCCAATCCCCCATCACTATCAAATGTTGCCCTGCAGGAACACACGTAATTATTCCGACTAACTGATCGTATACCCTATCGACTTCTTCCTACTTATGATTTCTTGTTGGCATGTATACTTGAGCAATAACTAAGTTCACCGGTTCTGCTTTTATCTCTACTAGTAAAATTAGATCTGTTGCTTGCTCTATGTTAATTATACTTCCTCCTACCTTTTTATTCAATAGTATGGCAACCTCTCGCAGGCTATCGTACCCTCCACTGTACACATATTACTTTATAATTATCACTCCAGTAATCCCCGCTATATTTATGTATATATATATATATATATATATATATATATATACCGCGACCCACATGCATATAGACCCATAGGTATAGTATAGCTATGGGTCTATATCCATGTGGGTCGCGGTAGTCCAGGGGGTAGAGCATTGGACTACTGACCGGAGGGCCCGGGTTCGATTCCTGGGTACCTGCTGCTCTCTGGGCATCTGCAGCTCCACCCTTGCCATGTGATTTCTCGGGTACCAGATCTTCCTGGGAAACCATAACCGGCACAGGGAAAGGAACTGGTCCCCCTACCCGTATGGGTGAATTTCACACGCCGTATAGGGCTTAGTACTAGATGAAGTCTGCCATCACCTACCAAACCGACCTTCGGGTTGATTACTGTGTTTATGGTTATATATATATATATATATATATATATATATATATATATATATATATATATATATACATATATATATATATATATATATATCATATATGCTCCTGTGCCCCGACATTGCTGTTCTTTGAGCACTCAAGTGCACATAGTTTACCTTAACATTTGCTGAACCACCAGTATCGAATACTTACCGAAGTTTAAATAAACCGTGGAAAAACAAGAAAGTAGTATTCAGTTCCATTTTTGACTCTCGATGATTCATATCGTAAAGAAAAATAAGATCGATGTATCGTGGTCGGCACCCCGTTGGTGACTCGTCCACCTTCCAGGCTGAATAGAGGTGAGCACCATTGGTTTCGGGCGGAGTTCAGTTAATGGCAAGCTCCTTTCTCCGCCGCTGCGAATAACTAAAGCCTGGTCCGAGTTTCGGTCGCGGCACCCAGGGAAGACAATGCGCGCGGCTGTTTTGCAACCGCGATTGCGTCGCCCTGGGCGATGGTAGGATGCACACTTCCGGCTCCCTTCGGCGCCGCTAAGAATGTCCCTCCCCTTCCGTCCCACTGGCAGCAGCTCAAGGCTTCCTCCACCCCCGTCCACCATCCCTGCACCCCCTCCCGTCCCTCCTTACGGGTCCTCACGCGCTCTCGTGGTCCGCCGGTCACCGTGATTCCACGGTAAGCGACGACCATATATATATATATATATATGTGTGTGTGTGTGTGTGTGTGTGTGAGTGTGTATGTACCGGTTAAGGTAGGTTTTGGATGGGCATAACTACCAAATAAATATACGTATTTATGTAGGTATATATATATATATATATATATATATATATATATATATATATCTATATGTTCATGTAAATAAATACATGTAATAATAATAAGGAAAGGTGGTGAAGGAGTTTCCTCAATCACAACTTTCCTTTTTTTTTTATTCGCTTAATCCCCCTTTTGTGTTCTGATATAATTAACATCAATTACACAATATGAGAAAAATAAATATCAAACAAGATGACACAGTAGCATTAAATTACAGAAGTAATGTACAACCCAAATTTAGTACAATTAGAGATAATAATTATTACAAGAAATAAATATATTATTCTATGATAGCACTTCAGTTTACAGAGTCATACAAGATTTTTTTCCTTTGATCGTACACGAGGGAAAAGAGTACACGTTAACTTAAAATAGCAATTACATACAATTTTATTTACACAATAAACGAGCAATACAATTACTAGATTTATCAAGCTTTTAATTTACCAACTTCAAATGTCACTACAATTATCAAATTTCATTGCACCATTTTAAATAATTGGTCGTTGTTATGCTTAAGGCAAAATACATGTAATGGGTGGATCGGTGTCTGCTATGTATGGGGATGAGTGGCAGTTGGGGAGCTTTGCCGCCGGCTTATGCGATTGGGATTCTTCCGGGCCGATCCGGGAGGAATGAGCGCCGGCGGTGGCTGTCCGGCTGGAGATCCACTCTCCAGTGGGGCGCTCGCCTCGGACGATGCACCACCGATTCAATTCGCTGCGATTCTGTGTGTTCGATGTGACGATGCTGCGATTCAATTCGCGCCTCAAGCACTGCTCGCCGGCCCCCCTCTGCCACAACTTCCCTAGCTCTGTCTTCTCACATGTTTGCGCCTATTCAACGCTGAATTGGTAGGCTTGGTCGTCGTGCGATAGAAATTAAAAATATTAGGTAAAATGGACGCATTGCTTTTCTTTTTGGTAAAAGAATGATCTACAAACAACGTGATTCCAGCTTCAGGTCACCTTTAGATAGCTTGATAATGTTGTGTTACAGTAATTCTTGAAGAGGAAATCGAAAGTGATCGGTATAAGGGTCACCAAAGTTAGCTGAAGTAGAAATATTCTTTGAGAGAGCAAGCCATGAAAGTAGGGAATGCAGGAGGTAATAATCTCAGGAAATCCGGCGAAATACTTCGTCAAGCCTTTGGAACTTGTGGAGGTGCAAGGGAAATGACCACGAACGGAGAGATATAGAAATGGATGAGTACCTGAAGTATCAGCAGTGAAAACATCGCCGACAACTGTTAGGAATAAGATACGGAGTCCTGGAAGGTTTCTCTGGCGGATTTTCACCAATGGAAGATATATTTACTCTTGAATACACGCCATGATCCATCCGGCCGGTGAACAACGCAGGCCAATTAACCCGCGCACGTTGTGAAATCGCAGTGCGAGCAACCAAACATGTTCGCGTCGAGCTCGCAACGCGCGACACCGAACGACCACTGAGATTTATATTTGTATAGGTATATTTGAAATGGTGCACAATTCACCTAAAGAAAATAACAAAAATATCTAAAAAAAGGTATGTTTTGAGAGGAAAGATTTATTTAGACTTTGGCCAATGCTCATCTAGTATTCCATTCCGCTCGAAAACATTGCACCCAAAAACTGCAACAAGAAGCTTTCCAGCTTGATCGCATTCGGTGACCAACAATCATACCTCCTCGTCCTCTCCAGATTTAAGAAAACGAAGGGGTGTGACTGGTGGAAGGGGGTGTGGGGGTGCTGGAATGAGGCAAGGGGGGAATGGCCGAGGAGAGGTCTGCCCCTTCCACGGGGTCGAACCCTGGCGAGGACACGTGCCGGACTCGCGATTCAAATGGATTGTGTCGCAATCGCTCCTTCGGCGGTCTCTCCCTCCACCCTTCACCCCGGGGTGACCTTTGACGAGTAGGCCTCTCAATCTTTCATTTAAAAAAAAGGATTCATTTAGCTGAAACTAATAACATTGTTGAAGTAAATTTAAAAATAAGGCGAGACAATCATTATTTTAATATATTTTACGCCAAGCTGCAGGGTACATGTTTTTCTCGTGTTATTCACTCAAGAATGTGTGAGTCCTGATCGTGGTGTGAGCACCAGTGATATCGTCTGATTAGATTAGCGGTAACCGAATTCTTCGAAGAATTCAGCTGTGTCGAAACAAGGAAGAGAAATATCAAGACTTAGTTAAGCAGTCGAGGTTTGAGGCATTATTAATGTGAGGACATTAATGTAAGCGATAAACGATTAAAGATAGGAAGCTTGCGGTGGGAGTCGGCTCGCTGTGGGATTTGCAAATGGCACAAGCATTTACAAGGGTCTCTAACGTCTTGGTAGGAATGTGCGCCAATCAATCTACCCTTTGATATATAAAAACGGGGAAGTGTTCCCCTGCAAGCGGAGTGCCCGTCCTCCTCGAGGGCAGCCAGGGTATTGCAGGGCGTTCGACTGGGGGCGTGCCCGGGGAAGGAGGTGGGGGGTAGAGAACTTGGACCACGGCGAAGGTGAGGGAAGGGAACCTTAGGTTGACCTCGACATCCCCGCCTTCTGGTCGTCCCTGCGCTAACACACGAGCATTGTTTCCATTCGCCTAGTGGAAGGTGAGCCATTCAGCTCAACTTGCCCTCTGAAAATTCGATAAATATGACTATGCTTTATCAGGACATTACCTTCCCTTCAGATTTCAACCATTGCAATTAAATTTAAAAAATCCTACACATGAATAGGAAAATGTTATTTGAGGTCCAAGAAAAGCCACGCCGAGCTGAGTTGCCGTTTTGCCGTCGGGAGCAATATTGGCTCCCGACCGGCAACTACAGCGATAATTGCTCTGCGTCGATTTTCCAAAAAATCATTGATTTTTTGGATAATCGACTCATAAAAAATCGATGATTTTTTGGTGGAAGGGGGTGTGGGGGTGCTGGAATGAGGCAAGGGGGGAATGGCCGAGGAGAGGTCTGCCCCTTCCACGGGGTCGAACCCTGGCGAGGACACGTGCCGGACTCGCGATCCAAATGGATTGTGTCGCAATCGCTCCTGATTTTTTGGATAATCGACGCAGACATGATAAATGATGTGTAATATGCATAATTTAAGCTCGGTAAACAAAGATGTTCCATCACCAATATGCATTTTTCTAACAGATATTTGCATGCCCTGTTCTTTTGGTTACCCTAGTTATAATTCCTAATTGATATCTTCAGTTAGTTCAGTTATCAATTAGTTCTTGTTTCAAATTTATATCTTGCTATTGTATGAATTGCTTTCAATTTTACATATATTTTAATTCCATGAAAGTTAATTCTCGATATTGGGCTGAAGACACTCCTCGTCCCAAAGCTAACCTCCCAAAATGCCTTAACCTTTCTCCCAGCACTTTCTACCCCAGAAGCCACAAAATTAAACAGATGATCCGTGTACTCTGTCCAATTCTTCGAAACAATTATTCGACGGCAATTTTATTCTCTCATTGTCCCTCTGTCTCATTTAAACGCCCGTCAAACACATATTTTAAATTCAACGAGAAAACTTAAAATCCATAAGGCAACATGCCAGTCAACCCCCCCGGGCTCTTCTCTACCCCTCTCCGTACGTTGCAAATGCCCTCATTGCAAATGCTGATATCTTTGCCCACCCTCCACCTCCCTGACTGCCAATTCACAACCCAAAGATCGTTTCTTTGCAACCTGCACTTCAAAAATTTATATACCGCCACTCCTGTAACTTCTGTCCTACCTCCTACGTGGGGAATGCACATATTTGTGTGTGTGTATATATATATATATATATATATATATATATATATATATATATATATATATATATATATATATATATATATATATATATATATATACACATATATACACATATATATACACACACATACATACTCACACGCGCGCACACCTTTTATCCAAAATACTTTATCTCCATAGTGCTGTCGGACAGCGCTATTCAGATCCTTATGCGTCCATGGGAATAATGTCATCTTCAATCTATACTTTCTACGCTAAATATTTCTATTTTAATTGGCAAGACATCTCCTACCATAGTAGGATGGGGCCAATAACAACATTTCAACACAATTACTGAAGAGAAATCCTTCCATGCATTGCATTAAATCTGTAATTTAACCTTCGCTCCGTGAGTGATTCCCAGTCTAGCTCCTCTAATAATTTTCATAAGCTACTCCGTTTGTCAAAACATCATTTCACAATCAAGCCCCTCTACGCAGAAAGCGATCTAATTCGGCAATCAATTCAACTTCACGAGAATCCCATATACTAATAGTATATTCCAGATGAAACCGAACAAGCAAAAGATAAAATTTCTCGTTAACATCCTCATCACGTTTCCCCTCTTATCCTTTAATACGTACATATACACTAATTTTTTGCTAGCCTGCCCATATATTCCCCTTGTATGTTTCGTACAGGAGAGGTCGTGATCGAGGGTAGTGCCTAAGTTTTTAATCGAGTTAATCCTTTCTATTTCGGTATTCCTGATGCAGTAGGCATTCATTAGGGAAGTGCTCTTATTCCAAAAATATATCACTTCGTATTTTTTTAAGTTTAATTTTAATTACCAGGATCGCGCCAACGGCATATAACATCTAGGTCAATTGTCATGGAACTAAATCGTTAGGATTACAGATTTCTCTGTTTACCACTGAATTGCTGCCAAATGAACGTATCTTACTATTAACCACGGAGTTAGTGTCATTAACGTAAAGAAGGAATAAGAGGTGTCCGATAACTCTTCCCTGGGGATGACCTGAGGTGGCTCCTACTGCATTAGAGTTAACACCATTTATTTCTACTCTTTATATACCGACCATTGAAAAAGCCAGTGATCCCCGAAGAGCCACGGTATTTTTACCTATGGCATAGACTTTTAGCTTTGTGAGTGACTCTTTTAACTGTGAAGTGCTTTATCGAAAGTTTTTTTTAAATCTAGAAAAACTGTTAGGTTTAATATGTCTTTTTTCCCAAGAACAATAAGGGATCAGAATAGCATTATGATACCGCGCTCGGGGCAAGGTCTGTGTAATCACCCCCTGCCACACACCCCAGTGGTAGCTTGCATTCTGTCATGTGCAAGAAAAAATATGTCCTAACATTTTTTACCCTCCCCACAGTACTTGAGTTCACAGTATTTGTACCAATTTCATCCTACTGCAAATAATGTGAGGCGGACGATAGGATGGGGAAAAATATTTCACCCTTTATCCGTCCCTTTGTGAGTTAATAATTTCTCAGAAAGCAGTGCGAAGCTTTAGTATTTACATGGCCACTATAAGATAAACTAATAAAATTAGCAATACCCACTCCCTACCTTTGTAATAGTTCTAAACCTAACGTAATGCTTTTCATTACTAACTAGTCTTTTTTAAGGTTTACAAGCCTTCGGCTTCAAAGGGGTCATTTTCTTGACACACAGCCTTATTTCCCTCCCCTCATTGTCTTCTTGCAATATGTGCAACATGCAGACACGGAACACTTGAATAAAGTACTAACAATTTTGTTTTTATGCCTCGGTACCTTATTTCAATGGTAAGGGCTCAAAAAACGGCCTCCTAATCTCTTCAATAACAACTCAGTCAGACGCAGCAGACGACTGCTGCCAACGTGCAATGGCTTTCCAACTCTGCCTGCAGGGAAACCTAAGCGCTCTACAAATATATCACCAGAAACAAACGCCGTATCGTATGTAACCCGCCCTTTTAATCCCCACACTCTCTGCGATGGAGACGTCAAAGAACAAAGTCAGAGCGCATAATGTTGGCGTTTTTAAAACTGTGATCATTTTAGAGATCTCAGCTTCAGGCAGCGTTGAAGCTCTTAGTGTTCGCTCCACGTGGAAGGACAGAGCGCAACTAAATGTCTGCGGATGTTTTCCCGGGGGAGGGGGTGGATGAGTCAAATCCGCTGGGCGGGATGCCCAACAGGGGAAGGGAACTTGAGCGTGATTAGCATTGCGACAGAATTGGCTCAGAACATGCATGTAATCAATTATTCGCATTCAATTATTATCTCACTCGGCGATTTCTAAAATGCATCTCATCATTATTTTGAAGTTCGATGCATTTTTATTACTTTTGAGTGCAATAACAACGTATTTTTAAAATGAGATTAGGAGTTATTTTCAATCATATACGCAAACTAAAATGTAAATGTACGTGATTTTGCGATGCCTCAGGCTGCGATGTGACGCAGCGTTGATTTAATTCATACCGATGAGGCAAACACTTTGGATCAGTCGAGTACTCTGAAGGCTTTCCTGATGGGTCGAGGACGGCCGTAGGTTCGTTCAGCTGAAATGCAGTGCGGTTTTAGCAAGCACCACCGTTGAAGGAGTCAACTCGGCTTCAAGAACATGTTTGGCGATGGCCGATTTTTCAAAACGACCGTTTATATAGTGAGCCAAGTGTTCCTTGAGCCTAGTATTGGCATTGCGTGTTGTTCGTCCAGTGTATGATGCGTGTATGGCATGTGCTTGCATTAGTTTCACCACCTATCAAATCGACCTTTGCGTCGAAAACTGTGGTTTGTTGGCAGTATTTTTTAATTTTAGGTGCTTCAATCGACTTATATCCTCTCAACTCAGAATCTAAGTTTGCCCCGAGATCCATGGTCAAGGAGAGAATCGAGCACGACTCTATAGCCTCCCTGGCCGCTAGCGTTACCCGCTTGACTTCCACTTGCGACCAGAGTGACGAGGGTAGGTTGAAAACTAATGCACACATGTTTGTGGACCACAAACGAAATAACCTTCAGAAGCACTTCTGGTTATAACGTGGAAGTAACATTTCCCCTCAACACGCATGCGCAAGTTTGAGGTCGTTACATTCATTCAGTGTATTTTGAGGAGCTGAAGTATGGAGGTCCTATTGCTGTGCCAACGCGACTTTTCTCGAATCCAGGACTTGACAGCTGCCTTCACCTCATCCTCCGAGGTGTAATGATTACCCTTGAGGTGTCTCTTAAGTTTAGGAAAAAAATAAAAAGATCGGGGAAATAAGGAGGGTGTTGCTCGCAGCATTCCCATCGACGCTGTTTGTTCTCGTCTGTGAGACGGCGTGGTACCCATCGTGCTCATATTTTGCGGTATCCCCATTGTTCAATAATGAAGCCGACACGTTCCTTGGATATTTGAATATGGTTTGCGATACGCTTTTGATTGATTTGCCGGTCATTTTGAATCAAATTCAGTGATCGGACGTCCGCTGCATGTTTCATCAACAATTATGGCTTTTCCAGGCTCGCAACCACGAAATTCTACTACCCATCGATTTACAGTAGACCTATCAACAGCATCGTCACCATAAACAGCCTTTAAACCAGAATGAATCCCAGGAGGAATCACTTTTTCAGCAGTTAAAAATTCGATAACAGCACGCTGTTTAACTCGCGTTGACATAGCACTAGAAACTCGTCTCCATACTTCCGCCTCTCAAAATACACTGGATGAATGTAAAGACCTCAAGCCTGCGCATGCATATTGAGAGGGAAGGTTACTTCCACATGTCACCAGGAGTGCTTTTGAAGGTCATTTTGTTTCTGGTCTGCAAGCATGGGTGCTTTAGTTTTCAGCCTACCCTCGTACACACGAGGGCCGTCCAAAAAGTAACCTCCGTTTTCGTGCAGCGTGAGAATTAGTGGAGTGAGCCGAATGGGCGCTGTATTGACTCACACACACACTAGGTCAGTACGCCTCGAGCTTCAGTGGTTGGAAGGTCGTGCCGCTTGTCGTTTGTTTATAAGGGCGAGTCAAAATCAACAATACAATTGGAAACTCCCGCCAAATGTGAAGTTCTGTGATAGGTTGGATTGCATTAGCACGTGCGCGTTTCACGAGCGGGACGTCTGCCGGTTTTTAAGCGGACTGCTTCTCAATGCCATTCCGCGTGCGGCGTCGTTTTTCACCGTTTGTCCTCTCCTTGGCCGTTTATGTTTCCTCTACGGAGGAGGGAAGAGCGCACCTATTTGTTCTCATCAGGGCAGTAGTAACGATCTTAATTGGCTGATCCTAATTGCTATGGCTGAGCGTTTTGCCGCGACTTCTTTGAATGGGGAAAAGTGGGAGGGAGAGCCAGTTAGACAGAAGCCTTCGCTAATTTACTGCGATAACTAGTCGCCCGCCTACTGCACCCAGAGGTGCGAGCATGAGCACACCCTAGCGGAGGAGGTGTGACCTTAATGAAGTCGCGACGGAATCAATCACGAAGGGCTCAATTGCGCACAGGCACGGGCGAAAATACTTTTAGGTTGATATGCGATGCTCGTAGAAATTTCATCATGGCTATTTAGAAGTAGCACAATGGTTCATATCTTGCGAATGTGAGGACAGAAAATGACGCATCAGCTATTTTTTCTTGAATCAGCCAAGAATAATTCCAGCAAGGTTGCCACCTTTAAACTCCAATATTTCGTTTCTCAAAGGTGTTAGTGAATTTACAAATTTTCTTAGAACCATTTTAAATGCATTAGGAATCCATTCTATGCCACGAATTCTCTATACAATCACTTTTGGAGCGAAGCTTAAATTACAGATTATGTCTCTTGCGTACGTTGGAAGGATTTCTCCTTATCATTGAGTTTGAAAATTCATTTGTACTACTGGAGGAGAGATCGTAGGAATAAAATCAGAGAGATTAAGTGTAGAGCAAACAGATTTAAGATGCCATTTTACCAAACTAACGATAAGGGATCAGAAAAAGGTCGTCCGACCGCGCTGTGGGGAAAAGATGTTTTGGGTCAAAAGTGGTTTATTGTGTAATCAACCCTTGCCACATACCCTAGAGTTGGCTTTCAGGGTACCTTATATAATATGTATGCATGCCTTGAAATGTAGGTATGAGAAGCGCTGAAAGACATTGGTTTCTGTTGTGAGGTCCTTCATCAGTGACTGAGGAAGATTTGTTAATTCATTCGTAGCTTTGGGAAACGATCCTCAGATTAGAATGATGTATTATGGCGGCTGAATGTAATGAATTAGTCCCGGTGGGGCGAAAAGGGCTAAAATGGCACACTTCACCATCGGCACCCTCGCTTCAATTGGAATTAATATCTGAATGAGTGACGCTCTTCGTATTCTACAGCGCAAATTAAGTGGTAGAATTTCCATATCCTTTCGCTGATCCCAATGCGTGAAGTTTGAAAGGTGAATTCGGAGTAAATGGTTATATACTAACCGATGCTCTGATGTCCATGTTTTCGGTGAAATGTGTGTAAGGAATTCCGGTGAGGAGAGGCGAGGTGGTGTGATCGTGCGGGGAGTGGGGGACCCCAACCTCTTCGGCCCCCAAGAGGGGCCGCGAAAAAGATCCCACGGGGGTCGGGGAGGGGAGCTTAGAGCCCTCGAGAGAGGCCTCTGTATGCAAATCTGTTCACCAACTCGAAGACGGGCGATAATCATTAGGAGCCATAGTGGAAAAGTACCCGAGGGAGGTAATTGTTGCGCGCGAGGCAATTACCGTGTGAAACGGCTGATTCGGCGGCCAGAACACTCGCCTTAGAAATGATACTAACCATTGTTATCACCACTGTGGTATTATAAAAGCATTAGGAAAACACTCCTGGCATTTGGGTGTTCTGCGGAAAATGTATCACACGTAGATGAATCACACTGGCGTAAGCAAACCTCATTCAAAAGCGATTTGTTAAAACGGCAAAAGTTTTAGACAAACGACCTCACGAAGAAGCTCTCAGGCTTCAGGGAAATTAATGGATTGGCTGGCATTGCACGTTGTTGCGAGACAAAAATGAGTGTCATGTGGAGGACATTGCTGAGCGGCGGCCTCTGGGGCCGGGTCGTCCATTTTTTGGCGGCCTCCACCCCTTCCCATGGAGGCCCCATAAGCCAACAGAAAGATATGGGCACTTGAGTTGATGTTAGCCAGAAACCATTGACACAGAGGGCCCTGCCTGAAGGCAACAAATCGTCCGGTCGCTAAAATTATTGATGGAAACTATAATTTTCCTTCCAGTGCCTTTACTCTCAATACATATACCACCCCCAGCATTCTTAGACTACATGTATGATGGCTTTGTGTCGGAAACCGTAGGAAGCATATTACCGGTAGCCTCCAATGGTCAGTACACCGCCGTTCTTCCGATCGACACCGTCTGCCTGTCTTTCTGTGAGGAGCATCAGTCGTATACGAGGTTTCGAATGCGTGCTCGCAAATGGTTGTGGTTCATTTCCATTCCATCCTTTTTTGTAAAACAGAGAATTATTTTATTGGGTGATTTTGGTACTTGTTTTTAACTAAGTTTTCCACCAGTATGTCAGTAAATTTGCACGTTTTTTCGAGGTTTTTAGGTGAATATTTTTTCACTTAATCTACCTCATCCTACCTTATCCCTTCCCCATCCCACCTGGTATTTGCACCCCCTGCCTCCCATCTTTCCGGTGGATAGCGGTGTATAAATATCCATGTAGATGTCTAGGCTGCCCCGCGTCCATTACAATGGAGCTTGCGAGAGATAATTACTAGCGAGAGAGCCTCAGCAAATGCGTATTTGTAGATTCCAGTTCATCGATCCACAACTTAAAATAAAGGGTATTCGGTAACAGTTTATTGTACGAATGGGATAACATTCATAAACATCTCTTCGAATTTAAATTTTGCGTATAATAATCTCTGTTATTATTTCTTGCATACCTTAAAATATAGTATGACTGGTCATGACCATTTCTCGTCTTCAAGTTTATGATATATATATATATATATATATATATATATATATATACATATATGTATACATACATACGTATATATATATATATACATATATATATATATACATATATATATATATACATATATATATACATACATACGTATATATATATATATATATACATACATATATATATATACATATATAAACACTGATAAACAATAATTAGGCTTTAAATCTGCGCAAATCAAACGTTTAAAACTGTGATGTGAATATCTGTTCCATGCGCCATCTGCAAGCATAACTGAAGTCGTATTTTATTATATTATGTGTCACTGGCCATTAAAACATTTTCCCAGACGTTAAGCCATACTTTATGGAGAGTGCTGTTCATTATCTCATCCTTATCGACGTTCACATTGTTTCCTCAAGCCCTTGGAGCCAAGGTGTTGGCAAGCTATAGATTGAAGTTCTATCCTTCAATTCTCTTTTCTTAGAAAATGATCCTTCTAATTCTATTATTTACCACATAGCTTCTCCTATTATCCATCAACTTGCCTCAAAGGCGAAGGGATAACGTTCTCGCCAGACAATCTAGAGGTCGCGGGTTCGGAATCTTGGTTTTCCTTCACCTAGATCTTGGGTGCCTGTGTTGTCTTTGACGTTATTTCATGTTAATAGCCCGATGTAGAAGTCCGTAGTTAGGTACTTATAAGTTAGCTGAGTTACAAAATCAATTGAAATTGAAATTAAACTTGTAAAACGGCGTTTTAATGATTTTTTGGAATAATAGTTCCTCCCCGAACGGCTTATACATCAGCAATATAGAAATAGGAAGTGTGTAAAGGAGATATAGTATCTTTCGCTGGTTAAGCATTATTTACAATATGCTGCAAGTACAGGTATATGGGATCCTCAAGACGTTGGATTGATTGCCAAATTGGATCATGTGCAGCGTAGAGGAGCTAGATTTGTAAAACGTTGTTATGATGAACTTAGTAGTGTATCAAAAATATTAGAGGAGCTAGATAGGGAATCACTCACGGAGCGAAGGTTAAGTTATAGATTAAATACCTTGTATAAATTGGAAGGATGCCTCTTTATCAATGGTGTTGACAATGTAGTATTAGCCCCATCTTACTGCTGTAGGAGAGGTCATATCAATAAAATTGGAAAATTTAAGTGTAGATTTGAGCAGTGTATATTTTCTTTTTCCCACGCACGATAATGAATCAGAATAACGTTGTCCGGCCGCGCTAAAGAGGTTAATTTGCGTCAAAAATATTTTGGTGTGTAGTCACCCCCTGGCACGCACCCTAGCAGTGGTTTGCAGGATGTTATGTACTGTAATGTAGCCAACCTTCGGGTCGATTGCTGCGGTTGGTCTTCAACTGCCATTGACTAATTCTCCATCCGGTTTGATCTGGAATATTACTACATGTTTGGAGTGACTCTGTATACTCCCTGGCGCGCTGGGGGGCCGGGTTTGATTCTCGCCGTCGATGGATCTTGTACTGAAACCCGGCCCCTTGCTTCGGTCCACGCGTAGCATGTGTGCAGCGGATTTAGTGGCCCGACCCGCTGGTGCTGGGCGGCCGCGTGTCCTCCATTGTGACTTCCAGTCCGAGGCCAGGCCCCACTCCTTCGCACCAAATGCGAGAGGTCAACAATCAGCTCAAAGTTATCCATTGAATGCGTTTGTGACTCCAGCAGTCGAGCGTCTACCGCCTTGGAAATTACAAACAGTAACTTGACATTGACAATATTTAAGTTGATCACTCTCTTAGATTAGCTCTTGTGGTTAAAAATATGTACGGAAACAGCAGTCTTTCCATATTGGATAACTGCATGATTGCCTGGAATTTCAGCTCCAATTAACGGCCCGATGAAGCAGAGGATCAAGCTGAACATTACACAAACACAGAGCTGGGCGGCTGGGAGGACAATTATAATATTAATGTAATCACGCCAATAATGAGAATGGCAAAGTAATAGTTGCCACATTGTTTCAAAATACTGGAGGCAACAATATTCGCTTAATAGCTTTAACATTCACCAATGCCATCGCGACAGATTGCGTCGATGTCGCGGGCGTGGCCTTCCAATGTTCCCTGCCCCGGCTTCCCCGAGATTCGGTTTGCGACTCTGTCCGATGACGCGCGATCCGAGAAGGACACCTTCGAAGCAGCGGAGCGCAATGCATTAGAGGCCTGGGGATTCCGTGGAGCGGGCACCCATCGCATTAGAGAACTATTGCTTGCGTCTTCGGAGAGGGAGACACGTGTAATTTCGAACGATTCCAGTCCACTTCTCCCCGTAAAATTCCACTCTAAACAAAAGATTCCACCCTCTGACTCCCCCCCTTCCTCCTCCCCCTTGGCGTCATCTCCCGTACGTCAGGTGACGGGAGCAAACCCCCCCCCCCCACGCCTTTCTCGTCCCCACTCGTTCCTCCCCTCCTCGCACAGTCGTCCTCCCCATTCAAAATACCCCGCACGTCAACGCACACGCACACAGCAAGGAGCGGCACGAGACGCCGAGGAGGTGGAAAGAGCAGCGAGGCTCGCCCGCCGTCCCCCCCCTCACCCCCACCCTCCGCAGGAGAGCGGCAGTTGGCCCTTCGCGCCATCCCCTGGGAGTGACGCCCACGACGGCGTCGACGACAGCCGGTCTGTGCACCATTGAAAAGGTCTTCCTGGGTGCGTGCGAAGGTGGTGGTGCACGATCAAGAGGATCCTCCTGCTTGCGGGTGCGGGCGAAAGTGGTGGTGCACGATCGAGAGCGTCCTCCTCCTGCTTGTGGGTGCGTGCCAGGGTGAGGTTGGTCCTCCGGGAGTGGCTGTCGGACGGACACGGGCCGCTGGGGTTGACGCCAGAGGGACGGCGCATCATCGGGATCAGTGAAAGTGAGTGCGACTCCGCTCTCCTTTCCCGTGCATGACTACTCCCCGAATCACTTGCCGGCTCATTTAAAAGGGTGCACGGGTTCGTCTCGAATGACCAGTTCTTTCCCCAACATTTCGTAATTGCTGCGGAATCTGGCCTGGACACTTCTGGCACGCTCCTTCCGTACCCTTTCGGAGTGTCGCCGGCGACTTGCGAGACGCTTGGGGGTGGCTCGTTTTCCGTCATCAATTACTCCACTCCACGAGCCAGAAAAATGTCATTATTATCCATAGTTTACTCGTATTACAAGTGTTTACAAATAACTTAGAAATATGATTCGTGTGAGAAAATAACGCGACTTGCGGAAGCAGAAAATGTTATCGTAATGTTTCGGCTGTTACGTTAAGATGCTTACGTTACAATGCTTCCATCATAAAATGCAATGTGGCTCATGCGGACGAAATCCCAGAGAGCACGTTTGTGTTCAAGGGGAAGTAGATGATAGCAGAAATTTATAGCGATGGCATCACTTTTTTCTTGTGGTTTTGAAAATTTCAATGTTCGAATTTATTTCGAACTAGTTATTTTCAACTGCATATCGATGGAGAGCAGATGAGCTAGTTATATTGGCGCCCTGGTTGGGGAGTAGTGTTTCGCTAAAGGTTCCTGATGGCGACTTCCTTCCGAAACAGAGCCCGCGGTGGGTTCATCGCGCGTTCGACCGTCCGGTGGCTGGCGTCGGGACGCCTCCTCCCGGGGCGCCTAACGCCTACGGAGAGCGTCCCACATTTCTATTTGATTGCGTTCTAAAGGAAGGATGCTCTGAAATGATTTTATGTCCGCTTAAAGGAATCCCATTACATAGAAGTGTATTTGAAAAATGGTACAGAGTGAGATAGTAGCTTACTCGTATGTAGTCTTTATCTCTTAGAAATTTTGCTGTTGTCCTTCATTTACCCACAACTCTTCTCGTTTGCATATAGGACTGATCCTCACTTAGGTATTGTAATTCACGTACCTGCAGTAATCATGATCCTCCTCATTTGAATTACTTCACAGAAACATATCGTAATTACAAATTTAAAAAAACTTAATTTTTGATGTTGCATGCCTGATGTGTAATCATCCTCTGCCATACATCCTAGTGGTGGCTCGCAAAGTACGATGTAGAATAGAAAATAGAATAGAATGAAGAAAAGTTATCCATTTCGCTAAACGAGCGCTGATTAATAATAATTGGTTGCATACGGCATTGAGCTTAAGAAGTATTACCAAGAACAGATTTATTAGCAGAAAGCATACTATTTTGTCTTTTATCCCAAAAAAATGTTGGCCATCGCGTAGGTCAGCCGAAAATATTTGTGCTAATAAATGAAAGAAGAAAATTGCATTAATTTCTAACATGTACACATTCGGACGACATATAAACAAAAATTTAACGTACTCATGTGGAACTCGGCTCTATAGGACATTCACTGGCACTGTTTGAACGAAATATTTTCATTTCAATTTTCATTTACAAGGTTAAAACCCCAAATATTGCTTTAAAAATGACTTTCTCATATATATATCCGATATAAATGAGTTGCCTTTTTCACCAGGAGTTGCAAATTCATATTAAATTTTCTATGCTTATGTGATTTGACAATTACGGTATGATATTGAAGTGAAATGGGAAATATGTAAGGAAAATTATTCAGGAGGGGATGCATGATACTGTCATGTAGCGTAATTTGACATCGCTGTTTTCATAGAATTCTCATTGAAAAATTTCAATACTTTATATATATATATATATAAAAGTATGTATACACACACACACACACACACACACACACACACACATATATATATATATATATATATATATATATATATATATGTGTGTGTGTGTGTGTGTGTGTGTGTGTGTGTGTGTGTGTGTGTGTGTGTGTATATACATACTTTTATATATTTTTATTATTACTTATATCTATTATTTCGTAATGCTTCTGTTTACCTATCCATTGCCTAGATTCAGAGAAATGTTCATACTTTATTTTCGTCGCGGTGTCATTCAGGGGTTGACTTTGGTGATTAGAATGAAAGGTAAGATTATTTACTTTCAGAATTAAGTATAGCGTTTATATTAAATAGCAGAGGGAGAATATTCGATTTGAAACGAAAACTTAAACATTAATTACACTTTTATGTTCACATTTCTCCTGTGCCCTTCTTAGGGTCAACTATTAAAGGAAGTGCCCACTAGTAAATGCCAAGATTCAACCCATATACCCATTTGCGGGTAATTCTCAAGATAATGCTATCCGAATTTGACTCTTTTCGAGCAGTTTTTCGTTAATCGGAGGACATATTCGTCGATGACCATGTTCTCCCAATAGATAACTCGACGCAATTTTCACATCTCGTAGGTATCACATTCCTACTAGCAACGTTCAAATGTTTCACTTGGTTACGCCTTAGTTTTATTAAGCGCCCTCCGAGTCACCACTAGGGTGTGTGGCAGGGGGGTATCACACACAACGCTATCCTTGACACAAAACACCTTTCCCTCCTAGCGCGATCGGGCAAACGTTATTTCATTCTGATCCCTTATCGTTCGTGGGAAAAATTAAATCTTAAACCTATCTGTTCTGCAATAATCTCTCAAATTATTGCACCATCTCTCCTACCGTAGTACGATGGGGGTAATAACACAGTTTTATCCCCCAAGCTAAAGAGACGTCCTTCCAATTTATGCAAGAGATTTAATCTGTAATTTAATCATCGCTCTTTGAGTGATTCCTAGCCTAGCTCCTCCAATATTTTGGATACGCTACTCAGTTTATCAAAACAACGTTTTACAAATCTAGCTCCTCTACGCTGCATGCGATTCAATTCGGCGATGAATCCAACTTGGATGAGGATCCCATATACTTGCAGCATATTCTAAATGAGGCCTAACCAGCGAAAGATAGCATTTTTCTTTCATCACATTTCCCCAACACTCTTCTAATAAATCCTAATTTTTTGTTAGCTTGTCCACATATTCCCTGCATGTATTTCACACAGGAGAGGTCATGAGTGAGGTTAGCGCCTCAAAGGAAGGTCTTCTTTCCTTCTCTTCCTTGAGAAAGGTGGCTTGGACCACCGAAAATTTCAAAACTAGTGAGTTTCTTTTCTTTTTTGGGTGTTTTTATCTTCGTCCGCTAGTGCTAAATCATGTACAATATATGTATGTATTTATATATATATAAATAATATATATATATATATATATACACACACATACACGCATCATTAATGGTATATAGAATATTTCTCTGCTCTTTTTAAGGGCTGTATCATTTCAAGGGATATGAAAATTTCGATTGTTAAACAAAAATACGCCATTTCTGCAATTATCCAATTGACAATACATAGGATCTTCATTATAGGGTCATGAGATGCGTAGAGGAAATTTTCCATAGATCGCATCCCATCAGATCGCATATTTTATCGACGATGCCAAGGATTCCTCGTCAGGCATACGAATTGCTCAGAAAATGCGTGATAATTTAATCCAATAATTAACGTCCGGCGATGTCTGAAGAAGCCTTGCAGGTAACGATATAATTATGATAGTCTGTAAGAAAAAGGAAGATTTTAGGATTGTCATATTTCCAAATGCCCTTTGGCTATATGTATATAACACTATATTACTAGAGTATTTTATAAACTGCTTATTTTTAATTCGCGTCTTGATTAATTTCTACTTTCTCGAATGGAGTATTTGTATCTACCTTTTTATCTCCTGGGTCTCATGTATTTCGTTTCGAAATGCTTCCTCTTTCCGTTTCCTTATAATTCGGAGACTTTCAGGGAAAAATGGCAACATTTCTTCAGCCCGTGATGCACTAATTAACATTTACAGGCAGGTTAGCCACATTACTCCATCAGCGGCCATTTTTTTCGGACGTTCGCCTCCAAGGACATCCCAACGCAACCATCCGCAGCCTTGTGCGCCAACAGGTGGTGTCCCCCACCCCCAATCCGATTGCCCCCTCCCTTCCCCCGCAGCCACTCCATCGGTCTCCAATCTCCGAGTCAGATGCTTGTATTGTTGTGTGCTTAGTCGTGCGAATTTGTTTTCATTTTGATTTAAATTCAATAAAGGGGATAAACGAGGACCCATTGAAGATATTCCTTTTCCTCGATGGCATTGGAGTTATTTTTTTTTAAAGTCAAGACAACAAAAACGAAGTACAGAAAGACACAAGTTAGGGTTTATGCAGGAAATGCATCAAAAATGATGTAGAAGACTCAGGTTTCGGTAATGTCACGTGGCAAGTATTTATCTACGAAGGTTCTTAAGAAAGTACTTTATGTTTCGACCTAGTATGTCGTGGTGGGTAGGGCTTGGGCGACCACCTTGATGTCTAAACGTCGCTACACTCAGTACGTATCCTGCTTTGGTTCTGTGTGCAGACTGTGTTTCACTTACTTTGCTCAGTACGCACTGTTAAAATGTGCGCCGCAATGGATAATCCTGAGAGTTGTCTGCCAAGACTGTCCAGAAAGTAACTTACGTTTTGAAATCATAAATGTACCTAGCGACAACCTGCATATATTTGAAAGACACATTCTTAAACTATTTTTCAACATAGGCGTCATTCAAATTTAGGCATTTATCATAGCGATACACAAGCTTTTCGATTCCTTCTCTGAATAAATCTGCCGCCTTACATTTTGACCTTTTGTTTACACCAGCACGTAATTCTGCGTCACTTTCAAAGCGCAAGCCACGTCATCATCGCTGGAAAGAGAATCGTAATTGTAAATCGGCGATTTTTACGAATTTTTTCGTTGATTTTCACCTGTTTGTCAGTTCATCTGTCACAAGGATTGGTCGACCACTGCGATCTTCGTCGTGAATGTTAAGGCGGCCATTTTTAAAAAGAATGCACCACTGCCTCACTCCGCCTTCACTCATTATTCCGTCTCCGTACACTTCACAAAGTTGTCTATGGAATGTCAATTGGTTTGTGGTTTTATGCCAGTAAAAACCTAATCACAGATCGCACTTCACAACTCGCAGTTCTAAATTCTTTCCGGTTCCCTTATTTCCAGAATTACTCTTCTTTCCCTTCCTCTGCCCTCCTAGTGATGGAAGTATTTTTCAACGGTATCCTGATCAGCGGTGCCTTCCATGGCACATGGTACGGAGTGCCATCTGCCATGAGCGCTTCGTGGCACTTGCACGCCTTGCATAGAGCGATAGGACGTCAAAACAGTGAGTTCATTTCGTTCATGGCAGGCTAATTTCGTCACCGGGTTTCCCTCGAACCTCCCTCGAACCTCCCTCCACTACCTGAGCATCTTACCTTCACCAGGTAACCCACCTATCTCTCTAATGGCGCCAGTAACCACAACTTGGGTCACCCGTGATGACTGCTACTGCTCGTGTTGAGCATATTCTGTTAGACGGAATGATCTCAATGCAATGCGTTTCTGCAATCATGCGCTGGGCCAAACTCCCCACTCCCCATCGAGTGCTCTCCCCACTTGTGTAACGCTGGCTCGCATTCATATCCTTATCTCTTTTTTTTCATATTCCACCGAGTAAGATTTTTTCCCACCTCTCGGAAACTTTATTTCCGACACCTTACAAATAGGCGGGTGAAATATTGAAGTGGGAGGGATTATTTTTCATACTCAGTCTCCGTCTCCTCACCAAACGAATTTATTCGAACAGGAAATCAAAACAACACCGTGAATAAGACAGCAATATTCTATATAATGTAATATTTCCCTGTTGAATCTATATCCAAATATAATTTTAAATACTGATGAAACTGATATTTTTGGGTCGTTCTCTCTCCATCCAAAGCATTGAATTCTTTGGAAAATGCGATAAAGGACTTGGGAATTGAAGCGTGTTACGACTTTAACTTTTTGAGGTTTTTAATAGAGCGTGATTTATTTGTTGTTTTCATCTCCTATATTACTTATCACTGTCGGACTCGTCATCATGGCGGTAGTTAGTAGTCGGAGCATTCATTGGCTAGAGAGTTGAGGAGAAAAAAACACTTCGATTCTCCACTAGCTGCTGCACGTATATGACGTACTAATCATTTCGTGTAAGCTAGATGCGTTCTACTGGCGTCGCATTGCCGTAGGAAGAATAAAATATTGTTCTTTATTCATCATCTGTGGCTGCCTTTCCCTTTTTTGAAATAGGAACTATTAATGAACTTAGAACTAGAGGTCTCCTGCAGAACTCTATTACTTTCTTTCCGTAACCATCACTTGCTCACTAATCGCAATCATCTCTTCCTTCGCCTAATGTCGCGTTCGAATCTCTCATCACCCTAAAGTATTTTGTTCGAGGAACACTTGGAAGTATGCCCTCTGACATTTTGTTTACTTCTTCCTCCCTATTTTTATTTCGTGTCGTGCATACCTTATCAATGACCAGTTCATAGGCTCTGCTTTTACTTCTTATTATGAGAATATATTCTATCACTCACCAGATCTACGTAAGTACTAATGACAGCCCTTGCTGGCTCCTTCCCAATTTGATGCTTAGTACTCGATATAACTATCGCACCAGTGATCCCCGCTGTATCTTAATCTCACCTCGCATAACGATAAAATATCTACGTTTCCTCCCACCATTCCCAATTTATATTTTCCTTTCGTCGACATTATTCTACAGTATGATACAAAGTCCCTATTTTAGCCGATTTGGTTCTCTTGTGTTTCTCCGCTGCTGCTCTTGACGTATTCGCTTTGAAAGGAAATCGTGAGATGATGACCGCGAAAGCCTCGCCTCTCATCTCCCGGGCCTGACACACGGTCGATTGGTTTTACTTTTTCATATACTAAATTTCATACCTCTATTGAAGCGAAAGCAGGAGGACCGAGATGAAAACAAACGAGGAAGTACTTGGTATGGTGGGCGAAGAGAGGGGTTTGTTGGGAGAAATCCTATGGAGGCAGGAAAAGTGGATAAAGGGGGTATTGACCGGCAGCGGGTTGTTGAAGGCTGTGATAGAGGGGAGAATGTTAGGCAAACGAGAAAAGGGAAGGAACAGGATAGGGATGTTGAACGGGATGAAGGGAGGAATAAAGTACTCAGAGATGAAGAGGGACCTGATATAGAATAGGATGATGGATTTTTTGTTTTGTTAGGAGTCACAAATAATTTATTTAGTAGCTGTGGCCATCCAAAAACCTACCTTAACCGGTAGATTACCTCATAATAATAATTGAAGCGAAAACGATTGCTTACATAGAAAAATGGAAAAATTGAGTTTCATGCGGTGATTTTGAGTGAGAACGGCAAGCATATGACAAAGCACGGTGTTTCCAATTTTTCACGGAAAAATGGATGTGAAAAGAATCTCGGCAGGATAGGGGCCGCGTTTGCTCTCGGTGGAGAATGAACTCAATCGTGTATTCGATTCGGAGACTGGTCTGGCGCTTTTCCGTCGAAATCCTGACGAGTAGCGTTGTCCATACTTAACTACAAGGTTTTTCCTAAATGTAGCAGGGCTGAGTCGGTTAAAAAAATGTATTGCTATAGTTAACACATTCACTCATAATTCTTCGAAGGAGAACCCTTGTGCATCACACACGCTGCCAGCGGGTTTTCCACGCCTTCTAGAAGATGGTGCCCGGTATGCTGCTAAGCTCCCTCGTAACGGCCTTTTATAACGCTTCCACCGAGCCGTGATGACGTCCTTTCAGCGCGCATTTGGGGCGGAGGAAGAGGAAGAAGTCTGGTGGGGCAACATCAGGGTTGTGGGGTTGCTTGAGGCATGGTCGAGCTCTTGGCAGATTCACGTGAGAGTTTTCGTTTGTTCGTCCGAGAGCACTCGCGGCACAGCTTCACACACACATCTCTCATGCCCATGTTTTCGGTCACAAGTCGATGCACATCACTATTAGGGAAGCCGCACTCCGCAAAGGCTGGGAGCCAACTGCCACCAGCCTCCAGCCTTTCCTGAGACTCCCCTCCCTCGAACCAAGCCAGGGATATCGCCGCCCGTCCGTTCGTCTATCCGGGAAAAAATAAGTCGTAATGATTCCGAGGCAGGCCCTTTATGAACGAAATATGGATAACGGATACACATTTGACACACGGATTTGATTCACGGATTGACTCCAGATACCAAGAACAGTCGAAACAATGGGCTTATGACTAGAGGCTATCCGACTCCCGAGGAAGGCGAATACGGTGGAATCGGCCGACAAGGTGATCACGGGTTTTTTGGACAGATGGAAAGTATTATCCGTCGTTATTACACTGGTTGAGCAATGAAATTAAGAAAAAACGTCCTCATTCGGCGAAAATAATTCTCTTCCATCACGGCTATAGAGGAGTGAACACCTGCACAATTTTGATGGCGAAATTTTCGGGAACAAAGCTTGATTTGTTTGTATTATTCATCAGATTTGGGCAGATACAACTATTTTGATCTCTTATCTTTCGTAGGAAAAATGAAATCGTAAATCTATCTGTTCTATACTTGATTTCTAATTTTATTAGCATGATCTCTCCTAACGTAGTACGATGGGGTTAATAATACATTTTCAAAATCACTGCTAAAGAGACGTCCCTCCAATTCACACAAAAGATTGAATCTGTAATTTAACCTTCGCTCCGTGAGTGATTCACAGCCTAGCTACTGTAATATTTTGGATACGCTACCAAGTTTATCAGAACAACGTTTCACAAATCTAGCTCCTCTACGCTGTACGTGATCCAATTCGCCGTTCAATCCAACTTAATGAGGATCCCATATGTATACCAGCAGCATATTCTAAATGAGGCCTAACCAGCGAAATATAATATTTATTATTAACTTTATCATCGAATTTCCCCAACACTCTTCTTATAAATCCTAAATTTCTACCAGCTTATTTGCGGTTGTAGGCAAAGGGAGAAACGGAAGTGATGTCAGAAAATACCCTTCAAGATAAAGTACTAATATTTCACATTTTTTACCAGAAGAATTTCTTAAATATATCTCACAACTTATTTAAATAACAGTATAGACGTAGGTTCATGTGGAAAATAATGAGAGATAGAGGGTGATTTCAGTCAGACTACTATATTAAGATTAGGCCTACATTTCGGAATAGCGTCATCAACTCATGCTGTTTCCCGGGAGTAGATGAGGATTCAGAACAAAATATCGTTTTGATGAAGTGAAATTTTCAATGCAAGGCATCGAGAAAGGGGAGTAGATGTAGTGTACAGGACTTGAATATTAAGAAAAGGAAGGAATACCAGGGTCTAGTTAATAAGATTCTGAGGGAGAGGGGGTGATAAGCACAGTGGCAGGAAGATGGGAATATTCTAAACAAGGAATAAAAGAAGCAACGAAATAATATGGATGGTAAATGAAAAATGGGTTAGGATTACAGCGGGGACACCAATATCTCCTTTTTATAGGGAAGAGTTCAAAACTCCCTAAGCCTATGATTATCTTAATGTATACGTAGGTCTAGATGCATCCCAAGTAAACAGTAGCTCATGAAGCCATTCTTGATCTTAATTTAATCCTTATTTTGGCACTCTGTCAAATTTTAAATAGATGACATGTCTCCACTCGGAATGTGCTACGCTCGGACATATAAACTTATCCTGTGGATTCAACTTGACGGAGCTCATTTTATGATCCTATCACTACTCCTCTCCGGAAGGTATGCAATGTGCAACGCTTTAAAAAATGGTATTTGCGAAAATCCTGTTCGCGCTTATTTCCGAGGATTCTGGACGCATCAGATGCTACCTCATCATGAAATGGGAATGCAAAAATTTTGCAAAAACGAGAATTGGCCTCCCTCTTGATGGAATCAGAATAAGTGCGACTGTAACATATTTGTGACCTGTTTTGGCGATAATCTTCTGCTGTATATCCAAGGTTTATTAATAACTGTATAATTGAGGCCGATTCATCCCTTCAGAAAGTGCACAAGATATGAAAGAACCTTGTTAAAAACAATAAAAACGAAATAAGGAATCAAAAATATTGGGGCAATAGAGCGGGGGAGGGTTGTTTAGACCCCCTCAGCCCACCCTCAATGTCTACGTCCCTGGACTACAGAGGATGTGCTTAGGTATATCAATGAAATGTGTATACGGAAGAACTTAAGCAAAAAATTAGGGAGGTAAACAATAAAATGAGATGAGAAGCTAATGCTGTTAAAGTAAGGGGAAGGGTGGAAATAGTATTGCGAAAATATGGAGAGTTTATAGAGATCGCGGGAAAAATGTGGGGAGTAAGATGAAGGAACTCTAACGATAGAAGAAGGGAAATTTCGTGTACACTTTTAGCGATGGGTAAAATTTTTAACGAAGAAGAAGAGGTTTTGAGAAGATTAATGGAACATATCGAGGGATTATAAGCTAATACGAGGTTGTTCGGAAAGCTATCCGACATGCGTTCATTTCTCCGCATTGGTGCTAATCTTCGTCATCCGGACCGTGGCATCCTTCGAAATAGTCCCCATTTGATTGAACAACACACTTCCAGCGGTGCTTCAACATCTTAAAGCAGTCTTCGAACGCAGATTTTGGAATGACCTCAGCTCGCGTGTCGCATTGCTCTGAATCGTCTCAAATGTCGTCGAACCGCTTTCCTTTGAGTGCCATTTTCAATTTTAAGAACATCTAAAAGTCACAGGGAGCAATATCGGGACTGTACCGAGGCTGGAAAAGCTGTACAATCTTGTGTTTTGCCAAAAATTGCTGCACAAGGTTCGACGAATGCGCTGGCACGTTATCGTGGTGAAGAAGACAGTCGCCGCTTGACCAGAGACGCGGTCGCTTTTTCCTCACGGCATCACTAAATCTTTTTAGAACTTCAACGAAATATTCTTCGTTGATCGTCTGATCTCTTGGAGCAAATTCGTAATGTGCAACACCCTCACAATAAAAAAATAATTAAAAAATACGCATCGGATACTTTTCGGACACACCTTGTTTAATGGGCCAGGTATTTGGATATACCAAGGAGAATATGATGTTAATAATGATGTCCAGGACTAGGAGTAATTGATTACAAGATAGAAAAGGCATTAAAGTAAAATGAAATGGAAGAAGTTTATGGGAATACTGACACCCCTGCATGTCATCTCAAGAATCAGGAAAGCGAAGAAAGAAGAACTTTGATGGGCACATTTGAAACATTCATGGGGGAGGAATTTGGCGGGGAGACTTTGCTTAGAGCAGCATTGATATTCATACCTAGAAAGAGAAAATCGGTACTGTTTGAGGACTTATTGGAGCATAAGTTTGATTTCACACGCGGCAATGGTTATACTTAAGGTCATCAATGAGAGGACGGAGAAGCGAGCAAATGATTTTATAGGAGAAGATCAGTTAAAAGTGAGAAACAGGATGGGTTCGCGTGATGAAGCCGCAAGAATGAGATCACTATTTGAAAGGAAGAAGCGGAGTGGAAAGAGGAGCGAAATGAGGTGAGGAACTCTCCAAGATTTGCGGATGATCTGTCTGCCTGCTTTTTAGCCAGCCACTGAAAGGGTCGCAATTATAACTGAGCTCATTGCAGACTCAGTGTGATAATTATGGGATTAAGCGTAGATAAGAATTAAGCGTCAGAAAAATGAGTTAATATTATACTACTACTATGTATGATTCCCTGTAAGCCACGACTAGGGTTTTTGGCAGAGGGTCATGGAGTTAGTTGAAAGAAATTACTGTCTCAATCTCGCCCCAATAAAGACGTTTTATTACTCAGGAAGTTCTCTCGGGTTTCCCACCGGGTCAGCGTGGTGTGCACCGACGTTTCGACGGCTAACTCTGCCATCGTCTTCAGGGTGAAGTGCAGAGCAATGAATTCGCCAAGTATTTCGCCATGAATTCGCCAGGTATACATCGGGGAGACTGGCCGCACAATTGAAAAGCGACTAACGGAGCATGAGCGATGCATCAGACTCCATTACCCTGAGAAGTCTGCAGTCGCCGAACACAGCATCACGCATGGTCATCGGATTGACTGGGGGAGCACCAAAAGACTTTGTCACACGAACGGCTACTGGGACCGAGTGGCGAAGGAAGCCGTGGAAATCCGACTGGAAGGACAGAATACCTTCAACAGGGACACTGGCTTCCAGATCAGCAGCACGTGGAGACCTGTGCTGAGAAAAATTGAAAGTACGAGACGTCACCGGGGCGGCTCGGCACTTGGGAACACATCGGACCAATCGGAGGACACCTGACCCTACGACAGGGTAAAATACTTGGCGAATTCATTGCTCTGCACTTCACCCTGAAGACGATGGCAGAGTTAGCCGTCGAAACGTCGGTGCACACCACGCTGACCCGGTGGGAAACCCGAGAGAACTTCCTGAATACAATACGCCGGGAAAAACTGAGATCCTTCACGTTTTATTACTATTATCACGGACCACGCTACCATTGCTGCAAAATACTTTTCCCCCCTACCGCGGTCGCACGATGCTATTCTGAATCTTTATCGTTCGTGAAAAAAATGACATCTTAAATCTATATGTTTACACTTCAATCTCTAATGATATTGATACGATATTTCCTACACAAGCACGATAGGCTAATAATACGTTTTCAATATCATAGCTAAAGAGACATCTTTTCAATGTATGCAAGAGATTTAACCTTTGCTCCGGGAGTGATTCTCAACAAAATTGCTTCAATAATTTTGATACACTAGTCAGTTTGTCATTACAACATTTTACAAATCCAGCTCCTCCACGATTCACGTATCAAGATGTGCAAAGGCTGAAATAAACATTGGAGTTGGGGGACATAAAGTATAACAGGTGGGACATCTCAGCTGCTGGGAAGTGTTTTGGCGGAGGGTATTGGAAATGGAAGGTAATGGAAGACGTAGGTTAGGCAAAGGAGTGTTTACGAAAGGGCGGGAGTTGTTGACAGGCGCTGTAACTGATGACGTGAGGAAAAGACTAGTGAAGCCTCAACATAGAGCATAGTTTTCTATGGCTCTGAAACTTCAAGGGTTTCAGGATAAGCGTAGAATGGAGGCTTTTAAGATTTTGATATGGGTAAGAACATATAAGATGAAACGGATGAAATGGGATGAGCCATCCGGTCCTGACGAAGGCGCTCAGCCCAAGGCGGCTTTTGAAGGTCAGGGCAGAGGAGGAGATGCCAGCTCCTCATTCCATTGGCTACCTTTCGATTTGGTTTCTCACAAAGTTTTAGAAACCAGAAAATCGCACTGCTATGATATTCGGCGAGGTTGTTCCAGCGTGCCACTCGCGATACAGGCTGTTGAAGTTGATACCTGTATGAAGGTTCCTCGTGACTCCGAGAGAGAGAGAGTGATCCTGGGAAGGCCTTCTTGTCGACCGAGGAACGACGCTTTCCGTGCCCACCCCATTTACGCATTCCTGCAATCAAGGTAAAGGAAAAAACGGTAGAAGAGATATTCTTTGATATCCAGAAATCCTTTGGCAAGATCTCTCACATTGCCTATAAAACATAACGTTTTAAAAGCAAAGCTACATGATAATTCCCCTGAAGATCCGTTTTGACAGTATAACCCTTCTCTTCAGCTGAGTCACGTGAGATTAGACCGGGACGTTGGTTGGCGAAGATAAGGCCTCTGTCCCGACGCTCCCTATCGTCGCTGTGATTTGTTAGACCATAAGGTTAACAATTTATTTTTTGTCGAAGTGGTATGGTATTGTTTCAAAATTTATGCAAAATTTCGAAATGTATAATAATTTGTGATTTGCCGAAATACTCGAAAGTTTTTTGAAAAATTATAATTAGAATAACACGCAATAGGTATGAATTTAATAGTGACGCACAAGATATTACTGTAGGTTTTTGAACGACAATTGATGCCATGATGTATAAGTACTCACTGTAACATCTGGCTCGCACTGCTGTAAGTTTACCATCTTTGCTTGATGAGGTGCAAGTGCGTGGCCGTGAGATGGTCTTCTCCCGTATGATTTGACCATGTGAGGAGTTTTACTCAGTATTTTTATGCAAGTTATTCAGTAATTATTGTGATCGCTTCAGGTGCACGTTTAGCATTTGTTCGTTTAAATGTTTCAAAATAGGTACTTAAGCGCGACTTGGTTATCTGTGCTACCGCTTATTGGAATTGAAATTTGAGTATCTCGTTCAATAGGAACCTCTTTCTATGCTCAGTCACAGTTGAAATTTTGCTTAAAAAATTGGAAGTAGAGAAAACGTAGAGCAAGGGTAAGCAGGTGTACCACTTCATACGTTTTACTTCAATGAATTAACAAATTATCGGCATGCGAATTTACTTAAAACACTTATTCTTGAAATAGTAAAATAAGAATGCATTTCTTTCCTTGGTTCACTGCCTCTCGGTATTTGAACGTGAAGCAAGTTTCCCGTCGATGCTGTGCAGCGCGTCACTTCGGCGGCTGACCTTTCAGGCGGCGCGGCAGTCAGATCATCCTCTGGCGGCAGGGAGTACTGGGTGGAGGGGGGGGGAGAATGGGGAGATGGGGGAGGTTGTCGCCGCCAAAACATGCGGCAGAGAAACGACTGCTTCCGTGCTCACGCACACACATACACAAATGACCCCGATTCACCATTTAAACCCACTCCGGGTGGCGGAGACCCAGCCACCGGCGGCGGGGGCTGCCCTCGCCCTCACCCCAACCCCGCCCCCCTGCGGCACCCACGCCCACCCACCCACAACAGTGTTGTTGAAAGCTCCACGCTCCCTCTCGCGCGTCGTACGCCAAGACCTGCGCCTGAGAACTTGGCATACGGATTTCACAGAATTCCGTGATTCTATAAAAACTTCGCACCAGTCCATACGCGTATAGGGGAAGGGTTCTTGCTAATCGACGAAAATCTGTAGTTGGGCTGATTGCGGATCTTCCTCGCCAACCCTCTCTGTGTGAGCCGACCTCAAAAGTGCGGCCCAAACGTCAAGTCTTCAACTACGAGTGTCCCCCGCCAGTCACGCCCACGTCATCATCCCCCACGCAAATCTCCCTCCGCGCTTACTTAACTGAAATTCAACCAGAAAGTTTCGCGGAACCTCTTCTAACTCTTTATGTGGTCAGTAGATACTATCACAATGCGTTGAGAGGTTTATCGTTTGTGTGTGTGTTTATATATATATATATATATATATATATATATATATATATATATATATATATATATATATATATATATATATATTGTTATTATTATTATTAGGTAATCTACCGGTTAAGGTAGGTTTTTGGATGGACACAGCTCCTAAATAAATATTTTGTGACTCCTATGAAAACACAACATCCTACTCTACATCAGGTCCCTCTTCATCTCTGAGTACCTTCTTCCACCCTTCATCCCGTTCATCCCAAATATATATATACACACGATATATAATTTTGTTTCCCTAGCACAGCCCAACATTTTACTCTGTAACTGACCCCTGTTCATCTCTCTGTACTTCCACCCTTTCTTCATCTCGTACAACATCCCCATCCTATCCCTGCCCCTTCCTCTTTTGCCTAACATTCTCCCCTCTATCAAAGTGTTAAACATCCTACTGTCAATCAATATGCCTCCATTAATTTTCCCTGTCTCCTTATGATTTCTCCCAACAATCCCTTCTCCTCCCCCAACATACCTGCCACTTTTTCATTTGTTTTCCTTTCTGTCCTCTTCACCTTTTCCATCCTTCGTGTGGATATGTATGTATAGGTATAGGTATGTGTATGCATATAGGTATGCATGTGTGTGTATGTGTATGTATGTGTGTGTGTGTGTGTATATATATATATATATATATATATATATATATATATATATATATATACTTTTTTCTTTTCGATGTGCAAATCTGTGCTAAATGAATTGATGTCTTTCTATATGTATTTATGTGTACATATGAATATAACTATAAGTTTAATGCCTAATATAATATGTATACGACGATGGGTTAAATGGAAGAAGGGACCATTTGGTCTCAATTTCGCCCAAATAAAGACCACTATCTATCTATCTATCTATCCTTCTCAACACACACATTTCAAAATCCTCCAATATACGTCTATTATCCTGCTCCAACGATCATATTTCCGCGCCGTGCAAAACCATGCTCCATATATAAGTTTTAAAGAACCTCTTCTAAACATAAACGTCCCTGTCATCAATTCCCTCCTCCTTGTGAAAGTTTCTTTGCCAAACAAAATTCTTCTCCTTCTGTCCCTACTACTTTGACCATTTTGGTCCGAAACACTTCATAGAGAGGTAAACTGTTCCACCGGCTCAAGTTTATGAATTTTTATTTTGATATTTAACTTGGCCTTTCTAATCCTGAACACCGCATGAGCCTTGGTATGTTTTCATTTATTCTCATGCCAGTCCTATCGCACTGACTTCCTAATTCACTCATTTAGGTTTGCATAGGTGTAGGCATGGAGGAGGAGAGTTAGAGGTCGAGACATGCACTGATAGTGATAGACTACAGTGGAGATGAGAGGTTTACAGAATAGATAGCTTTGCTAAAGATTTTGTCAGGCGACTTTCAAGGGGGAAGATTGCTCTTTTTAGAATGTTTTCGACATTTGGGAGAACATGCGGAGCACTTAAAGTTATGATTTAGATAAGGGACTGTAGAGTTGTATAGTTTTTGTTAGTCAGAGTTTTGTATAGTTCTTGGACATAGTGGGAAAATAGGAGTGATTACTGGGAATCGAGACGTTGCGGTGGCTATCGCACTGGCTTCCCACCCAGAGGGCCCGGGTTCAAATCCCGGCGGTGTTGAATATTTTTCCGTGGTATCTCGATTCTTACTTGAGGTGCTTTGTGGTGGGCACTTTGAGTGAGTACGCCATCCGTCGGATGGAACGTTTAATTGCGGACCCCTTGGCGCCTTTCGTAAAGAGTAGGCTAATTCCGACGCCGGGTTTCTCTCCACCCTTTCATCCTTTCCTGTCCATCCCCTATGGCTCAAATGACCTCAGCTGTCGGTCACCTCTCCTAAATACTACTACTAGGAGTGATTATTGGAATGCATGCGAATGGGAGGGGTGTGGGGAAGGGGGCAGACCAGAAAGTGAAAATTTGGCCCAAAGTCCATTTGGAACGATGCTCATTGAAATACAAGAGGAGCAGAACTTTGAGTGGCAGGTGTACATATTGCGCTAACTTGTGACAATAAATTTAAATATTATGTGACCAAATGGTGGTATGGAAATAGCCAGTTCTATTGGGGGGAGGTTAAAAGTTGGAGAGGAGAAAAAGGAAATTAGGAAAAAATGATGGATTGAAAAGGAGATGGGAATCAGCGGTGAAAGGGGAGTTATCAAACTAAAAAAGGTGGCTGCGACTTGCGACACGTTGACTGAATGAACAGCCCGGAGACAGGGGGCGCCCCCCCCGCGACAAATTTCCTAATATTTCCCCTACTTGCAACCGCCCCCGATGTAAAACTTGTCTACTTATTAGATCTACTCCCCTCTCCCTACATCCCCTCATTACCCCCTCACCTCGATACCACGCTAATTGCCGCTCAAAAAAACATTATTTATCTTTTGTCATGCAAACATTGCACTTCCTTTTACAAAGGCAAATACATTACCCCCTTATCCATTCGAATGAACAATCACCGGTACTCCTGCAATTCGGCCTCAGTCTCTTCTCTTCCTATCCCTTCACACGCGAATTCCCACAACCTTTCATTCGACTAGTGTTTTGCTCTTAGCATCCTAGAATCCCTACCCGATTCAGCCACCAATATAGAGGTGAGAACTCGTGAATCCGCCTACATATTAGCTTTCCGTTCGTTCAAAATTCCCACCCTTAACCGCGATCTTTAATATTCCTCCCAGCATTCCCTCCACACCTCCCCGCCCATGCCCATTTCCCCTCTCCAGCATATTTTCAGTCTTACTTGAAGAAGGCCTCGGAGACGGGCGAAAGATTAAACAATTTACCGTATGAGTGTCCTTTTAAGTGTAACTACTTTATTTGTGTTCTATTGTGCCGTCCCAATATTATATATATATATATATATATATATATATATATATATATATATATATATATATATATATATATATATATATATAATATATATATATATATATCATTATTATTAGGTAATCTACCGGTTAAGGTAGGTTTTTGGATGGACACAGCTACTAAATAAAACATTTTTTGTCTCATATATATATATATATATATATATATATATATATATATATATATATATAAACCATAAACACAGTAATCAACCCGAAGGTCGGTTTAGTAGGTGATGGTAGAGTTCACCCAGTACTAAGCCCTATACGGCGCGTGAAATTCACACATCAGGGTACTAGGTCTCCTGGGAAACCATAACCGGCACATCAAAATATTTTCCATGTATGGGGAACAGTCACTTTCGTGGAAGGAAGGTCGCTGCCCATAACCTGGATTGCTGGATGCCTATTGTTTGGCGACTGCTAAATCACCTTTCCTGAGAAAATTTGATGAATTCTAGATAAAAATTGGCTGCGGTATGGTCCGCATGCCGTCTTTTATTGCCCATGACTGCCAATTCGTCGAGTATGTTCTCATGTACATTTGGTTGAGATAAGTCCGACATTCGGAATGCGATGGACGATGATGACCTAAATATCTTATGCAGTGTTATCGCGAAAGTAATAATAAATGTAAAGGGAGAAGAAATCCTAGTATCTTCCATGACTATAATAGAATGTCGAAGTTCAGGGGGAGGAAAAGCAATTTAAGGACATGAGAGATGGTAGTAGAATGAATTAGAAGGAAATTTAACGAAGGAGGAGACGGTGCGATTATGTGTGAAATACGGGGTTTAAAATCCACGTATAAGGAAGAAAAACTTAAAAACTCCTTTTTGAAATGCTTTATCTTAAATTTGCTTCGTTTTTCGTGAGATGACGACCGCGGAAGCCTTTCCTCTTTCCCTGTCGGGTACGACACATGGCCGATTGGACCGATTCCCATAGTTACTAGGACTCATTTTCATTATAGTCTTTCTTGTATTAATCATGGGATGAATGATTGAGATTGGCCATCTTTGCCTTCCTTAATCATGTTTTCAATCTGACACCTTTACTCAAATGGCCGCCTCACTGGGGTCTACCACCTTTAGCAGCCGCCTCACTGAGGAGCAAACGCTACGCGGACTACCTTTCGTCTTGCTCTTAACCTTCTGCTTGTCTAACGACCCTACCAGGATCAACTATCATTTTTCCCGCTGATTCAGCTCTAGGGTCATCATAACGCTCAAGCCCTTCCACCATGTCAAGGTTATAGTCCATGAGGAGGGGAATGTAGAACCAAAATATATTTGTGTTGCTTCTTGTGTTTTAAGATTGCGTTTGTCAGAGCGAGTTGTATAAAATCATTGAATGTAGCGCAGAATACGAATAAAATTTTATTGACAGGCGACTTAATCGAAGCCTTTACAAGGTCAAAGACTGTAGAGAAGCGGGTAGCGACGGAGAGTGAGGGTGGTGATTGGTGGGCATGGGGATAAGACAAGGTTGTATAGTATCTCCCGTGATTGGCGATGAAAACTTGGAATAAAAAGGGGAATAGTAGGAGGAAGGAATGAAAAGAGGGAGATGATCAAGTCGGTTAGTTTACACCCAATCAGGCTTTAGTAAGTCAGTCCGTCAAGGAGCTGCGATCATTACTGAGCGCATTAAGGTAGTAGAGTGGTAGTATAATGGAAGGAGAATTAATAAAAAATAAATAAATGTAATGAGATCCTGATAAAATAAGAAGGCTGATATAGATATATTGATTTCGGGAACATAATTAAGACTAGGGAGAACAGTTCATTGATTGATGTAGTGTATAAAATAAGGAGAGAAGTGTAGGAAGAATACTACCTTGATCAAAAATTTCCCGGAATTTATTCAGAAAATTAAAAATACAAGTTTATTCATCTAAATCTATATTGTCCCCTTCAAAGTAATCCCCATCGACTGCAACACACTTATGCCAGCGCTTGATCCAATCCTCGAAACATTTTTTATATTCGGTTTAAATTTTTTTAAATTTTATATTCGGTTTTTTATATTCGGTCTTTCAAAAAAGAAGGCAATGCTGACGGTTTTCATGGATTACAACGGTGTAGTGCATCATGAATTTTTGCGTCTCATCGTTCCGATTTGAGTTCTGTTTTTTTTTGTTAAATTGGTACATCTGTTGTTGATATTCCCTTTAAATCTTAGTGTCATAACTTGACATTTGCAAAAGTTACGTAGCCAAGAGTACATCTATCTCTGTGTGTGTTGGCGATTTTTTACAATTTCAGAAATGGATTTAAATTTGCAACAACGAACTGCAACACACTTATGCCAGCGCTTGATCCAATCCTCGAAACATTTTTTATATTCGGTTTTCGGTATGTCCATCAGTGCTTCCTGCGATTTTTCCATTACTTCCTCTCGGCTGCTAAAACGCGTTCCCCGTAATGGTTTTTTAACTCGATTGAACAGAAAGAAGTCACAGGGAGCCAAATCAGGTGAATTCGGTGGCTGTTGGATGGTATTTGTTGCATTTTTCGTCAAAAAATTACGAATAATGATAGCACTGTGCGACGGTGCGTTATCATGGTGCAAAATCCACGAGTTTTCTGCCCACATTTCTGGTCTCTTTCGGCGAATTGCTTCACGCAAACGTCTCATAACGCCCAAATAATACTCTTTGTTTACTGTCTGGCCTTCTGGCAAAAATTCATGATGCACTACACCGTTGTAATCCATGAAAACCGTCAGCATTGCCTTCTTTTTTGACTGAAAACGACGTGGTTTTTTTGGTCTCGGCTCATTTGGTGAACGCCATTCACTTGCCTGACGTCTGGATTGCGTGTCGTACTCATAAACCCACGTCTCGTCTCCAGTAATGATCCTTTTGATGAATGTGGGATCGGATTCAGCCTCGCAAATCATGTCTTTTGCGACGTCAACACGGTCTCTTTTTTGCATGAAATTGAGGTCTTTTGGCACCAACTTTGCTGCTACACGACGGAAACCCAAATCATTAACCACAATGTCTTGGGCGGATCCATAGGCAATGTTCAAGTCCTCCGCTATTTCTCTGATGGTTAATTTGCGGTTATTGACCAACATTTCTTTTACTTTATCAATTTTTTCACCGACTTTCGATGTCGATGGTCTGCCACTGCGTTCATCATCTTCGATTGACTCACGACCACTTCTGAACCGCTCGTGCCACTGGTAAACGACCGTTTTTTTTTAGAGAATCGTTGCCGAAACACTTTTCCAACATTTCCAACGTCCGTGCGCCACTAAATCCGTTTTTTACGCAAAATTTAATACAAGTTCGTTGTTGCAAATTTAAATCCATTTCTGAAATTGTAAAAAATCGCCTACACACACAGAGATAGATGTACTCTTGGCTACGTAACTTTTGCAAATGTCAAGTTATGACACTAAGATTTAAAGGGAATATCAACAACAGATGTACCAATTTAACAAAAAAAAAACAGAACTCAAATCGGAACGATGGGAGCGCCACACGGTGGTTATTCCGGGAACTTTTTGATCAAGGTAGTACTTAAAGAAAAATTTCACCAGGTAAAGAGGAGTTTACTCCTGCTTGATCACTCTTTTTGTCGCGTGTTCGCTGGGATCGGAGGACAAGCGTAGGATGGAGCCCCTCGAGATTCCATTCCGGCAGCGTGAAATGCACGAAATAAAGTCTAGGTAAGAAATGTAAGCAGGATAGAAGAGGAAAGATGGCTGCTCAGAAAATTTTAGCCCGGAACAATGGATGCAAGGAATATTTTCTTGGTAGTAAAATTTTGAAGGCTGTGATGGAGGGAAGAGTCTCTGGAAGGCCTGTGGAAAATAATGGCAGCAGCGAAAGAAAGGGAAGCAAGAACTGAATAATAGAATGCAGAATGATGTTAGTTCAATGCTGGTTTGTTTTAGTACTGAGCATTGGTGTATTTATTTTCGTGTTTGAATGGAGGTTACAAAATCTATTCCCAGGATCTTTAAAAACTTGATTTTACGGTTGGTATATAGTATGTTTATTAATAATGATAGGTAATCCTAAATATTAAGACCTCGTTTCCTTTGTGTCTTCGAATTCCTTTTTCTTAGTTAACCTCAACCTTCAGCCATCAAAAAGGAGCGCGTTCTAATTTTTGAAACGCCAGTGGTAGATTTTGGACGCAGCATTTAAGCATTTTCACTAGCACACCTCCCACTTTAAAATTGCAGGTCCATATCTTATATCCCACCAGGCTGGGATGAAATAATGTCATAACCCTTACCTTACGAAGGAGCATGCATGATTGTTTTTTTTCCTCGCCCTTAAGGCGGAATGTGCTGGCATCTAGACGCCGATGATGTGCTAGGCTTAACTCAATTTATTGCCTCGATTCACGGCGTTCACATCCAGCCGCGCGGCACAGCAAAACCCAGGGACCACTAACTCCCATCCCGAATGCCCCCCATTCCCATCCTGGACCATAATGGGATTCAGACCGCAACCGGGGACTCCCTCCAAGGAAAGGAAATTCCCTCGACGGCCCCCAACGGGATGAGGATGAGGGATGACCGACAAGGATGTTATAATGCCTCCATTACCTATCGCTGTGACCTAATTTGTCCGACTGCCGTCATCGAAAACGATTAGTTGCTGGCTCTTGCGTTTATTTGGAATGCATGCTCTCCCCCTTCCCCCCATCCCAACCCCGTCAGCGTTGATCTTGCTTCGTGGGAATGTACACGTGCATTGTAATTTTTAATTTGAGTAAATTCAAAGGACTGCGGGAGATGCTGCGAAATAACCACAGTTTGGGCACGAGGAATCCAAGGTTAGTAATCACCAAAACTTGGTTTAGACACTGTAAAAGGCGTAGGTATACATGGAAAATACCAGGTGACTCAGAAAAGTATCAGTTATACTAAATTCTGTTAAGACACAGATTTAGGAACAGAGGCGGACTCTGACCACAATTTAGTTGTTATGAAGTGTACCGTCCGTTTCAAAAAGCCAAGGTAGGGGCAAAGAGTTAGAAAAATTGAATGTAGAAGCATTAAATGGATTGACAAGGAATGAGTATCAGCAGAATGTAGAAAAAATAATAAATGACGATAAAGATCTGAGTGCTATCGAATAAAATGGGGAAATGGGAATCAAGAAAAGGATATCGAAAGTCGCAAAACAAAATATAGGAACCGTTAATTTGAAAAGGACAAGGAAACTATGGATCACGAATTAGATGATTACAAAGATACATGAGAAAATAAAACGGAAGAATATAAATACACAGTTAGGCAATAGGAAGAACAAAGAGTTGGATAATAAATTGAGACGAGCAACAAATAAAGCAAAAGAAGCATGGTGGCAGACGCAGTGCGAGGATATGGAAAGTTAGATGAGGGAGGATGGAATGGGTGAACTTTACAGCAAAGGTTAAATCACTATTGGGAAGTTAGAAGGAAAAATCTGCGCTAATAGTTAGATATAAGTCTGGTAAGATAATAGTTGACCCTGAAAAGATCCAAGAGAGATGGAAGGAATACATATATAGAAGCACTGTATGGTAAAGAGCTTAGGCCAGCAAGGTTAGGCATAAAAAAGGAACATGACGTACGTAGATGAAGATAGCTTCATGAGCAGCACTTCATATACATTATTGTGCGTGTGTGTATATATATATATATATATATATATATACACACACATATATATACATACACACACATACATATGTGTGTGTGTGTGTGTTAAACACTTTTCTGGCCTGAAAATAAGTTGGCTGCAGGTGGAGGGCCTTGATATTTATTACATGCATTATCATGCTTTTTTCCCTTGTCTCAATTAATAGGAATAGATTTTCCTATTTCAGTGCATCACCAAGTGTGTAAACTATTACGGTATGTACCTTTTGAAGGATGAGCTAATGGTAAAGCTTTGATTATTTATTAACCCTGTGGCCCATTCCTTTACAGATATTTTTTTTACTTTACCAAGGCTTACCTTTAAAAGGTTTATTTTTATCAATCTTATTATTACAATCTTATTTTTGCAATTGAAAACAAACCTTCAGCCTACTTATTTTAAATCAGGAAAACGTATAATTTACGCTCTACCTTTCGACAAAGCACCCAACAAATTCTTTTCTTTCACTTTTCTTTGCAGAAGAAACAGGGCGATAACATCCTAAATGAGCACCCCCATAAAAAAACTTTTCATCTCACTGTTAAGACTCGCGTATACCCTCGGGCGAGGGGTCAAAGTGGGCGTACCTTCGCGTTGTTCTGAAATGAATCATTGCCAAAAAGGCTCCAGGGGTGAGTGGGAAGAATGCGACGGACCCCTGGGGGTAGGTTGGGGTATTATCGGGGGTTTAAGGCACTATGGGGCTGCCGCGTGCAGTGGAGAGTTCATTTACATAATACTCCGCAAGCCGATGCAAGGGCGTGTGGCGGGGGGTGTTAGATCACCAGCCATGCAGGAGAGTTGCGAGGGTGGAGTGGGATTGCAGGAAGCGAGCACTTTACCCTTTCGCCTCCCTCCAGCCCCACTCCTCCCTCCCATCCGCACCCTCCTCCCCCGTCCTCGCGACTGCGCCTGCCCCCCCTCCAGCCCCCGACTGGCTCCGGTCGCCCGGGGGAGTCGGGGAATGGTCGAAAAATAAATCTAACGGGAACATTAAAAAAGATAATGATTAGGTTAGTACGTAATTATGGATAAGATTTGCGCGATTACTCCATTCGCTTTTGCAGGACATTAAGCTGATGAGTGATAAGTAACCATTGAATGGAACTCGAGGAGAGGGAATTCAGAATAGCCCGGCTTCGGTTCAACATGTAAGAATTACGAATGGCCTTGAAGAAAAGTCTGTATGGCCAACAGAAAGTGTGTGATGCATTCAGTTTAAGGTCAAACTCGTGCTACTTTCCGTTCTGGTTTGAGAGCCCTTTTTCCAAAACGCACACGCCAGTGGCGGTATGCGATTAATGTATGATTTGTCACCGTGGACTAAATTCTACATCGCTCCTAAGTTTTATCTTTTTGGCCCCGCAAAAGCGATAGTGAAAATTCCCCAAAATAATGGCATTGTTAAAATTGGCTTAGGAAGTGCTTTCTACACACTTCGAATCCACATTGCCCTTTTATGAAGTCTATGGTATCAAATACGGCAAAGATTCCTATGCCTTCACGCGGTTGTCTATGGGCCATCCCGCCGTCAGTCCCGCTATTTTACCACGACGGAAAGGTGATTGTGCCAAGCTCATATAAAATAAGTCATCCATCAAAGCCATTTGTTATGTTAATGACTGACTATTTTAAGCCAGCACTAAAATGTGTAACTGAAAGCCTGAATTCCCCGCCTTCCAACATTCCAGGCATCCAATATTTTATTTATTTAGCCTTGGTCCGAAAACAGCACTTTTTGGCCTTTACATTGGACTATCAACGGTGAAAATAATGGAGACGATTACAAATACCCAAGCCCTAGTTGTAGGAAAACCTACCCAGACGGGAATCGAATCCGCGGCCCTTGGTTTGGCAGACGATGACGTTGCCCCACCACCGTTGAGGCCGGCAGTATTTTCAAAAGAAACAATAAAGTTTGGTCAGAACTAATGGAACTAACTGTATTTTCCCCAAAGATGCAACTTTCGAGAGCTACATATGAGCTAATCGCGTTCACAGACGCCACGGTTCAAATGGGATGAGTGGCAACCGGTGTGGAATATCAAGTAATCCTCTCCAATTCCTCCATTATCATCCATCAACGCAGCAGAAACACATGCATACTTGGAGGGCGTCGAATTAGTTATTGAGATTTTAAGTGAGTTTGGTGTATATAAAGTTAACATTAAAATGCACGTGGATTCTACCACTGCTTGTTGCTCATTGTCTAAAGGATGTCGAATTGTATTTGATATTAATAACATATTAATTTCAATATACTTGAACCTTTAAATATAAGAACAACAGTCAGATTCCGGGCGGAAGAAATAGTGATCGCTACATACTTCCTTAAAAGGGCAATCTATTTAAATGTTCGCTTATATTTGGTAAAACTCTATTTTTATACTTCCAAAGCAAATACTGTAGAACAGACATTAATTGAGCGAATCAACGGAGGTATTGGAGAGATGTCTGCAAAATTAACCCGTTTCCTTAAAGCCAGCAATTACATTTGTTCTCCTTGTTTCTTAAACGAACATGGTTTTCAAACTACGTCTGACTCCGTAATAATACATAATGCATACCAATTAAACTAAAATCCGACACATAGCATACAGAAAAAAATCTTTCAAGAGAATAAAAGACAATTGCTATCGCGAGGGTGGTTGAAGACGGCGTTTATGATGTGACAAAAATATATAGGATTCAAAATCCAAGCCAAGACCCCAGAGGCGATTTTGGTTGAATTATTTAGGATCAATGAGAAACCCCTTGAGAAAATAGCGTAAAAACGCGACCTCAATCCCAAAGGCCCCGGGTTTGATGCTATTAATTTCCACAAATCCAATATTTGTCTCCTGAGTAATATTAAGGACTAAAAATTTTAAAACCAAACAAGCGATCAGAAATTGATGGGGTGTAATTTACAGGTCTGTACAAAAAATAAGAAGAGTGATTTTTTTGCCACCAATGCAAATGGCTGGAGTGGGTAATTTGTGATGGGAAAGGTAATGGGAGACCTTTGGAAAATAAGGCGACTCACGCCAGTTAACAGCGAATATTTTATGTGAGTGAATTGCGGCTAGACTGGACCCCTGTTCGAAGGTCACGTCACGAATTCATGATGTCACTTTCCATGGAGCAATGATATGTGATAAAATTATTCATTAAGCTTGGAATATTAAGTTCGGAGACCATGAGTATGGTTAAGGATGCTTATGGAAATGGAAAATTGTCCCAAGTGATGGTTTTCTGCTTGCACTGGATGTTCTGGGAGAGTAACGAGGTGGTTGACGATGAGGAATGCCCTGGACATCCATCAACAACACAGTGTGATGAAAATGTGCAAAAAGTGAGACACGTGCTCTATCTCATTGAACCCCAAGTGTTAAGATGTTACCAGTAGAGTGCGATATTCAGAAAACCACAGTGAATGGCATTCTTATAGAAGATTTAGCCATGAGAAAGATGTGCCAAGATGGTCCCCAAGGTGCTGTCAGAAGACTGCTTGAAGAAGAATCTTGCCTCGGACGTCTTGGATCACGGTGAAGTGACCCGAATATTTTAGAATAGAAGTTACTGGTAACGAGACATAGGTCTTTGAATACGACCCAAGTGCAACCCCGAAGAATACCATGTGGACCACTAGATTACTCCAAAGAGACCATGACGAGGTGCCTGAACGAGGGTCTTGTTGATGCCTTACGGGAAGCATACCACAACTGGCGCAGTCGCTGGCATTGGTGTGTCGACATACGAGGGTCATCCGGAAAGTAGTACCCGTTCGTGCCGCATGAAGTGCTGACGACGCGAGTAGCCGCTGGACGAGGTCAGATAGCTTCAGTGGCTTGTCTGCCTTCTCTGAGCCAAGTTGCGTGACGCTAGCATTGCCTGTGTTGTTTCTGTGATTGTTTACAATGTTTAAAAAAATTGAGAACGCCGCCAGTTGTGAAGTGAGGGCAGTGATTAAATTCCTCAATGCAAGAAACGTTCGCCCATGTGATATTCATCGCCAATTAAAGGAGGTGTATGGAGACAATGTAATGGACGAGTCGTCTGTTCGGCGGTGGTGTCGCAACTTCAACATGGGGAGGGGGAACACACACGACGATGAGCGTTCGGAGAGACCGTCTGTCATTACAGACCAACTGGTGAGCTCAGTTGACGAATTCGTGAGGAACGATCGGCGCGTCACAATTGATGACATCTGTGAGCATTTTCCCAATGTTTCTCGAACAATTGTTCATGAAATTGTTAAACACCATCTGCATTATGCAAAAATTTGTGCAAGATGGGTCCCTCGCGTATCTCAATGAGCTGGCGGCGAAGGACTATGCAGCAGGAATACAGAAACTTGTCACACGTTATGACAAATGCCTTAATTTGCTTGGAGATTATGTTGAGAAGTAGTTTAAAGTATCCTCTTTCAAATAAAATTTTTTATGTTTGTTAATATTTACTTTTGTGGCTTTATTTCACGAACGGGTACTACTTTCCGGATGACCCTCGTAGAAGGGTGCTCTTAAGAAGAATTCTAGCAAATTGCGCTAAGTTGTGCATGAAGATGAATAACTGATCGAGGCACTTTTCCACTTGATATTTTTTTTATTTTACGACCGGGTTTAGATGTATTACATCAGGCCACATAATACATCGAAACCCGGTCGTAAAATTAAAAAAAATTCTATTAAGAGGAAAAGTGCTTCGATCAGTTATTCATTATGTTCGACTTCCACCACATCACGCCTGAAGCTACTCAATTTGTTGTGCCAGAAATTTTTTCCCCAGATTTATTCGTCTTATTTTTGGGACAGACTTTGCATTACTTATTTTGCATGAGGAATGTTTATAATGCGATAGCCGAAACGGTTTCAACGTAACCGCTTCCGAATTTTCTTTTAACTAACCAAAATTTTAAATGGTGTTCTAGAGTGTGTAGAATTATTTTTTTAAACATTAAAATACGAAATAAATCGTCATTGAGACATCAAACTTGTAATTCTTATATCGATAACCATCTCTCACGTGCATATACACTCGCAAGTATCGAAGTCTTGAAAACAATGACGTCAATCACAAAATTTAGTGATACCTACTCTTTCAAGAGTTTTTTTTGCTATGGATGTATTGCATTACCTGGCGAATTTAGGGCGACATTTTATTATTATTTTCTATTTTTAGTTATTATGAATATATGGGTAGTAGCTTGTCCATTTATAATATTGCAAAAACCCCTCGCTGGCTCTTGTCCCCTCCGCTGTACATTAATTTATAACTATCACTCGTTTTCACCGCTATCCTTCCATCTCACCTTGCATGGCCTATTTACTCTCTCGATATCTCACTTCATATTCTCTAATTTTCTTGTCCTCAACATTGTCCTAACATTTCAAGTACATATTATAACTAATTTTGTCTTCTTCTTCTGCATCCTCTGTCCTACCGCTTTCAGTTTTGCTTCGCAAGGCTTTCGTGAGATGACGACCGCAGAAGCCTTGCCTCTCTCGCTGCTGGGTACGATACACGGCCGATTGAGCCGAGTCCCGTAGTTGCCTGGACTTATTTCCTCTACACAGTCCATCATAAGTATCATGGGAATAATAATTGATGTGTTTTTCCGTTGCCTTCCTCAATAATATTTTTAACGTGAAACCATAACCCAACGGCCACCCCAAATGGGTCAGACACCTTTGCAGCCGCCTCACTGAGGAACAGACGCTGGACTACCTTTCATATGGCTCCTACCCTTCGGCCTATTTGACATGGGTGACCCTACCAGGAGCAATTATCATTGCTCCGTGTATACATATATATATATATATATATATATATATATATATATATATATATATATATATATATATATATATATATATATATAAACCATAAACACACTAATTCACCCGAAGGTCGGTTTGGTATGTGATTGTAGAGTTCACCCAGTACTAAGCCCGACGGTGTGTGAAGTTCACACATCAGGGAAGGGGGTCCAGCTCCTTTCCGTGCCGGTTATGGTTTGCCAGGAAGATCTGGTACCCGAAAAATCACATAGCTTGGGTGGAGATGCAGGGGCCCAGAGACTTTCCCGGGAATTGAACCCGGGATATGTATGTGTGTGTATATATATATAATATATATATATACATTTATTTATTTATTTATTTATTTATTTATTTATTTATTTATTTATTTATTTATTTATTTATTTATTTATTTATTTATTTATTTATTTATTTATTTATTTATTTATTTATTTATTTATTTATTTATTTATTTATTTATTTATTTATTTATTTATTTATTTATTTATTTATTTATTTATTTATTTATTTATTTATTTATTTATTTATTTATTTATTTATTTATTTATTTATTTATTTATTTATTTATTTATTTATTTATTTATTTATTTATTTATTTATTTATTTATTTATTTATTTATTTATTTATTTATTTATTTATTTATTTATTTATTTATTTATTTATTTATTTATTTATTTATTTATTTATTTATTTATTTATTTATTTATTTATTTATTTATTTATTTATTTATTTATTTATTTATTTATTTATTTATTTATTTTTAAACACTCATATCAATACACAAAATTAATCAGAATACGTTTTATGATGATAGTGACTTTGATTTTCTAATAGCAGTGGAAATATGTTGTATGGTACAAAAAATGCTGTTAAATTAGATAAAGAGCGTTGGAATTACTATATTCGTTACAATATTCCATTTCTAGATTTTCCTCGAAAATAATTTTAAAATACCTTGATATACAATAAATGTTATTACATTACGTAAACGCACTGTGTTTAAATTTCAGAGAGTTGAAACTCGTGCGTAAACCTAAGGACCAAACCGGCAGTATTGAAAATTAAACCGCTCAATATGGCTTGAGTATATGGAAATTCATCCGGAATTAAAGAAGAATACTAGGTATTTTCCACACACCTTCACACACCACATTCGATACAACTAATTTCAACGAATAGGCATCCTCAGGTGTCTGGGATTGACGCCTATGCATTGAATAGTTAGTGTCTCTATATTATGCACCCTGATGTTCTACTTGAATCGTCTCTAATTAGGAACTACTGAAATTACGCAAAGTAAGTATTTAGTCGATCTCGTGCACACAAATTCAAAAGGTTACCCTCATGAGTACGTTCTCGCCGTATAATTCGTTACTAATAAAGGGGAAAATGAGGGGCAAATACAGGGTTGATATTCAAATTAGTGCGTGGCTGCATATCACATAGATTTCCCGTCCAAATTTCAAATGAATATTTTCCTCTGCGTATCCTTTCATCTCGGCATTATTTCGATAGAATGAGTGATGCTGGCTAATGCAGGGCTAATACGAACACTCGGTTCCCAACCGATGATATTTTCGAACGCGAAATGTGGGACTAACCTAGGTATTCAAGTAATGGGAGTTTCGAATAGAATATCCATGTCCCCCATTTTTGATTGGATTGCGATTTCATGAACTTGACCAACCGGATTTGGGGTCGAGGATGTGGCGAGGGGAAATGGCCGTGGAGCGCCGTCGATGGTGCGATTGGGGCGACCGACGATCACTCCGGATACGCCGGGGGGAGACCGAGGGAGTAATAACACGCGAGGGCAATTGAGCACCACCCCACCCACCCCGCCCCCCTCCCTTGAGCCCATCCCCCCGGCCCCTTATCGCACCATGTGCGCTGGTTCATGATGCCGAGTTTGACGTTGTCTGGGACTCCGTGGTACGTACCCTTATAACACGAGGTCACTGCGCATCCTTGACTGTTGGATATTAACGAGTGGTCGAAACCTGCGGCCGTACGTCGTCTCTTGTTTTTAAGTACTTGTTTTGAGTGCTTTTGTGACGTAATTGCGTAATTATCATGATATATTCGCCATAATATGCCTGTCCTATCCTGTTAAGGCTCTTTGCCACATCAACTGATATGTTATGTAACAGCACCTGGAAAGTTCTGAGAGATAAATATTATCAATTATTATGTAGAAGGTGCTATTTGATACTTTTAAATAGTCCTGGGTTTTAAATACCACAGTAATCAACCCGAAGGTCGGTTTGATATGCGAGGGAAAGCTCACCTTTTCTAACGTACTAAGCCCAATGACGTGTGAGATTCACATACCTGGGTAGGTGGGGGCAGATCCTTTTCCTGTGCCGATTATGGTTTCCTAGTAAGTTTGACGCTACACGGAAAATCATACAGCTTGTTTGAAGCTCAGGGTGCCTAGAGGAGCGTCCCCGGAAATCGAACTCCGGTCGGTAGCCCAGCTCTCTACCCCATAGTATTTAGTAATTTAAAATCGGCGAAGATATTGCTGAAATAATAAATTCACTAAACGAAAGTTCACAGTGCTTACATTATGAAACAAATCAGCCGAAAAACTCATTTGGAACGAGTGAGGAATGTGAGGAATACCAAATAGCATGCGTAACTTCCAGCATATTTATACTACTACGTAGGCTTTTTCCGGCTTCACTACCAAGGGACGTGGTGTTTAATGTATATACGGAAGAAACCTGCGTATCTCGGCAGCTATGAATCCTATTTTGTGTACTTCACCTCTGTTCCAACCACATTAGCCGTGGCGAAATATCCTGAGATAATACCGCTACTCCATTACACGTTGAGCCGAAAGAAGAGTCCTCCAGCTTGGTCACATTGTCTTCGATATTGTGTTCTGTTATCGTCGTGATAACACACCCAACTTATGAAGAAAGCTAGCAACAAACTCCTTAAAAACCTTTCGGGTTATAATTAAATTAATATATTGCATAATGACCATAGAGCGACGAAAAATTGTTGCTATTCCGTGTGTCATATAAATTACAGGCTTAAAATCGTACTTTTTGGAGATTATATGAATGCTCTTTAAAGTAATTTACTAATTGATGATTAGGTACATTAATACCTTGGATAGTTTGTGATCAAATGTGCAGATTTAACTGTAATGTTTATCAGTAAGTAATGACAAGGTTGTAGTTGTTTCAACTGTAATCAACTCACAGTTTTAACCCTATAGTCTGACAATTAATTTTAGCATCTTTAACTACATCCTAAAGATTAAAAACAACTTAAAAATAAATATGAGTTAAGCAAACTAGTTTTCATTGACATCAGCCCATTTTAATTTCCAGGAGTACATGATTGAGTTCTGTAAAAGATTTTCCTGTCATCCTTGATAACATAAATAATGAGGATAACAGCGCCGGAGAATCAGAGTTGGTATTGAATATTTCTGGCACCTATTGCGAAATTGACTATTCCATAACATCGAAGGGTACAAATAAATGTAGTCTACTCATCAGCATTAACAAAACAAATCGTAGTTGTGATTCATCTATGAAAGGCAAATATTCGTGTCATATTAAAGAGTAAATGTTTCATGCCCAAGCAAGCAATGAATGGCATTCTCCAGAGCCCGAAGAAATTGAAATCAAACGACATATCTCCCGGGTAATGGAGTTCATGCTTAAACTCTCGATCCGCCCGCCACTTCTCCCTCCGCGCCTTCATCACCCGGGTGATGTCATGTGCAGAACGCACACATTTTGGCTCTGCGGGTCCCTCCTCTGTATCGGTGGTTCGTGCCACCCCTTCCCCGATGTGTTTTTGCTGTGCACGGGCCGAAGGAAGAGAGTCTCAGGGGCGGGAGGGGGACAGCGACAAAATATTTACCCGCGCGCAACGTTAATGTAATCTATGTCAATGCTGAAAATAGAAGTGTGACGCGACGCCAACTGAGGGCAAAAATGTACGAATTTAAAGTCGATCTTACCATATCCCTAATCTGGCACCTTGCCCTTTATTCAACAGTGAAAAGCACTTATATTTGCAAAAATCACGACAATGTCTTGCTTTGGCAGGTTTCTTAGCCAAGGGACGATGTACGTTTGTCTAATCACTTGAGAGTCCTGAGTTCGGCTCCTGGTGATGCCTTTGATCCTTGATGACACCTTGATGGAAATTCTAGCAGTTTGATTTTTTTGACGCTAGGAATTCTGGGGGAAAGTGGGCAGTAGAGAACTCCAAGCGGTGTAGTCGAATGAAGTGTGGCCGAAACACCCCTTTTACTCCTCCCCACGTCAGCCTTTTGGCACCAAATTAGGGACTTGTACCCTTTTTTAAATGTAAGTCCCTTAAAAGGCCCTACTTTTACAGAAGGTCCCTAACATGACGATTATTGTCGGACCCTCGGCGGCCTCAAAACTTCCTTCTCCTTGGCCTTTCCGCTTTCCTCAGCGCTGACCATGCTTCTTCAATGTAATCATAAGAAACATCTGGGCGGGCGGGGACGTGATGGTCCAATGAACCCTGGGGAACTGCCCAGAGGATTGAGAACCCGGGTCGATTTCTCATGGCGGCCCTGTTTACCGTCAGCTTCACTCAGGCTCTGCCATTTTTCGCCTACCAGATCTTTCTGAGAAACTGCGGATGGCATAGGGAATAAGAAACTGCCCCTCACTCCTTATATCACCCTGTGGATGTTACACGACGAGATACGAGGCCTAATACGAAGCGAACTCTGCTTAAACCTATCGACACCAACCTTCGGTTTGTTAACTGCTGGTTCAGTACTATAATTTCCTGAATATAGTACGCACTGTTTCGTAAAAAATCGTGAAATTCGTTAATATGCGAGCAGCACGGGGAAAAAGCGTTCGTGGACTGGACTGAGTGCAAATTTTTAGCCTCTATTAACTCGGTATTTCAATGCATTTACTTATAAATGTTTTCAAAAGATAAAAATCATGACTTGTGTAATTAACTATTCTCATTTATATCACGCATTATTATATTTACGCCGTTATATTCTTTGAAAAAATTCAGCCCATAGGCACAGGATAATGAGTATTTTTTTAAGACGAATTAGTCAATTTAGTAAATCAACGTGTCACAGCTGTCGCTGGCGCAAGACGGTAGTCAAGTCAAGAAAACCTTACCACATTGTCAATTCTATTTTACATAGTACCCTTCAAGCCATCGCTATGGTGTGTGGCAGGGGGTGATTACATATCAGGCATTTAACATATAAAATGAAGTTTTCTCAATTTTGAGCCACTGTAAATTTCTGCAAAATTAATTCAAGTCAGAAAGATCATGAAAACTATAGGTACATGTAATAAGTTATGTACACTATTCTGCGTATACACGAAAGGAACTAGGACAATAACTGAAACTACATAAGATAAAGACGACACACTAAGCTACTAAGAATGAAACATAATATGCATGACAATATAGAATAACGAACTACTTAAGTTTAATCTGTCCGTATTCAATTATAAGAATAAAAATGTATATTTGTTATTTATTGAATTGATCTCGAAGAAATTGTAGCGTCCTAAAACAACCAGAACAATGAGTAAAGAAAACGTAATGACCAGTTCTGATTTCTGCATCCTATGTTGATCATATTTTATTGTTTTCTAGGTTGTTTCAACTTTATTTAAAATATCACAGCCCAGGGAAACCAAAAACCAAAGGCAATCGGAATAAGGAAAGGAATTGCATAAAAATTTATTTTTTTATCAATGACGCATCAGGTCAGGATTTCTCACCTCCGGTCCTCGGCATCATTTACATACACCGGGGATTGAGAGGCTCTCCTGGAATTAGTCAATTTAGGTTTCTAACAGTTTTCATTGATGAAGAACTTGAATACGTATGGCAACATCTTCATTCATGGAATGTTTTAAAATATAAAATTGCATTGAAAATTAGTTATCGAGCACCGACTTCTGAAATATTCTGGTGTATTTTAATCTCGTCTCGTGATGGCGAGAGATTCTCATGGTGCAGTTGAGCTAGTAATGACTTATCTTGACCCTTGAAAATTAAACTCACCAGGCAGCAGTCTCACAAAGATTCAGGCTTGCTTCTTTACTACGCTGCTTGTATCAGTTTGATCCATTCGTACCTCTCAAGTCCTCAGCGCTGACCATGCTTCTTCAATGTAATCATAAGAAACATCTGGGCGAGCGGGGACGTGATGGTCCAATGAACCCTGGGGAACTGCCCAGGGGATTGAGAACCCGGGTCGATTTCTCATGGCGGCCCTGTTTACCGTCAGCTTCACTCAGGCTCTGCCATTTTTCGCCTACCAGATACATATTTCGCATACCCCTTCCCCAATCTCGCTAACTATATTCGGCATGATCCATACCGCAGCTGGGCCGAGGGCTGGGGTCCATAATGGAGCAGATGGAACAGCTGCTAATCGCGCTCCCTATTACCTGTTACCCAAACGAAAGACGAATAATTGGCAGGGAATGAAATATTCTGTCTGTATATAACGAAATCATTAGGAGTCAAAATGGTGACATGAAGTTGAAATGTCATTGAAATATTGGATATTCATAAAACAAAAATCCCATTTCAAAGGTTACAATTTTTTATGAATATTGAAATGAGAAATCAATGAGAGAGACGGGATAATATTGATAATTTTTACGGAGTATTTTCACTGAAATGGCTGATTAGCTTCTAACTAGTTTAAAGAAAAATATCAGAATAATAATTAATTCTCAGAAATTAATTTTGATTATCTATGCATAAGGTGGACGAGATTTTATTTTCCCTTGCATCCAGTATGGCAGTGAATAATCTTTTTTTCTGAAAATAAGTAACCGTATTTGAAAAGTTCAAAAATTAATATTAACATTTATTTAATTTAATTGTGTCGAATGAGCATCAGAAAATGAAATCAATACGTTACTTATTGAATTGGTAAATATGTAAAGCAGGTTAGAATAATTAAATAATTTAGTAGGAACCGAACCCTGGGCTTTCGCGCAAATGAATATTCGAATACTAAATACGAGTAATGGAAATTAGGTTGCAATGTGGCTATTTTCCCCCTAGGCATTCCTGCCTTCATACTGTTATTCATTCAACTGCTGAAGCGAATACTTCGACCTGATACTGGTTTCGTTAGATTACTTTTGGAAACAACACAAATAATGCTTTATTGTATTCTATTAGGAACTCGAAAAACTCGAGGTAATCGGGTAGTCACGAATGTATTCATTCAAGTGCTCATGAATTCATTGAGTTACTCGCTATTAATTCGCGTATGTACGAGGGTGAGTCGAATGAAAACCTTAAATATTTTTAATCTCTTAATTTCTTGAATACTAAAGGTTCTCTTTCATACAGTTCTCACATGTAGCCCTCTTTACGTCCAATATTTCACTATTTCATTGATTGTTTTTGGTATTTTTAGTACTTCGCAAGCCATCACCTGGGTGCGTGACAGGGGGCGAATTGATAATCCATGAATACCTCTACAAAAGCCATAGCTTCAACACCTCTAAAAGCCCCTGCCGTTACAATACTAGATGTTTCCCAACCTGTTCAAGGGCAGTCTATCACTGAAATTAGAATTGTTGAGGAACTTCTAGTGCAGGAGTCATTGCTAGAGTAAATAGGTTAATCACCATACTGAACTCTTTTATTCGTCGATGAATTCAGATATGTTTCATCCCCATTACGACTGAATTAACGAATGAGAGTTTATCGTTTCTCTGCGGCGAATGTTGAAACTGTAGCGGCCATGTTTACACTATTGTTGCGTTCTGCTATCATGCTACCAGGTGTGGGACCACTCATCAAACCATGGCTATCACTGTTGGAAGCGAAAATTGCCACTGGTGCGATTTTGCGGAATCGTTTCGGAGTTTTAAGGCTTTCAATTCACTCACCCTTGTCCTAGAATATCATCCATTAAAAATATCTTTATATCCCGGACTTAAAGCACCGCCTGTGCTTTATCAGGAGAAATTTCGCGTATTTTAAACGCTCGTTGATATACTCCGCTTATTAATTTATGAAATCTCTTAAAATAATTGCACCATTGGGTAGTTTTCGCAATATGAAGAAATCATATCGGGTGAGGATGATGAATTTTGAATTACTCACAGTTGACGGGTAAGGAGATTGTGTAACAGACATACATTTACTCGTACCGATTGTGAGTAATGTCTTATTCAGAATTGCCATTAATTTCTCCCCCGAATTCTGAAAGAAGACATCTCCATCTGAATGTCAAAAGTGCACCGTATTTCCACACACTATTGAGACTTTCGCATATTTTGCGATGCATGTCCCAGTCTTTCTTCGACTGGTTTCCAGTATGACGACTCCTGGTGGGCTGATTATTAGCTGGAGTTTATTTCTTAAAAATACTACACACAACACTTTGCATTCTATTTTGCTCGCTCCCTTATTGAAAAGAAGTTGGAGCACATTTTTCCAACTGTCGGCGAAGCACCGGCAATGTTACACGAGGAAAAATGGCGGGCAAATTCTCGACGCATTAAAGAAGAGGTGACGATCGCAATGACATTTTTTTAAATAATCTCAAATAAACAGGTATATACAATGAGAGTGCTCATCTACATCTACATAATACGCCGCAAGCCATCGCAAAGACGTGGGACAGGTGGTGGTAGGGGACCAACCATTCTACATGTATTCCTTCTATTTCATCATGTACATGGTGCCTCGCGATCCATCAAAATCCGCCTTGGAAGGGGGCGACCAAACACCCATCATGCAACATGGCTACATATATTACGAGTATTACATTGTTAGCAGCTATTCCTATGAGTACACAAAGAGGACAAGAAAAAATCATATATAGAGGGCGGGCACACATGCAATTCAGACACTTATTACCGGTTAGTAATCTACACGTTCCGGACGGACAATTTACAAATACAATAGACTTTATCTACATTCACCTACACCCCGCCCGGCACAAGGGCGCACGGCGTGGGGCGTTAGGACGCCAGCATTGGAGAGAGTTTTGTGGGAGTAATCTTGCATACCCACATTTTGCATTGCATGCGTGTACGTTAAAAATGTTTTTGCATGCATATATATGCTACTGTGGGTGTAGATTTGCAAGAATATGTTGGTTTTTACATGTGATTTTATTCTCTTTTATGGGTGGTGACCCCCCTGCCACGCCCCAGTGGCGGCTTGCGGGGTATTGTATAGGTGTAGATTTTCGACAGCGCTCACCCATCACTTTCTTAGGCGCTACCCTCCGTATTGGTGTCGTGAATAGTGCGTGGGAAAAACGAATACTTGAATCCATTCGTTCGTCAGTCCAATTCTCTTATTTTGTGACAATTGTCACCCCTGCCTATGTAATTAAGGGGCTTAATTATATCCATATGCACTCAATGCTGCACGCCGTTTATAAAGCAAGAGAAAAAAAAATCCTTCAATTCCTTCAGCCATTCTGTCCTGCAACGCACGATTTGCCTCTGTGAAATTATTTTATCGGATCGCTCCGTTTCGTGGGCTATTGGATGTCAGCTCACCCTCCCCTCGAGAAACATGCGATGCAAAGACAGCTCGCATGGGATCCACACGCACGCAGCCGAAGCGGAGATTTGCTCCGCAATTGCAAAAGAAGCGAACTAGAACAAAAGCTTTTGATTTGCCGGTAAAAGGAGCAGAAAATTTGTAAGTTTTGGTCCATGAGAATGTTTTAACAAAATGCTATTCAAGATATTATACCCGATTAAAAGTAGCCATGGCAGCTTGAGTGAAGGTTATCGCCATCGGTGAAATTGAATGCAGAAAAAAATGAGGGAACGCAAAGTGGAAGAGTACTCACACCGGTGTGATGTATGAGAAATATTAGCTAGACCTTGTACTTATTTCCGGCAATTGCCGAAGCAATTAAGTTGTTTGCGTACGACGGGTATAATTGAAAGGTCGCGTGGCACTCCGGAAGGGAGAAGAGATAAGAAGACGGAGGCTGCCTTGAGGATCGCTTTAATGGCGCGCGCCGACTTAGGGCCCACGGGGAATCGGTTGCATTAATTGATTGCAGTTTTGAAACGGAAGAAGGATGAAATTGCAAAAGAGATTTCAGTTTGACTTTCGAGGCAAGCCGTTCGTATGCTGCGGTTTAGACTACGTAAGATATTTCATGTCGAGTAAGTATATAGAAGAGCAGAAGGGGATAGGACCATATGGAGAACTCTACGGTAAAGAAGAAATAGATGGATTGGGCATATATTGAGGCATAATGGGTTGATCAGGAATATAATAGAAAGGAAGATTCCACGACGAAGACCAAGAGATAAGTACATAGGACAAATTAAGAAGGACGTAAAACAGAGGAGGTATCAAGGATTGAGGGAATTGAAATTAGATAGAGTAGAATGGAGGGCTGCAGTAAACCATTCCAAGGATTGAAATACGGATGATGATGAAATAGTCTAGAAATTTTGCAAGTAAAAATTTGACTTAAAAAAGCAATAAGGTCGCAATAAATAATCTTATCATGTGCCTGGTGCGTGAGATGGATGATCTTGCTTAATCCATGGGCAACTCACAACAATCGGAGTATTTTTGGCGCTCACCGAAATAAAATAGACAATACTTAAGTTTTATGCTCCTCCTCGCGATTACAATTATGCGTACTTCGAACTTAGTTTCTATTACCTCTCCAACCGATTATCCCACTTCCGTCAGCCCACTTGCCGATGCCCCTGCCCACCATGGAGCATGGGCGAATGGACAGCCTCGAATGTCTTGCTCTCGTCTCTTTCAGATTGCATTACATTGTCCTGCTCATGTCCAATTCTATCGAATTTATATCATTCCCAATGGGGTAACTTAAGAACATTTGACTGAAAATTGAAGCTAAGCATCGCTGTCATTTGCTTTCGGTAATTTTACAACTGCCTATTCTTGCGTATGCTAATCTTTGAATGTATCCGATCCCTTATATGCCCACCATGCGAATGTGGCAAAATTACTTCGTACAACTAATAAATATCCCCACGCACAACGGAAGATCACATGCACGGCTAATTTTCTAAAAATTCATGAAATATTTTGGAACATCTACACACTTGTAAAATTAGGAAATTGGCCACAACATGTTACTTTTGGAGCGAACACATGTTTGCGAGTGACTAATAAAGTTTAAACGGAAGTACGACCGCAGAGGAACATAAAATCGCAGTCGACGCGGTGGAAATTGAAGCATGAAGTTGAAGTGGGGTTCAGATCCTTGCTCGGTGGGCGCCAAGATTGAGAAAGGGGGATTCGAGTGGCAGGCAGCAGCGACGTCAGACGTGTGTGTGATGGTCCCATTACGGGAAAGGGCAGGCTATGAGGGCGTGAGCCTCGTGCATTCCGAGTCGCGGCGTTTCCCAGGTGACGAAGGCGGTTGGTGCGGAGGCTGCGGGTTGTGGCTCATGTTGACGTCAACGACGCCGTGGACCGCGGAACGGAAGAGATTTTGCATTCCTTCAGGGAACCGAACTCTGAAGTGAAGCGGGTGGGTGGCGCCGGGGGTTGATTTGACGCTCTCGGTCTGTAGCCTTGTCCCGAGGATCGATCGTGGACCTTTGGTTTGGAGCCGAGTTGAAGGCATCAATCAGAACTTACGCAGTTTCTGCAAGGATATCGGGGCGTCCTTTGTAGACCTTCAGCCGGCGATCCAATCGTGTAAGAACCCCCTGAACCGTTCTGGTGTTCACTACACGTCTGAGGTCGCCTGTGTAGCGGGTAGGAAACTCGAGCACCGCAGGGATTTTTTAGATTAAAGTGTATGTCAGTATGTAGGTCAATTAGTGGGCCTCTAGAGTCTTATTTGCCAAATTATGTAGCTTTAAATGAAATGAGGAGATGCATACAATAGGTTACTTAACATGAATACGAATTTCGATAACAATTCCATTTAAATTTCATGCTACGGTAATGTCAATTAAACATTATTTATATTAGCATTTGATTGCCGAAGTTTAAAAAATAAAGTTACAAAATATCATCACTTTATTCATAACATAGACGCAGATATAATTACTGGAACTGAAAGCTGATTATCCGCTGAGGTCGCCGACGGTGCTATTTACCTAAAATAATTTTCGGTTTACTGAAATTACAGAGTTCATACAATCGAAAGCGGTACCTTATTTGCAATTAACAACTGTTGCATTAGAAGGGCTGAGGTAATTCCAGATAATGGCTTGGAAAGCGTTTAGGGCTGAATTTGAAGTATTTGATCCAAAAGAATATATATGTAATAGTACGTATTTTACTTGCCGCCGGATGAGAAAGATAATTCTATACTAGAACTAGTTCAACAAATCAAAAGTTTCTCATTACAAAATAGCGATCCTGACATACGAGGTCGTTATAATCGATGGAGATTTCAATGTTCCATCTATTGATTGGAGTTCATGTAGTTTTAAAAAAGGGGCTTAAGGCAAAGATACCTGCGAGTCGCACTTGCATTATTTTTCGTTGAACTCCATATATCAAATTGTCACTTCACCAACTACGGGCGATAATATTCCTGACTTGCTAGCAACTAACTTACCCGAAAAAGTCTTAATTACAGAAACTATTAAAGAAATTGGTGACCAGAGAGCAGTCAGTGAATGCTAAGTTTTCGCTGAATGGAGTCAGAAAGAAGGCTTTAAAAAATACTTGTTTAAATCAGATGACTATAATGGCCTAAAATGCGTACTGTAGAGTCAATTTGAAAATTCTAAGAAAGAGGGTAATCTCCGAAATACTGAGAATACATGTAATTACTTCCTTGAGATTACGCGCTCAGCAGTCAACAAGTTCATTCGCAGTAAATCTATTGAAGCTAACAAGGAACCTAGAAGGTACAACACGGATATTGGAAAATCGCGGTTGTAAAATCGTTAAAACGTCAATCGGTATGCCACGGAAATATGAAAATTATAAGGAATGTTAACTCAAACGACAAAAATAATTCGATCACTTATAATTACAAGGTATCTTGGGCGGATGCCAAGAGGGAATTTCGGAAAGCGTTAAGTGAATTCAAAAGGAAAATATTGGCAGAATATTTGAAAGATAATCCGAAAATATTTTGATTCTGCGTCAGATAGGTTCAGGGAAATAATTATACTCTTAATTCACTTAAAAACTATGAGAGCATACGAGTAACTAGCATTTTGGAAAAGACTAGCTAATTAAATTCTTTATTTCAAAGAATTGTCACCAATGCCTCACCGAATGTCTCCGATAGCTTACCGAATAGTTCCCGTCAGTCCATGCCCAAAATTTAAATCTCATATAATGGAATGGAACGTTTACTGAAAAACACTACCCCTGACAAAACCTCCGGATCTGGTCAAATGCCGTCTCGTATATTTAAGGAAATAGCGTCGGAAATTTTGCTATATCTATAAAACATATTTAAGAAGTCCTTAGCAGGGTTCTCAGGGACTGGAAAACGGTTAGCGTAACACAATGTAATGAATCGCTGAGGAACCGAGCAATTACAGACCTATTCCCCTCGCATCCATATCATTTAAGATCATGAAGCATGTATTTCATAGCTCGGTAGAGAGACATCTCGACATTCAAGAGTTATTTATGAAAAACCAGCCGAAAGGGTAAATCCCGCCAGACACCAATTGCGCTTTTTGTTCATGATATCCTTAGTCCGGGAGAGAGCGATTTTTCAGCAGTGGATGCGGTTTTTCTAGATTTAAAGAAAACCTTCGAAAAAATACCTCATAGTAAGCTACTCACAAAGCTAGAAGCATATGGCATAGAGAAACACATCTGGGGTTGGGTTAAAGACTTTTTGAATGGTCGGGTGCAAAGTATACTCATAAATGGCGCTAGCTCTAATGCAATAGGTAGAAGTAGAAGTTACTTCACGGCTTCCCAGGGAAGTGTTTTGGACGTCTTTTATTCTTTATTTACGTTAACGACTTTGACACCGTAGTCACTAGTAAGATACATGTATTTAGCGACGATGCAGTGGTTTACTGTGATATCCGTGATCCTGAGGACACAGCAGCTTTGTCTGATGACCTTAATGCAATTAAACGCTAGGACGACCCTTGGCAATTAGAATTAAACGTGATGGATGTTTTGGAAAAAGAGCAATTCCCTCCCAAACGCCTACTGCATCGGGAACACCGAATTGGAATGTGGAGACTTGATTAAATACCTAGGCGTTACCCTCACTCATGATCTCTCCTGGGTAAAACACATACGGGGAATATCTGGACAAGCTAACAAAAAATGAGGATTTATTAGAAGAGTACTGGGTAAAAATGCGATGAAAATGTCAAAGAGCAATGTTATCTTTTGCTGGTTAGGCATCATTCAGAATATACAGCTAGTATATGGGATCCTAGGAAAGTTGGATTGATTGTCGAATGGGATTGCATGCAGCGTAGACGAGCTAGATTTGTAAAACGTTGTAATAATAGACTTAGTAGCATATCCAAAATATTGGAGTAGCTAGGCTGGAAATCACTCACGGAGCGAAGGTGAAATTTCAGATTAAATTTTTGCATAAATGAGGATGTCCCTTTAGCGGAGATGTTGAAAATACATCATTACCCCCATCGAACTACGGTAGGAGAGATCATATTAGTAAAATTAGAGACGTTAAGTGTATAACTGATAGATTTAAGATGCCATTTTTCCACGAGAGATAAGGGATCGTAATAACATTTTCCGACCACGGTAGGGTCATATTCGGGTCAAAATTAGTTTGGTGTGTATTCATCCTCCGCTACACACCCTAGGGGTGGCTCGCGGGCTACTGAGTATGTATGTAAGAGACGGGCGACTCACTCGTGGACCAGAATTCAAAACCCGATGGCGGAAAATCGAGAAGCGGGCTCTTCCGCCCATCATTCCGCCATGTCGATAATTTTTTAAACAAAATCCAATATACTATTCAATCATCTTTGCCTGTGAGGGCCTGTGAGGTGTTATCGGCCTGCCAAGGGTAACACCCCGGCCTAAACCTTCGTGAAGCAGTGCCCTGCAATGGCGCAGAGTGAGCACTGGCGTCCACCCTCTCGCGCGACACTACATGTGGGAGAGCGCTTCTTTCTTAGATGCATGGGGGGGGGGGTGAGCACCGAGTCGTCGCCGCCCCTCCCCCGGCCGAAAGTCGAAAAGAATGTCACGACGTGGGGGGGTGGAACCGAAGGGCGCTCCCTGCCACCGTACCCCCCGCATCGCCGAGAAGGGGGCGCCGCGCGGAAGTGGGAGTCTCTTTTCCGCGAGAAGGGCGCCCTGTCGTGTCCGCTCCTTCTTCGACGTCAGGAGGCCCGTCGGGGAGAGCGAGAGGGCGCTGCTGCGTGGTCCACGAGCGGGCGGCCCTCTCCGTTTGGCGGCGGACGACGCCTGAGAGAGTGAGTGAGAGCATCCACCCGTCGGGATGTGACGAGCAAAGTAACGCGCGACTCCTTTCATACGGGTTGGGAATTCAGTGCGCCGTTTGGTCACACCTCTTATGATCCAGATCTCTGACCCGTTTCCGCTGAATTTAGCCGAATATTTCTTCCCAACATTGGTGATCTGTATAAATTGCAACCCTAAACGTTTATTATTCCAAACATTCGGGTGTTAAAGAAGCATTATATACCGGGACTATGACCTCAATATGAAATGAAACGAGTGAAACAGGTATTTTTGAGGAATGAAAACAGAAATGATCCAAAACAGATGGAAGGAGGAATTATATATTATATATTTCAGAACTGTATGGTAAAATCATCAGGCTTGCAAGGTTAGACATAGAGAATGTGGCGTAGACGAGCATGGCTTATAGCCAGGGTTACTTATTAGTGAGATATAAAGGGCATTCAAGGAATTGAAATCAAACATGTCCGTGGAGGTATTTGATATTTCCAAGGAAATAATTAAAGATTCAGAAAAAACGTGGTTTTTATGGACTTATTCGTATAATTAGGAGGGAGGAATCTGGTCGGAAGATTTCATTAGATCAGCTATAGTTCCTAATCCAAAAAAGGTAAAGGCTTCATAATGTGATGACTACGGAACAATAAGTTTAATTTCGCACGCAGATTAAGTGGTTCTCAGGATCATCATCAAAAGCAATGAGAGCATGGCAAATGATTACTTAGGGGATGATCAGTCTGGGTTCAGTAGGAGAAGAGACACGCGTGATGTTATTGCATTAATGAGGTCACAAGGGGATCGAAATGGTGCGGGGGCTAACGTACTGGCTTCCCACCCTGAGGGCGCGGGTTCAAATCCCGGCGGTGTTGAATATTTTTCAGAGGTATCTCGATCCCTACTTGAGGTGCTTTGTGGATGGCACTTTGAGTGAGTACGCCGTCCGTCGGATGGGACGTTAAGCCGCGGACCCCTTGGCGCCTTTCGTAAAGAGTAGGCTAATGCCGACGCCGGGTTTCTCTCCACCCTTCATCCTTTCCTGTCCTTCCCCTATGGCGCAAATGACCTTAGCTGTCGGTCGCCTCCCCTCAAAACTACTACTACTATGAGGTCACAAATAGTGAGTAACCTAAAATACAGTCAGATGTATTTGACTTTGTTTTGTAGATTTCGAAAAGGGGTTTGATAGAGTAAATTTGGCAGAATTAATGAGCGTATTGAAGAAAGTAACAATAGATTGGAGGGACAGGGGGATAATCCGCAACCTGTACACATCTCAGACTGTTCAGGTGCGAGTAGGGGATGGAAAGTCCGCGTAGGGAGTGTTTGGGAGAGGTGTTAGGCAGGGTAGTCCATTACCCCGGTGGTGTTAAACGTATGTATGGAGGAAATGATTAAAGAGGCATGGGAATAACTGGAGATAGGAATGAAAGTCGGCAGGGAATTCGCAAAATCAGCTAGGTTTGCTGATGATCAAAACTTTAGTTTGTCGGCCGGCCAAGGGGTTGTAAGCATTACTTAGTGCATTGAAATGTCAGTGCAATAGATGGGATGAGAATCAATGTAAAGAAAAAAAGTTATGCGATTTTTCAAAAATAGAAAGGCCAAGCTAAAAGTGAACAAAGGAGGGCAAAAACTAGAGAAGGTGGAATAGTTAACGTATCTCGGAAGTGTCCTGGACCAAAATTATCAAAGTTCTAGGGCCATAAAGAGAAGACTTGCGTTAAAAAATGAAATTCCAAGAAAATGAAGTCAAGAAACCATCTTCAAAATTAAAATAAAATCAATAATGAAATATGAGGAAATTGTCAAGTTCAATATTTATAATGCTTCAGTACTCCCAGTAAAACGATTAGATTAAAACAATAATGAATTCATGCGCCACCACTGCCACCTAAAACGCGCCAATTTTTTTGATTACTCTGGATCACAATTTTCAAACATTGCATTGTACCGGAAGAAGAAAATAGAAGCTATAATCTGAAGGTTAACCGAGTGATTCGATGAGCAATTAAGTTCGTTCTAGGTAATGTTTTAGCTGCTCACATCTTTCTACATACACGCACGCGCGATTTTATAATGGACATACGGTGTTATCCTTTCGACTTCCTCATTGAGGACGCAATGCATACAATAAGGACTGGAGTACGGGATTGCTTGATTAAGACTACCCCACAACTTCTTTGCATTCATAAATTTCAGCTAGGAAATTAATTTTTTTAATACATGGAATGCGAAAGTTTCCCATGCCCAAAAATGTCCATTCCAATGATCAAATCTAATCATATTTTTTATGATATTTTAGAAAGACAGAGCATATATATCGATATATATATATATATATATTATATGTTTGTGTATATATGTATGCATATGTGGGTCGCGGTAGTCCACGGGTAGAGCGTTGGACTACTAACCGGAGGGCTCGGGTGCGATTCCCGGGTAAGCCTCTCTGGGCACCTGCAGCTTCCCTCAAACTATGTGGTTTTGCCAGTAGCAGATCTTCCTGGGAAACCATTACTGGTATAAGGAAAGGGACTGGCCCCCCTACCCTGATGTGTGAATTTCCTACCTACCAAACCGACCTTCGGGTTGATTACTGTGTTTATGGTTTATAAATAATGAAATATATAATATATATTTATTCTATATATTTTAATGCTTTATTTAAAATTCACGTTACGAAACTTTGTTAGCTAGCACTAAAATTATCATTATATTATTGATATTGCCATCGTGAGTAATGATTTTCTGACAAGCCTCTTCATTTCTTTGGTACTCATTGTTAGGAATACTTAATAGAAGCGTCGCTTTGTAAAGGCCAGACAATTCACGATACTCATGAGAGTGTGGAGGAATTTGTAACATTTTTATAGGAATTACCGCTATGTGGTGCGAATTAACCCTTGGAATATAAAGGCATCATATGTTTCTCTTAATAAAGACGCAAACAGTTCGTTATGGCTCCGGAGACGTGAAGTGTGCCAGCAGTCCCCAAATTATGTTGGAATAGCACGCGAAGATTGCTCGACTTGACTCAAGGGCCGAGGATTTGGGAGAAGGGACTCGGAGTGATTACAAAATAATGGACCACGACAATAGCATCTCCCTTGGGGAGGAAAGGACGACGCGACGTGCGTAGGAGCGCACTCTGTTTGCGCAGCTGGCCCTTGCGGAAGGGCGGCCGCCAACAAACGGGCGAAAGAATTTAATGATGTCAGATTCTTTGTGCCAGGATGGCTAGGTCCGATTTTAATGGCCGATTTATGTCGTGTTTATTCGCTGCAGCTAACTCCGCCACTGGCTTGTAAGTGTTTGCGGTAATTTAGGCTTCGTTGCAGGTGTTGCCAGCTCTGCTCGACCAACTGCTAGCCTATTAGGCATTGTTGAAATATGGCGGACTATTGCAATGATATCAGCTATTCAAATTTTGCATTCGATGACATAATTCGAAATTCATGTCGGAATGGGCAAAGTGGTGGGAAAATGGCAACATTCTTAGCGGTGAGGTAAAAACCAAAAGCAAGCTACCGGTAGAAGAAACGTGTTCGATGCGGAAGGAAACGACGTAACTTCGAGGAGAGAGGGCAAGGACATGTGACGACATCATATCGTAAATTTTAAATGTGAAAAACTGTGTTTTTTGAGAAAAAAAGAAGGAAAAAAATAAATGAGCCAGGAATAAAAAAAACCTAGAGAAATGTGGAGAATGTGGCGGTAATTTAGGCTTCGTTGCAGGTGTTGCCAGCTCTGCTCGACCAACTGCTAGCCTATTAGGCATTGTTGAAATATGGCGGACTATTGCAATGATATCAGCTATTCAAATTTTGCATTCGATGACATAATTCGAAATTCATGTCGGAATGGGCAAAGTGGTGGGAAAATGGCAACATTCTTAGCGGTGAGGTAAAAACCAAAAGCAAGCTACCGGTAGAAGAAACGTGTTCGATGCGGAAGGAAACGACGTAACTTCGAGGAGAGAGGGCAAGGACATGTGACGACATCATATCGTAAATTTTAAATGTGAAAAACTGTGTTTTTTGAGAAAAAAAGAAGGAAAAAAATAAATGAGCCAGGAATAAAAAAAACCTAGAGAAATGTGGAGGAACAATTAGAATGCTCATTAATGCAAACAAATATAATTTGATTAGGTTGGCGGTAAAGTTGAAAGTCTACGAAAAATATCTTGACAAATGATATTGGCAGCGATCATAACTTAGTTATGATGAAAGGACAGCTTACGTTTGAAAACTTAATAAGAACGAATGCAACAATTTCAGAGTGTAAAAATCATTCGCCTTGACTGGGATCCCAGTCAAGGCGAATGATTTTTACACTCTGAAATTGTTGCATTTAAATGCACATTAGTGGATGACTCCGTTAAAAGTTACTGCTGCGGCATCTACCGCAGTTTCTTTGGAATTTGCTTTATAAGAACATTAAGAATAATGGCAAGTAAAAAGTAACTTTCTATTAGGCTTTGCAAAGAAAAATTAAAAAAAAACGTATTTTGACGTAGGTTAAGTGGATGAAAAGCGACAAGTATAAAGATTGGAAGAATGAAAGCGATGGAATATCTGAAATCTATAGTGATTATGGACTTCCATAAAGATAGAGAGGGAAGTAGGGCACCTAGAAAATAAAAGAAGAACGACTGTGTTTTAACAGATGAGTGAATAATCAACAATGAATAGTTGTCTTTTCCGTCTCAAAAGGCGTTGCACACGAAGAGCTTAAGCCTCAGGGACAGACAGTGAACGGTCAGTTTTACGTGGAAGTCCTCGAAAAGCTGCGGGAAAGAGTACAACGCGTCAGAAACGAGATTTTTGCAAAATGGAGGAGGCTGCACCACGACGTCCCCCACCGCCTTCCTCGTGAAGTACCGTCTATCTGGCCAAGCACAAGAAGGGAACGCTGCCCAAGCCCCCCTGTGACCCCGATTTCGCACTGCCGGACTTCTCTTTGTTTCCAAGAATAAAAAGGAGCTTGAAAGGTCACCATTTTGGGACGCTGGATAAAGTCAAAGAGGCCGTGACGGGATGGCCGAATGGGCTTCCCGCCAACGCCTTCCGGGAAATGCACAGCGTCTGGCAGAGGCGCTGGCGTCGTTTTGTTGTGCACTAGGCTTCTTTTGTGAACAATTTTAGTGAATTGTGCTTAGATCTGCAATACATCTCTTCCCGCATTGATTCAACTTATTTTCGGTCCAGACCGTGTGAATTTTGAAAGTCTGCTCCACGTAGCACAAAGTAAGATTATATTCGAGAGAAGAATGAGAGAATTTAAATGTAAATCGAAGATGACATTTAGAAGAAATCTCTGATGAACGAAATTTCAGTGCAAAGATAAAGCCATTTTCACACTAAACAACAAAACTCTGACATGAAAAAATGTATTAGACGTCTGGAATGTGAATGTAGGCCCCAAGGAATCAAATACCATCATGCAGTTGACGATATTTTCACCTTAAATCCAAGAATACTTCATGACAATAGGCCACTACGAGAACTTCTTGGAGAAGGAAAATTTCCCAATTATACTCATTTGTTGGTATTACAAGGTCGCGTTTACTATTAAATTGTGGGGAAGCAAGATGTCGGCATAAATCGATAAAGACATCATTAATTTCATGGGCAGTCTAACGTAAATAAATTCAAACTGCATACTGATTTTCTTAGAAGGTAAGGAACCAATATAAAACAATCATGCATTGCTTTTCCAATAGTTGTGCATATCATTGTGCTCGTGAACATCAGTTCCAATTGGTGAATTTCATTCACCAATCGGAACTCACGGATTGGTAGGGTCTGCTATATTTACGTTTCTTGTAAAATATTTCTTGAGCGAAGTTAGGAGCATTAGGCCGTGGGTTAAAGAGGAGCAATCGGAGAGAAAAAGATCGATCAAGAATATGAAGAGGGCCTCTATATACTGAGATCCGATTTCAATGCAACAATGAAACATCTTCACGTAAAAAAGGTATCTGGAGTTAGCGATATTGGCTGCAAAATCATATCTGAGACAAGGTTTTTCAAAATTGTTAGTGACACGTACTCCAATGGGAAAATACCTATAGGTTTTTCATGCGATAAAAAATATCCCTTTTAGCAGAACGAAGAGTTCTGATGAACGTGAATGTGCATCAAATATCGTCACATCACGCCTGCAGAATAAGTAACGTACAACGAAAGATTATATGGACGCAGCCCAATTTGGATTAAAGATCTGGAACAAACATTCGATAATCTTATATGAAGTAAAGACTCCCCGGGAGGGGGGGGCGCTAATGTTTTTTTGCGAAAAGAGTAAATGAAAGGAAATACATGCAATGAGAGAGTAAATTAAAGCAAATGCTTCTTCTGGAAAATGTTCATTAACTGTACCCAATTTAGTCTGTCGAGCGCTTCAAAATATCCACAAGCAAGAATTCAATCAAAAAGTGACATTTTAAATCTATCCGTTCTATAAAGTACCATCTCCCTAATTTTATATACGATATCTGATCTGATAGTAAGACATACTTCCTACATAGTAAGACAGGGTCTATAATATGTCTTCAACATCCTTAGGAAAGTAACCTACCTCAAATGTACGAAGTATATATAACATTTATTTTAGCCTACGGTCAACTAGTGGCTCCCATCCTAATTCTTCCAATAGCGTCGTGACTCTGCCACCTTGTTCATAAAAACCTTTCATAAACCTAGCTGCTCTACGTTGCACTCGACCTAGTTCCAAAACTAATCCTACCTCATTGGGATCCCATACACCTGATGCGTACTCTAGGTGGGACCTAACTAACGCAATATAACGAACGTTCTTTTACTCTCACATTGTATTGCTCAAGTATCTTTCTGATGAATCCGAACCTTTTATTTGAAAAACCGATAATTCCGCAAATGTGTTTTACCCAGGGTTTGCCTTCAGTTATCGTAACGTCGGAATATTTTACCGATTCTAAGTTTTTTTATATTGTTTCCTCTATGGTGTCAATGTTTACGGAAGAAATCGAAACATATTTCTTCAAATTTAGTTCTAGCTCCCATGTCTCGCACCACTTTTGGATCGCATACAGGGTATTAGATAATGATTCCCTATTTTCATGACTGGATATGTCTCTCGTATATACTGAGAAGAAGTTACTGTTGCTCCTCGTTCCAGGAAATCGGTCACATAAACTCAGTGAGCATCCCAAAACACAGTCAAAAGAAGTTTCATCAACAATTATGGCTTTTCCAGGCTCGCAACTAAACATTTTAGTACCCATCGATTTATAGTAGCATCAACTGCATCGTCACTATGAACAGCCTTTAAACGACGATGAAATTCAATAGGACTCATTTTTCCAGTAGTTAAAAATTCGATAACAGCACGCTGTTTAACTCGCGTTGACATAGCACTGGAACAAGTCTCCATACTTCTGCTTCTCAAAGTACACTGGATGAATGTAACGATCTTAATCCTACGCTTGGAATTGAGGGGGAATGTTGCTTCCACATGCCTCCAGGCATGCTTCTGAAGGTCATTTCGTTCGCGCTCTACAAGCATGTGTGAATAAGTTTTCAGCCTACCCTCGTAAATACTCCTTGGCCTATTATCTCTAACGTATCGTTTCTCTTCGCACTCTTCCCATCTGGTCAGAAACCCTTCTGCTTCGATTAATATTTTCGCATTGCTTCTCTAATGGTGGATACGGATTTTCTTTACTTAAATCCTGACAGTCCCTGTTTAGCAAGAGCCTAGAAAGCGCTGAAGTCAATAAGTCCATGATCGAAATCTGTCATATGAATGTAAAAATAACATACTTAACGAGTTTATATATTTATGTGTAATAATAGCGAATCAAAACCAATCTTAAAATGGCGGAACATGTTTCATATTATAAATTGAATGCCTAATTACGAATTACTAAAATGGTAATTTTTTGAAGTTTTCAGAAATTCTTGAAGGAGTAATTACAGACTCTCCTCCCCCTCCTTAATCCGCTCGTGGAAGAAAGTACGCTTTTCATTAAAGCATGCATACAGTCTTGGGTTAAAGAGAGCGGAAGGCAAAGTGAAACGAGTCTGGGGTGCACAGTGTGGTATAATTCCTGGTAGGGGACGCGCGGATCTTCGGTTTCATCTTCGCAAAGTATGAAAAAAAATGAGTGGATGTCCTAGAGAAAGTTTATCGTATATTTATTTATTTATTTGTGGACGTCAGACGAAAGTGTAAATCGAAGATCGTGTTGGATGTCTGGGAGGGAATGTGGAGCAAAGGAGCAGTTGCACTCAAATGCTCTATAGTCGAAGAATAATAAAGGCGGAAGCATTGGAGCGAACTGGACCTCGAGTGACTGGTTTGAAATGAAGCACGATGTGTGAAACAGGGATGCCCCATGTCGACATGACTGTTCAATGTCTCATGGATAAACGCGAGAGAGATGGATGCATGGATGAAGCAGGTTTAAAGATTGAAGATTCAAGTGTACTCAACCTTCGATGACCTCCAATATATTGTTGCTGTCCGAGAACCCACAAGAACGCCTTGCATAAAGTTTCCTTTAGTCGGCAGGACAGATGAAGTGATCGAAAGGTGTACGGAGGATTTTCCCAAGGTGACGCATGGCTTACCGTGTAAATTGCATCGGCGACCTAAATGCGATTATTCGCAGTACTCGCGGTCATCGCCCAGCCCAGCACGATGGAGCGCGGGAGGAGGAGAAAGGTGCGGGTGACTGCATTGCTATGCGGAAAAATCAATGGCTCAACTTGTCCTACCGTGTTTGAAAGCATTAAGCTGGTAAAAAATTGGTTTGTTGACACGTATAGCCGACAAGTGTACATTTAAAGTGATTTTAATTATTTCTGATATTGAAATAATTAGCGCGAATAAGTTAAAATTTGAAATTTCACGGCTAACTTCGAAATCAGGGAATATAATGAACGTCACGATAGGTTTGACGACCCATTTAACGTTAATTTTATAATGTAATCACCATATTACACTTGAGTATCCTATTGAGAAATAAACAAACTTTTATTGGTTAGGAAATGGGCCTTTTTCGATTCTATTGGATTACTATACCTCCGGAGTCATTGATTAAAGGAAGAATTAATTAACCCCTCAGCGCGGTTCTCAGTACGTGATGCGTCTCAGTCGGCAGGCCTTCTCCGCGGATCGACGTACGCCGTACGTCCTACTCCACTCCCCCGGTTTTGAATTTATTTCTGCGGCGCCATCGAATTTTTAAAAATATTTATAGTTGCCCTTGACCTCTTAGATAATAAGTCTTCCTAATTTTCTGTTTCGGCAACATGAAAAGCCACTCTAAAAGGAATATAAATCTATAAAGTCCATCTTTATGGGGTAAGCGAGTTCTTTGCATTTACGTCTTTATTGCTTGATATGATCTCCCTATCTTATTTCTCTTGAACCATTCGTCTATCATTCTTTCTTTTTGATTCACCATAACAGTTGCAAGGGCAAAAGGTCTCACCACCGTCTATTGCCTCAGTTGTTAGATTTCTTTCTTGAGGCAGTGAAGTAAAAAACCTTGTATTATCCCCCGCAATGGATTCCAAGAGGGATAAGCTTTTTTTGAGTGAAGATAATATAGAGGATTTAGTTGAACACCTGGACGAAGAAAGAGAAGTGGGAGTATTGGATGTGACAGTGCAAGTTCAATTTAAGAAGATTGGTCGAGAGGCACTTCGTTGAAGAGATACGGCCGACCGGGAATAAGTCCAGGCCCCAAAGATGATGTCAGGTGTGCTCCGCTCGAAAATACCGATACCGGCTTGAGGGGTTAAAGTATGGCAGAAAATAGGAATAGATGGAGGAATATAAGACTAATCTGCAACCTGTACAAGTCTAGATTGCTCGGGTTTGACTGGAGTACAGGGAGTCCGAATGGGCAGTGTTAGGTAGAGGAGTTAGGCAGGGCTGTCCATTATTATAACCGGTGCTTTTCAACAGATATGGGGAGGAAATGATTAAAGAGGTGTGGGAAGAATTGGGGATAGGAACGGATGTAGGCAGGCATTCACGAAATTAGTTAAATTCACGAATAATTAAGATTATTTTGTCAACCAAATGGTTACAAACAATTCTCAGCGCATTAGAAAATCTGTGTGATGTGTATGGGTGGAACAGTGTGAGAAAAATGAAGAACGTGAGTTTTCCGAAGAAAGCACAAAGCACAAGTAAAAAACAAAAATAGGAGGGTAAAAGCTGGAATAGGTGAAACGGTTCACGCATATTTATTTATTTATCATTATTAACGGAAATTCTTGTTATCTTGGAAGTATCTTTGGCCTAGATGGTCATAACAATAGGGATAATTGAAGAATTACGTAAGGCGAAAGAGCTTTCACAAGGGGGAGAGAATTAATAACAGGGACGTTAGGCAATGATGTTATGAAAAGGCTCGTCAAAACTTTGACATTTGGTACTTTGGGAGTGGTTTTGTACGGTGCGGAAATGTAAAGTAAGGTCAAAGGCGTAAAGTGGAGGCTTTTGAAATGTGGGTGTGGATGGAAAATGTGAAACCTATGGTAAAGTAATCATATGGACGGATGGCAAATCAAACGAGAAAGTGCTAGGAAAAGCAGGGGAGGGGATGGTTGAAAGATGAATGCAGAGCGTTTTGATTTGTAATGAAATACCGGTTTAAAGGCTGTGGTGGAGGGGAAAACGTTAAGCAAACGAGGAAGGGGATAGGAATTCGATAGGCGAGTTGGTCGGAGGGTAGGAAAGAAGTCATTTTGAATTTAAGATGGTCTTATAATGTAGTGTTGGTTGCCAAGTTTTCTTTGCTAGAAGAAGCAAGGGATTTGTGGTTGTACCGTTGAATAGCCTTTATCCATCAAATACCTACCCTAATCAGTAGATTGCCTATAGCAATAGTGATGATAATAATGTATCTTTGATGAAAATTATTTTCCGTACTTATTTCTGGTAGTTCAATGATATTAAATTCAAGTTCTGGGTGATCTTGTAATAATCCTTTACCAAAGTTCTTAAGAAAAATTAATCTTATTGTTGCGCATTGTTTCTTGTTGGGCATCGCAAATTCCTTGAATCGCGGCAAGTGACTGTTGAAAGGATTTCCCGCACTCATCCTTCGACCTGCATGTGGAAGACCCGGTAGGGTTTTACTGAATTTGCCACAATTTCACGTGATTTTTCCAAAAATATTCTGGATTTTCCACTTCTTAGGTTTGTTTTAATAATTTGTCGACAGCATGTGAGGCGAAAGCCGGACACATTGTGATCTCCGCGATCATGTCAGTGCAGGTGATACTAACAAACATGGCCGAATGTCGTTTGCTTTTGTGGACGAAATGAAGTGGCAATTTGAAGAGGCTGTTGATAGTTCTATCATCTATAAGTTATGTTGTAGATATTCTGCAGAAGAAGCACGCCAAGCGTTAAGGCTGTAGTGACCTCACTTTCGCTTGTTGCACGAACATTTTTTGACACCCTGTGTATACAAGATGAGGTCTTCAGTACTCTACCATTTCGTCTGTTTCATGTGTTTAAGATTGCTGTAAATCGCATGCAGTCGTCAGGGCTTGCAATTGTGCCGTCAATGGTTCAATGGCATCATTATCAGCACTCGTGATGCGCATTTATGGTAAATTAAATGTCTCCTGGAGAGCCATAGCAACCACCGCTTACATTGAAGTTCTCTTCACGTAAGTACGTATTTGGAAAGGCTTCTTGATGCTGAATACACCTTGTTATGTCAGTACCACAAAATGACTAAATTAAGCACTCGGCCATTTTTGATTTACGTTTTCTCATAGGTAAAACATTATGCGAAGATATAATTTCTTGGAAAAAAGTAATATAGACACTCTACTTGAAAAATCGGGGTGATTTGTCATGTGTGGAGGTTCCTTATAACAAGGTGGGATTAGTGAACACTCTCTCCTTTTCGACGTCGGCTCCTCTTCCTTTCTTACATCCATACACACCCCCCCCCCACCTCCCCATTCCTTCTGTTATATAAAGAAAGATTTTGGCCTGTATTTCACCTGAAGATGACGCTGAGCGTCGAAACCTAGGTCGTGAATAAATATTTTATGTGGAAAAACCAAGTGTTTCCTTTGCAATATGTATCGTTTCCACAAAGTGACGCCTGAAGCTATCTCCTTTAACAAAAACGGTCGTTTTAACCGCTCAGCTGTTGCCAAACACATACGTATATGAAACAGGCCGCGCTATCACACTCAACGATTTAAATTTAATAAAACAGACAGCTAGCTTCAAACTCAACGCCACCGAAAGCGTACACATTCACACGCGACAATTTAACATCATGAACAATGAGCCAGGCATCGAAAGCAACCCAGTCATCCAATGAGGAATAGATTTAAAACAAGCCAAAATTCGAAATACACCTACGGACCTTTCTAACAATGCACCCCCTCCCCTTTCCCACCTCCCCTCTTCTTCCCCCCCTCCCCCGCCCACTTTATTACTCACTTGACACCGAAAAGTACTTCGGTAATTACTTGTCTTCTCGCTGTTAAGTAAGCCTTTACCGCTCCCCGTTGATAGTCACCGGCTGACCGAAATAACTATAGTGAAGCTTTCTAAAGTTTTCTTATTATTGGCTCGAAGAATTTACTTAACTTCACAACAATTTCGTTTGTCTAATTCGGGTGACCGCTCCTCGAGTTTTACAGTAGGAAATTTCAAATTTAAAAACCTTGTCGATGTATAAAGATTTTAAATTACTACATTATTTTGACGGCAGTCTCATCTGAAATCATGCAAAGGTAAATCCTGCGTATCTGTGAAAACGTCGAAATCAGCGTGAGTGAATTTTAACAACCTTAAGAACTCATATTGGTGTGCTCGAGTATGCTGCTGTCTCTACGTTGACTTTCACGAAAGCGTAAGTGATTCGTGTTTGGATTTTCGATGTTTTCACGTGGAATGACGAGAGAAGTGTTTGTAATAGATTTTAGTATGTTGCTAGTAAGCTCCATTGGCTAACTAGGTAGGCAAATTAGGACAAGAGCGCTTTAACACAAAAAAAGTTTTGATAAATTAAGAGTGTCCTCTAATTTTGATGGGCACCGTCTGGTAAACACGTGAGCTAAATTCCTTGTATAAATTGATCCCCTAGAGAATTTGGGCTATTTTAAACAAGGTGTGCTTAATTTTGATTGCAAATTCCTTCAGTTAGATTTTTACTAAATGTTTCAAATTGTGAGTGGTTCAAGTGGCCTATTAATAAATGGCCATACCTTCTTCGTAACCTTTTCTTGCTACTTTCTCTTCCTATTTAAGCGTGAAAATGAATATTGGACGTTACAGGCACAAAGTTTGGCATTTGCCCTCCTGTTTGGAGACTTATTTCGTCCTATCTCCCTTCCCCTGTTACCTTTTCAACCTAACCACACATGGCTCCCGCCCCTATTCCCCCTATTCCCACTCCCTCCCCCCGGTGCAAACGTGCGTGCCTGTGTGAGCGCGCGTGCGTCTGCACGGGCGCTTCAGTGCATGTGTTTACGTGTCTCTTTGGTCACAAGAGGCCACCGTTTAACCCACTGTCGGCGTCGAATCCCACTGTCGTGTGTGATGCGTAAAATCACCAAATCAGAGTTAATTTTAATGTGCAATATTACCCGGAAGTGTTGACTGGATCTATTTTTTCTAAAACCAAACTATGTATTTTACGCATTTATATTTAGTATCAGACACTATTTTATAAGTAACAATGAATGCAGGTTAGTAATTTGTTTACGATGGAAAACCAAATTTCAACAAAATCGGTCGGGAGAGGACCAAAACCTAGATTATCAGGGGTAGATCTGTGTGAGTTCGGCTAGTGAAGTAATTAAGTTTGCATTTGGATTTAATTACGAATAACGTTAATCCGACACATAGTTAGGCAATTGGTTGTAAGAGTTAAAAATGAGAGTTAGGACTTACAACAACTTACAAATAATTCTTAATTTGCAATAGTCAGAAAGTGGTATGCATTCAGTTTAATGCAAATTGTCAAAGTTAACCATGGAATATAGATATATTTTGGAAGTAGATGTTGAATATGGTGTTCGGCTCAGACAATAAATTAAAACAACCATTGAGTATAAGATTTGCGAACTTGTTCACGTTAAAACCATTGGTAGTTTTTTCGATTAAACTGCATAATTACTGCGAATGCTCCCAGTAATCCAGTAGGAATTGCACAAAATATAAAAAGTGAGGAAATTTATTATTAATAAGGAAAACCAGTCAAGAGTCATAGACACATACTGATTCATGTTTCGTCTCCCATTGCAGCGTGTAGGGGTATTCCGCGATGCCCTTCAGTTCCGGATCCGTGACGCCGGAGGGAGCCGGAAACCACCTCTACTCGCTGCCTCCGGCCGATGGGGCGACTTTCCCGGACCAGCGAAGTAAAAGCTACGATGCAGTCAAGTATGCGTCACTCGCCCTTCGTATGAATGCAGAAGGTTGGTTTGATCACAAAGAGTTACGTTTGAAATATCGTATCTCCGCCCACAGCAATGCCTGGACCTCCGGCGATCCTGGTCTGCTCAACGTGGCTTACACCCCGGACGGCGGCGAAGGGGAAGTGTACGTGGTGGGAGGCGGGGGGGACCCGCCCCCGGGGGGCAGGCGCCCCGGTGACGAGGACACCTACGACCCCCACGCGCACCGCAAGCTGGACCATCCCACCAAGTGAGCGCGCCCTTCACTCCCCTCCCATTTGGTCTCAATTTCGCCCAGATGAAGACCTATGTCTCCTGCCCCCTCGTGGTGATCGCCTTTCGCATTGATCTCGTCGCGAGCTACGATTACCCATCGTACCCGCTGGAAACACTACATCGGTTACATCGTACTGCGCGTAAAGTAACGAGTTAAGTTTAAATATGAGCTAATATATTATATTTATATGAAATCCTCATCCACTCACATTAAAAGCTAAATCTACGGTAAATGAACAATTCCTGCAGGAACTTTACAGTTCTCGTTTTCAAGAGTCTTGCCTAGGGAAGGGTTTAAAAATCACATGCAGGGAAGTTTCTTTAATATATGATGGTTATGTTCGTGAAAGAATATTTTTTCTCTTTTTTGCGTGAATGACTACAACTTTTTATCGTGGTGATTTTTTCCTAGACGAATCCACTCAGAAAATCGTGCATCTTGGTATGGAGCCTCCCTACGGATACATATTCTGGGAAAATTTATTAGCTTCCCTGTTTCGCTCCTACTTCATAGTGACTGCCAATTTAGTGTTCCTAGCATAATGCGTTTGATAGAGTGAATTGGGAAAATCTAATGAGTATATTGCAGAAAATTGGAATAGATTGGAGGAGCAGGTGGCTAATCCACAGCCTGTACATGTCTCAGGCTGCTCAGTTGTGATTGGGGGACGGAGATTCTGGATGGGCAGTGTTAGGAAGAGGTGTAAGGCAGGGTTGCCCATTATCACCGGTGCTGTTCATAGTTGATGTGGGGGGGGGGGAAATGATTAAAGAGGGATGGGAAGAACTGGAGGTAGGAATGAAAGTGGGCGGGGAATTCGTAAAATCAGTTAGGTTTGCTGATGACCAAGCTTTAGTTTGTCAGTCAGCCAAGGGATTGCAAACTCTTATGAGTGCATTGGAAATTCGGCGCGATAGATATGGGATGAGAATAAATGTAAATAAAACAAAGGTTTACCAGATAGAGAAAGGACAAGTTTAATGTGCAAATAGGAGGGCAAAAACTAGAGAAGGTGGAGTTTAAATATATTAGAAGTAGACGTATTCTGCACCAGAATGGTCAAAGTACATCTACATCTACATAATACCCCGCAAGCAGCCGCAGGTGTGTGTGGCGGGGGGTGTTAGGTCACCACTCGTAAAACAAGATAAAACCACATGCAAAACCAATAAATTCATGTAAACCAGAGGAATACGTATATATTTTTGCAGAAATCTTCTCACCCCACACACATGCAGATATGCATGTATACTCTCAACTAACATACGAATTGACAAACACCTACAAATGTCGTAAAAATCTTTCCAATAACGTGGTAAATTAGAATTGAAAATTAATAAGGGGAATTTCCATCATTACATGGGCATGCTACTCAGAGCCTCCGCCCCCAAAGATACAGGTAGGGAATACGACACACCGCAGTAGGCAGGCAGCGGAGGCGTCCCCCCAACGGAGAGAGACGAGGGATGGAAGGAGGAACTTGAAAACAAACAAAGCAGAGCAAGCAGTAGTGTAATGAGCCAACGACATTCGTTGATGGCAGTCCCATGCGTTCATGCGGGAAGGTTTTTGACAGCAAAGCACACGATATTAGTGAAATTAGTATTATTGTAACAGTTTTTGACAGAACGTTGAACCCTGCGTTGAACCTTTTCGTATTTCCGAATGAGGTCTTTTTCAGTCGGATCCTATACACTACATGCATATTCTAAATGAGACCTTTGATGAACATGATATGAATGTCCCTTGACCTTGTAGTCACTCCTGCCAACAATGCGTCTAATGAACCCAAATTTGTTATATGCTTGCCTGCAGATTTTAGATATGTTGGTACCTCAAGTTAAGTCGTTATTTATTATAACGCCTAAGTATTTTACCGTATTAGCAACCTCTAGATCAACTTCAGCTAGTTTGTAAACAAATCCCGTTGATCTTTTAAAGAAAGTTACCACCGAATATTTGTTATGGTTTAATGACAATCCCCATTTGGTACATCATTTTGAAATGCAATTGAGATCATTTGCCAGTATTAATGAAGTTGGGACATATTGAGAATAACTGCTAAAAAATTAACTTACTAACGTAAACTAACAAAGCTCTTTTACTGTCCCATTACTTGGTCCTTCTCCCTCGCCTTTTTAAATTTGGGCGTGATGTATTCAATTGCTTCAGGCTCAACTTTGTGTTCTTCATTTAATTGTCGTGATATTGGCCAGTCCCTTGGAACTGTGTGATACATTAGCTATCTGTCAAATACTATTTCCAAATAAGACGCTATTTCTGATTTAAATTTCTGCGGAAGATGCCGTAACAGTAATTTTCAACGGAGTCATGCGCTTGTGCACATCGCAATGCAACAATATGTGTATGTACGACAAAATGTTTGATCAGGGCCTGGTGTTTGTTTTGACTGATGTCTTCAAGTTCGCGTTCGATTCCAAGAGAAGAGATGACGATTTTAGACATATGTAGGCTTTCGTAAGCGAGCGGGTAGCGATTAGAATTGTTCCGGCAAGCGATTATTAAAAAGCCAATTAAAATAGTGTGCAAGCGTTTTCCAAACCGGCGGTAAGTTTTTCTCCATTGCTATTTAGGGACGGCGCTGTCGAACTTATTTTCCTGAACCTCCCGTACGTATGACCAAAATGCTTCAGAGCTATCGTCCAAATACTTACCAAACTTTGAATTTTAAATTCTGTTAACGCCTGGTTTCTAGCCTTCTTTGCTAACGCTTTCACAGTTTTATAGTAATGTATTATTACATTTTGTTTAATTCTAGACTCTTCCTTGAGTGATCTCCTCATTGCCGCATACCATGCCCTCTGTTTTTTTAGGGCTTTACGTATTTCTGTATTGTACCATCTGGGTTCCGTCCTTTCACTTTTCAATTTACTATGTGTGTATGTTTCAATTGCAGACTGCGAGACGTCAGGAAAAGCACTCCACAAACTCTCCTTTTCTCTGGTGCTACTCCTTTTCTTAAATGAACCTTAAAACTGCTGCAGCTCACGACTTAATCCGCATCACTATATATAGCTGTGTCGCCACTGTACTTTGCCTGATGGTGACTTTGTAAGTCGAAATCTAGGTCGTGAATGATAAAAAATATGTGTGGAAGAACAAAGTATTTTCTTTCCCGATATGATCCGCTTCCACAAAGTGACGCCTCAAACCATTGTATTCATCGAGTTGAAAGTATTTTGCAATTCCGCAGTGTCGTTTTTTTATTTCAATATTTAAAAAGGGCGCCACACGGAAGTGAAAATACATGTATACGTTAAGTGGGAAATTTACCTCTCATGAGTTATCGTCCTCTCCGTTATTTGCTTTTGGTTCCCTTCTACTCTTTTATTTCTGTGAGTAAATTCCAAACTGAACTCTCGCAACGTTCCTTTCCCTTTATTAGTTTCTCGTGTTAGTTAATTATGTATTTATGTCGAACTCTTCTTAATCTCCTGCTTACATTCTTCAACTCCTCCTCAAATCTCTCTTACTACTCTCCTCCTCTGTAGTCAATAGTTTCGAATTGTAACTTTTGTGGCGTCCATTATCCCATTTGCTAGATGTTCACACCTTCCATCCATCTCTCTCATATCCTGGTCCTCGTTCATGATTAAATCCACGACTTCCTTGTATTTATCCACCCCCCCCCCCCTCCCATTTGGGAATATTCGAAGTTCTATATTTTTAGAGTTAACTTTTTTACCCTCTTGAACCTGTCGTAATACACAGTGATCAGAGCCCATATTCGCTAAAGGGAATCCGTTTAGCAGTGATGTTGAAAATGCGTTGTTACGCCCATCATACTACGGTAGGAGAGATCATGTCAAAATGTCAACTGTCATGTAGAACAGATAAATTTAAGATGTCGTTTTTTTCAACAACGATTCAGTATTATAATACCAATGTCCGACGGCGGTAGGGTCATATTCAGATCTAAATTATTCTGGTGTGCATTCATTCCCTGCCACGCACCCTAGCGGTGGCTTGAAGGGGACTAAAAAAAAATACATATATCCCTGTTATTCCCTCCATTCCTACGAGTGGGTCAGTGTTGAAGTCCGGTATCGTTTAAAAGCAAGCCAATTCTTCCTAATAGCATCATCGTCCGGCTGAAATATGTTATTCTCTGACCGCGGTAACTCCTAAAACATAATCTTTTACTTCACTCCCGTCACGCCACTCGACTACCGCCAAGCTCCTATCCCCCGTCGCTAATCAGTGTTTCCTTCTTGGAACACGTTTTCCCTCTTTGAGTGCGTACGAGCTCCACTCTTTCCTCCCTGAGATTCTTTATCGACATGCAAATCTAAATAAGGATCGAGTTCGTTGGATTATTACTATTTTTTTCTTATTTACTATTCTATGAATGTTTTATCACTCAATTGCTTGTGTTGGCCGCTCTTTTTCAACCATTTTATTCAGTACTACCGCCTCCTAACGTTTACTCTCAAGCCCTCCATTGCACATATACCTGTATTATTATACATCCTCTTCGCTCCTGTAATCCCCGCTATCCTTTTAACCTCACCTCGCACAACCGTAACACGTCTACATGTCCATCTCCTGCCGAGGTTTTTCTAACTTCAATGTTCCCAAACTCGTCCTAATATTCTAAGTCTCTATTCCAACCATTGCAGTCCTCCTCTGTGTCTTTTTTCGGTCGATTTCAATTCCATACTGCTGGGAATCCTTATGATGACGACCGCGGAAGCCATTCCCTCCCCCCCTTTTGCTGTGACCGGCGCCCGCCCCTGCGACGCTGCCGCTGTGGCTCTCGAGTTGTACGGGCTTGATGGGGTGGGGATATAAACCAATCGGTTCCCGAAAACTGGCTCATTGTATTTCCCAAACCATGGGTTTCCACCAATCCACTTCCTATATCTACTTTAAACTTCGACTCGGATTTTGATACGACCATGGCCGCCTTCGCTCCTGGCTGGCTTAACCGACCTCCGATCGAAAGTCGACGACCCCCGAAATATTTATTTTACCGGGGAAATACTGAACCATTTTCTTTTGTCTGGAAAAATCAGCTCTCATGTGAGAAAGGTACAATCTGCATCATCAAAGTACCACGTGATCTGGGATGAGTCATAATGACTTTGGGCTAAAAAATTAGTCAATCACAAAAATAACAAGTGCGTGACTTGACTCACGATAAAAGAAATAGTGCAACTGCCCGATATTCTGGAAAACCAGAAAACATTGACAATATTGAGTTGTGTGGTGTTTCCAAGGAGTCTTACGCAATGGTCGAACCTTTTTTTCTCGATGTTAGTGCAATGAGAGTGTAACGAGATGAAATTTATTCGTGTCTTTCCACCGCAGATTTATGCTTCGATTCCTCTCCATGGATTTTCTCCCGACACTCCGCACGCTAATTGTATTGTGAAAATTGTCTCTATCTCTCTCTGCTCTTCTTCCCAGCAACGCCGAGACCCTCATCCACATGCTCAAGGGCAGCCTGGGCACCGGCATCTTGGCCATGCCGGAAGCTTTCCACAACGCCGGCTACGGACTCGGCATCTGTGGGACGATTTTCATAGGAACCCTTTGCACGTACTGCCTTCACATCCTGGTGAGTGGTATATAACATTCTGACAAATTTCTATTCACTAAGCTTCAAGGCTCCAAACTGCGGCCGAAATTTTCACTAATACCGAAGTTGCATTGCTCCAAATGCAAAACAAGGGATTAAAAAACGGAAGCTACGAGTACACGTAAAAAAACGGAGGCTCGTATGAGTATTGGAGCGTTGATTAGGTTCAAAGAAGAGCTTTACAGCTAATTAACGCTCAAATAAAGTAGTTGAATTGTCGTTCCTTATATTTTATATGCTCTTCGGATATTAGTCAATAATTATTAATTATCGAATTAACGATATTGTGCATTAATTTCCTCAATAACTGTTTTAACTGAGATAGCTAATAACATATCCAATCCAATAACTGATTTCTATATTTATATGCATGAGAAATCCAATAACTAATTTAGTTAAACTACCTTAAATGAAGCCGTCATTGCAGACTTGTTTTATATTCTAGAGTCTTTTCTACGCCATCTCTCGCTCTTTTAAATAATGCGGCCAGTGGTTACAAGTAAACTTTAAAGTCCTCCTAAACTGAATGCAAAACTTTTTAAATCACACCATGAGAAATCCTGAGAATTAATTCGAGATACCATTCATTCAAAGGCAATGCGTCAAACACAATAGGGGCTGGAGAATCGATTTCCGGCTTAGAGAAACGAGATTCTCCTTTTCCTCGAATATTTTTTATCGTTTTTTTTCCTTTGTTTTACCTGACAGCGGTGAGTTTAAACGATTCTCTCTTCATCAAAATTAAGTCGATTGATCGAAGACCAAATTACTTTTAATTTTGTGATGTATGGGAAACTATTGTGCTAAAATGAGAATAATCTTTTTTTTAATATTACTCCATCCCGATTTTCATTGATCCTGTAAGTTCAAAGAGTCATATCAATTTAAAATTTAAATGTAACGTATTTTATTTTACAGATACGCTCCCAGTACATCCTTTGCACGAAGTTACGCGTACCAGTTCTTAACTATCCAGACACAATGGTTGCGGCCATAGAGATTGGGCCCAAGTGGCTGAGAAAGTTCAAAGGTGCTTCGAGGTGAGTCGGAGGGCACGATTCCCGGGGACAATCATCCTGGCTCGAATGAATTTAAGCCTCACAACGAACTGGGGGAATTACATTTGGATTAAGTTCACTTGGAAGTAAAATGTCCTACTTCTCGTTACACTTACTCAAGCTCAATTTTGGTTTTATCAATTATTGTTGGTGGTTGATTCTGGGAGGGATTCAAGGATTCATAAGGCCGTCTGGAGGAAGATCATGGGAAGTGGGATAGAAGGAGGGGGACAGGGAGAGTGATTTGGTCGACAGGCTGTGCTGATTGGGGGCCAGGGGGGGGCGCATTCACCAATGCGAGAGAGGAGGGTTCCAGGTTGCAGTTGAGAATGGCGATAGCGTCTCATCTACATCATCATAATAACCCGCAAGGCGCCGTAGGGTCGTGTGGTGGGGATGTTACTCGTGGGTCACGACCAATGCATGCACAATCCTAATCATAACTGATGATGAAAGTTAATCACACGAAAGAAGGTTCTTACATACACAAGAATATTCAATAGCAGAACACGTATATTCTAATCATGCTGGAGGAATGTTTAAAAAAATCGGTCAATTAAAAAAAAATGATATCCACAAAATATGTATGTCAACGTCCAATGCTAATTATCTCTTTCGCGCCTGCGGTCACGTCTATTTTGATCTTTGATGGCACGAGGAATAAACCTTATTTGAAATCTATCCGTTCTACTATAAATCTCCCTGATCATACGTTGGTGATCGGATCAAATAGAGTAAGTCGGGGCCTGTAACAAGTCTTCAACATCCTCGGATAAGCAACCTGCCTCAAATGTACGCAATGAATTCAACCTGAATTTGCAACCTACGTTGAACTAGAGGCTCTCTTTCTAATCCTCTAATAGTGCCGCGACACTGCTACCTTGTTCATAACAATCAAGATCTTCGAGAGACGAGTCGGTGTTGGTGCGGGGAGTTATAATTGAGGGGGCAGGAGGGGGATTAGGAGCGTGTGACCTACTGCGGCGGGGGAGGGAGAGGTCACCCGGGCGTGCCAAAGGGTTGCCGATATGAAGAGAGGAAGTCTTTTGGGCACGTACAGCGAGAGATGCCGAGGGACCTGGTGGCGTGCGTCATGTCGCGTGCGGTCACTTTGGTGCGTGGCGTTAGCTAGAAAAGGGAGGGAGAGTCTCGAGCGGAGGATTCTGGGTATCCGCTTTGTTTAGTGACGTGTGTGAGGGATAGAATGGGATGGCTTTGGAGTATGCTATTGCCTATTCTGTGCTCTCAATGGTGGGTGTCTGTTGTGAATTGAATGGCAGCCATTTAATTGTCGATATTGTTGATAGTTCGTTGGTTTTATTTTTACGGATGATAAGATGAGTTCTGTGGTTTTGAGGGCGCATATAAGCATCGAGGAAAGAAATAACGGAGTCGGGTCGTCACTTAAAAAGAGACAGAGGAGTTTGGTTTGGAAATGCCTCTGCTCTGCAGTGCGAGTAGTCTCGACCCGGAGGGGCGCACCGCTTCGGGGGGAGGAGAGCCGTACGTCGGGGGGAGAAATTCGTACTCCGGCAGGGGAGAGGACGCCATTTAAACCAGAGATATTTGCTTGCGACGGGTGAAAAATTATATTTTCACGATATAGCTTAACTTGGATCGCAAAATTAACTCTGGTAAATATCAATTAATAAATATCGTTTCTATGAATGGAAACTATTTTTTTTTGGAATATTAAAATTATTCGAAGATCATCCAAAATTAAATTGAAAATTTTAGGATAACTTAAACGCGCGGAATCTCAATCTAGCACTAAATTAAAAAAAAATCGAAAGGCTTTTTAAATTAATTACGTGGGATCCACCAAAATCTCATGTTCACCTTCTCTATTCAGGCACATAATCAACGCCTTCCTGATCGTCTACCAATTGGGGATCTGCTGTGTGTACGTGGTATTCGTCGCTACCAATATTAAGCAGGTAAATATTTATCAAAAAAGAAATATCGCACTAAGAAAATCGACTGTCTGAAAAATTTCTGATAGTGTTCTTCACTTAGAGGAGCAAAGTATTTTACCCTCGTACAAATCAATGTGACATTATTTCTCATCTCACAGAATTAATCTCTTCTTATTTTATCCGCACTCTTCAGGATTGGAATGCTTTGCCTTATCGTTGATTAGAATGTCGCTGACACTTTTGCCACATGCTTGGAGAGTTGTGTGTTAATATTTTCGATCATTTCAATCGCACAAAGTTTGACCAATAGATATGCTAAGAAAATGAAACTGCGTCCAAAGTCAACTCTGCGGATTTCTTTCATTTTTAAACACTACTTGACGCAATGGACTTGAAATTGAACGAATACACTCGTGCGCATAAAAACTGTTTGAAACTCGCGAAGCAGTATTCATATTTTCAATGTAGGCGATTAAAACGAACGCTCCGAATGTGGGATAGTTCAAGAATTATTTAGTATTGAGAGAAGAAAATACTCAAATAAGTGTGTCTCTTTTTAGTCTTAGCGTCGAACACAGCAAGCAATTATAGGTCATATTTTTATCCGGGAGTTTTGAATGGGTACTCTACGAGCCCTGAAGAATTCAGCCCACTCCTCGCGGTGGTGAAACATGAGAGTATTTCGCCTAGAACTGGGAGATGTTGATAACTTTTGGTGGAATTTCCACCATGTTCCTAAATGAGGCAAGGTTTTGAGTTATTATCTTCCTAGTATAAAAAATGAAACACAAGTTTACTTAAACTAGGAAAGACAGGGCATTTTTTGTCTAATTAAGCCGAGTGAAGCTCCAGTCTAAGGAGGTATTGACGAATGCTCCTTAGAATTCTTTTGGAATTTATTTCGCATTTCCCCGTCCTCTATCGTTATATCTCCTCATTGTGATCTCATCGCTTGTCTCTGTTCGACTCCCACGTGCCCTCTTGGGAAACTCACCCGCTCCTCGCATCTCCCGCAGATCGTCGACGAGTACTGGAGGGCCCTGGACGTCCGCGTGTACATGCTGATGCTGCTGCCGCCCCTCATCCTGCTCAACTACATCCCCAACCTCAAAGTGCTCGCTCCGTTCTCCACCGCTGCCAACGCCATGACGTTCGTGGGGCTCGGAATCGTGCTCTACTACCTGTTCGGCAGGGGCGTGCCGCACGTGTCGGAGAGGAACCTCGTGGGTGAGAGGCTAGAAGGGCAAAGCCGCCATCACCCACAAAGTGGAGACGGAATCACAAGTCATGATTCACTGGGAACGCTTACGGTCGCGTCGTCCCATGAGGTGGACACTTGCAAGACCACTGAAACTAGAAATCATTCAATATGACGTTTAAAAAATACTCATTCTCGGTTCATTTTATCTCTCTATCTTTCATTTTATAGTTCTATCCATCAATATGGGTGGTCCTTTTGTTTTCTCTAAGATGGCATTAAAATCTTCTTCCGTTAAGCATTGAGACATTTCCATATTTTAAATTCCGGGTAGCCGCCTCATTTAATTAATTTGTACGTGAGCAAATTTCACGTTAATTAAATATTGCGATTCTAATTCCTAATTTATGATAACTTTTAATTCGATTCCTCCGACTCGTTCTCTGAACCATTTGAAATATTTTTCCTCTGCTTGAGCGGAAAGTTTGATTCTCTATTTTACATATATATATCTCTCTCTCTCTGTCTCAGGTGAGCCTTCGCATTTCCCGCTGTTCATCGGAACAACTCTGTTCGCTCTGGAGGCGGTCGGAGTGGTGAGTATAATTCGCGTCCATTCAATCGGGCGGAAGGGACGTAAATGAGTGCCCCATTTCCCTCCGTCCCGCCCGACGGCACCCCTCCCTCTAATCCATTCCATTCGCCGCCAGGTGATCGCCTTGGAGAACAACATGGCAACCCCGTCCGCCTTCGGAGGATACCGCGGCGTACTCAACAGGGCAATGCTCATCATCGTCCTGCTCTACGTCACCATCGGCTTCTCCGGCTACCTCAAGTACGGCGACAGAGCCCTGGGGAGCGTCACCCTCAACCTCCCGACGGACGAAGTGTGAGTGCGGCCGGACAATTCATCCTGTGTGTAATTGTAATCTTCATTGAAACCAGTGCGACTATTTAACTGTGTTTGTGCGACCGCCACTTTGGAGAATAGCATTTTCGATTAATTCTGCTATTCCTTACAAGTTTTTTGTCCAGTAAGTCAACAGTTGCGAAAGGACCAAAATGGAGAATCACTGGAAAATTAGGAATTTCACTTCACATCGGCTATTTTTTTGTCCGACCGTGTTGGTTAGCTACTGGGTATTAATTCGAATGAGGCAACGAATGAGCTATTGTTATGGACATACAAAATGAAGAACTAAAAGATAATTGCTTTACTAATGATATATATTTCGTTCCTTTTTTAGATTGGCCCAGGTTGTGAAAGCGATGTTCGCGGCGGCCATATTCGTCACGTATGCCCTCCAGTGCTACGTCCCGCTGGAGATCCTTTGGAAGGAGTATCTGGTCAAGTCGCTGCAAAAGAAGAGCCCGAGGCAAAGAAAGATATTGGAATACGTCCTGAGGACGGCAATTGTCATCGCAACTTGTAAGTGCACTCGGGAAATATCGCACGGCCACCCACGACTAAATTGTACGTCCACTCGAGTGTTACCGAGAGAAATCGTGGAAAGATGATATTGAGAGAGAGGGCGAAATGGGCGTGCTCTGGCGAAGGAACCAATCGGGATGAAAAAGAGGAAATGTCGTGTACATTGTTAAAGAATTGCAACGGGTGAAAATATTAATGCAGCCATCATACCAAAACAAAAAGAATTTGCGCTCTGTTGTACGAACATATAAGGCAATACTTGCAGAATTACTTGGGGAAAAGGAACTTAGGTCAGATCAGTGGACGTAAATGGAGACCTTTTTGCAGGCGGTATGTCTCAAGTTAACACCTTGAACAGATCTTTTGGAAGCGTGTAGAACAGCGAGGAGTCAAACCAGTCTAAATCTCCGGGGCACCAGCGTGTTAATGAATGAAGTATTCATAGAAGAATTCTGCATGTCCGGGTTTTCACCGCGTTGTTGTTTGAAGCCGACAACAGTTTCGCCGAAGTTTCATCCGGCGTCTTCAGGTCGAAGAGGACATCTTCGACCTGAAGACGCCGGATGAAACTTCGGCGAAACTGTTGTCGGCTTCAAACAACAACGCGGTGAAAACCCGGACATGCAGAATTCTTCAAGCCACCGCCGCGAAAATCTACGCAGCCAGAAGTATTCATAGGTCAAAAGGGATTAGTCGAACAACTGCATGCAGTCAAAATGAACGAATCACTTAGACGGGAATGGGTCTTCGAGTGCGGATGCCAAAAGAGTTGGCATCGGAAACTGTACCATTTCTAGATAAAATATTTAACAAGTCCTCATTGGCAGGGCCGAAAGACTTCAAATTGTCCACGCCACTACCATTTATAAAAGCAGAAATGAGCAGGACTCCGGTATTTACGGACTGGTATCATTAACTTAAATCTCGTGCAAAATTCTTGAGCATATTACAGTTAAATAAGAATGCAAAAGAAAAAAATTCTCTTGTTTGAAACAGGATAGTAATGGCTCAAAGTGTTTGTAATAAAGAGTTTATTTGTTAATTTTTAATAAGATAGTAAACACCAACATGCTGGGGATACATGGAAACTTTAATATTTTACTCTAGCCTTCCTGCTTCTTGAATAACTCATTACCTTCGTTTTCGTATGATTAATTCTCATCTCATTCCTATTACACTGATTCAGTAATGTGCCAATCTATTATGGCAACCCTTTAGCTGGGTGGCCAACTAGCGTATTTGCTAATCTAAATGATTTCAAGAGTTCCACACCTATATTCAAACCAGTCGCCAGGCCTGACTGACTAATTAACGCGTGACTGAATGGTTTTGCAATGCCGCATCTGCTCCAGGGAAACTGTGTGAGTTGAACACGCTGTTCTTAAATTTATGTGTAAACGTAATGTAGTGTAAATGATTTCTACCTGCGTCTATCGGTATTTTCCTTGTGAATTTTTCTTTTTCCACCTATGTCTACCGTGGTGTTTAAACCATCAGTTAAGTGTTGTTCAACCAATTCGTTCCACGAAATTCTATAGTTTTCTCCCCGCGGCCAGTCCTCTGTCCTAAAACGTCCTTTCCTGCCTCACTCCTGTCTCTCCCTTCCCTTAACCCTACATTCCAATCCCCCATCGCCAATAACTGTTTTTTCCGGTACGTACGTAATGATTTTCGTCCAACTGATCGCACACACTATCTAATTCTTCCTCCGCATTGCTGTTTGTCGGTAATATATACCTCTGATTACCTATAGATTATCCGTGCGTCGTCTGTACCCTCAGTGAGGCTACCGCAAAGGCATCCGACCTCAGTGTGGCGGCCATTTGAGTGATGGCGTCATATTAAAATCTCTACCAACGGACTTCTTTTCGTCTGGTTCCTTATTTTCGACCTATCTGGCATGGATAACTCTACCAGAAGCAAATATCATTGCTTCCGTTAACGCAGCTCTAGGGGTCATAGGAGCACGAGAATCATCCACCTCGTCAACGTCCATGGGGACGTTAATCCATGGACGTGAGGCTTAAGCTTTTGGGAATAGAAATGCGGCGAAGGAAGAGATTGTGGGAAGAATAGAACAGAAAATTCTTCTTGAGAGATTCAAATGGATGACTCCCTTACGTGATCCACTTAGACAAAGTTCTCGTGGTTTCTCGATTGGAGGGCAGAATCACCCGAAATCCTGAGCTAATTAATATGTATTCTTTGTTATGTCAAAATCAATTTAAGGATATGCGCTCTACGAAAAGGTTTTTTAAAAACATTTGCATTTTTTCTTCGTTGCCATGTTATAAAATCTCAGTTTTGGGTGAGATCAGACATAAATTTGAAGTAATTCACATTTTTCGGGTATGTGTCACTAGAAATAGCCGTTTTGTATTAAATACACAACGTTAATTTTTACTTTTTTAAAAAAAGTTTCATATTGATGATCAAAGAATAAAAAACTTAGCAATCATTTTTCTCTTTAAGAGTGCACAAAACTCCGGTATTTTATGGATTGATCCGGAGTATTTTTGGCCACCGTGAAATGGTGACGTCTAGGACGTTTCGATTTTTTCAAGGGCAGGAAATGCTCTAGTTTCAGTAGTTGGCCTGAATCTGGGACGAGCACCTGTCCTGTACACCGGCAGTGGCCAACTATCGATTGCCCGAAGGATATTGATCCCCACTTAACCCCTTAATCGCGCTCCTTAGCCGTCCGCGAAATCATTTCATCAGCAGCAGTAGGCGAACAAGGACTCCTCCTCCCATGAACCAAATTGAAAAATTTTTTAGTTGAAAAAATTGTCAAAAAATAAATAATTTCATATTAAACAAATACTACCTTGATCAAAAATTTCCCGGAATTTATTCAGAAAATTAAAAATACAAGTTTATTCATCTAAATCTATATTGTCCCCTTCAAAGTAATCCCCATCGACTGCAACACACTTATGCCAGCGCTTGATCCAATCCTCGAAACATTTTTTATATTCGGTTTTCGGTATGTCCATCAGTGCTTCCTGCGATTTTTCCATTACTTCCTCTCGGCTGCTAAAACGCGTTCCCCGTAATGGTTTTTTAACTCGATTGAACAGAAAGAAGTCACAGGGAGCCAAATCAGGTGAATTCGGTGGCTGTTGGATGGTATTTGTTGCATTTTTCGTCAAAAAATTACGAATAATGATAGCACTGTGCGACGGTGCGTTATCATGGTGCAAAATCCACGAGTTTTCTGCCCACATTTCTGGTCTCTTTCGGCGAATTGCTTCACGCAAACGTCTCATAACGCCCAAATAATACTCTTTGTTTACTGTCTGGCCTTCTGGCAAAAATTCATGATGCACTACACCGTTGTAATCCATGAAAACCGTCAGCATTGCCTTCTTTTTTGACTGAAAACGACGTGGTTTTTTTTGTCTCGGCTCATTTGGTGAACGCCATTCACTTGCCTGATGTCTGGATTGCGTGTCGTACTCATAAACCCACGTCTCGTCTCCAGTAATGATCCTTTTGATGAATGTGGGATCGGATTCAGCCTCGCAAATCATGTCTTTTGCGACGTCAACACGGTCTCTTTTTTGCATGAAATTGAGGTCTTTTGGCACCAACTTTGCTGCTGCACGACGGAAACCCAAATCATTAACCACAATGTCTTGGGCGGATCCATAGGCAATGTTCAAGTCCTCCGCTATTTCTCTGATGGTTAATTTGCGGTTATTGACCAACATTTCTTTTACTTTATCAATTTTTTCACCGACTTTCGATGTCGATGGTCTGCCACTGCGTTCATCATCTTCGATTGACTCACGACCACTTCTGAACCGCTCGTGCCACTGGTAAACGACCGTTTTTTTTAGAGAATCGTTGCCGAAACACTTTTCCAACATTTCCAACGTCCGTGCGCCACTAAATCCGTTTTTTACGCAAAATTTAATACAAGTTCGTTGTTGCAAATTTAAATCCATTTCTGCAATTGTAAAAAATCGCCAACACACACAGAGATAGATGTACTCTTGGCTACGTAACTTTTGCAAATGTCAAGTTATGACACTAAGATTTAAAGGGAATATCAACAACAGATGTACCAATTAAACAAAAAAAACAGAACTCAAATCGGAACGATGGGAGCGCCACACGGTGGTTATTCCGGGAACTTTTTGATCAAGGTAGTATGTAAAAATCATTTGACTCACTTTCCAACCGGGGCAATTTCCATTATTTTTAACTTACTAACTCACTCTTTGATGACACCAGTCTCTTGACTCAATTGAAAGTTTTCTGCTTGAGGTGACATAAATATATACAGGTATATATATATATATATATATATATATATATATATATATATATATATATATATATATATATATATATAGACCATATGAGGTATTTGTTTTTGAATACCCATCTAGGTCATTAATGTATAGTTAATGGTAGTGAATTATTATGGACATTCACGGCAGAATTCCCTCACTGAAAGTTTGAAGAATGTTGTTTTTATTGCAAAACTGTTTTTGACCTCTTGGGAAATGCGAATGAGATTTTATACTAATAGACCATCCAATTTTTTAATTTCCGGCTCAAACTAAAAGTTTGATTTGATCCACTGGATTTCGTTGAGCGTCTCCCACGCGATAAGTAAGACAGAGTTTGAAGTGTTTGCATCTGAGGTTGCATCATCCTCTGTCCCAAAAGCAGAAGGACTGTGTCGATTACTCACCGCCGTCAGCGGGTTTTCCACGCCTCGAACGCCCTCTGGAAGGCGACACCCGGAATGCTGCTGAACCCCAGGGATAAGTTATCGGACCTCTTTTATTCCTACTTTGCCTTAACAGTATTGACTCCGTAGTCACTAGTAAGATATTAGTACGTTTCTTTGCCGATGATGCTGTGGTTTATCTTGATATCCGTATTCCTGAGGGCACAGCAGCTGTATCAGATGACCAAAATGCTATTCAACGCTGGTGAGACCCTTG